>NW_026571541.1:34823412-34875912 GCF_026225935.1 Boleophthalmus pectinirostris
AGAGGGAGAGAGAAGGGGTGGAGGTGGAAAGAGAGAAGGCAGAGATGGAGAGACAGAGACAGTGAGGGAGAGAGAGAGGGAGAAGGCGAGAGAGGGAGGAAAGAGAGAGATGGAGGAATAGAGTCCTCCTGAGCTGTGACCCCGGCCTCTGTGAAATGGCAGCGGGTTTGTGCGCAGAGTCTGGAGCCCCGAGAGAAATCCAAGAGAAATGAGAGAAAGAGAGAGAGAGAAGAACACAGAGAGGGACGAAAGAGGGAACGAGAGAGTAAGAGAGAAAGAGGGAGAGGTAGAAGGGAGAGGAATAGAGAGAGAGGAGGGAAGGAGAGAAAGATCAGAGATAGAGAGGTTGGTTAGATAGATAGAAGATAGATAGATAAGATAGATAGATAATAGATAGATAGATAGATAGATAGATAGATAGATAGACGATAGATAGATAGATAGATAGATAGATAGATAGATAGATAGATAGATAGATAGATAGATAGATAGATAGATAGATAGATAGATAGATAGATAGATAAATAGATAGATAGATAGATAGATAGATAGATAGATAAATAGATAGATAGATAGATAGATAGATAGATAGATAGATAGATAGATAGATAGATAGATAGATAGATAGATAGATAGATAGATAGATAGATAGATAGATAGATAGATAGATAGATAGATAGATAAATAGATAGATAGATAGATAGATAGATAGATAGATAGATAGATAGATAGATAGATAGATAGATAGATAGATAGATAGATAGATAGATAGATAGATAGATAGATAGATAGATAGATAGATAGGGAGAAGAGGAGAGGATAGATAGAGAAGGAAAAGGAGAATTAAATGGCAGATCGAGATACATAGAGAGAGATAAAGAGATAAATAGAGAGAGAGATAAAGGGGAAGAACTTTGTCTAGAATGTTTCACAGTGCGGCTTTAAACATTTCTATCTTCATGGAAACCAAACGAGACCAAGTTCCAGGTCAGATCTGTGGAGAGGCGACGCCGCTCACAGTCAGAATGTTGTTTTTCTTGGTATTTTTGAGCTGTAAAACCACCTGTAACTGAATAAATGTAAAGTAGAGCTGTTTAAAGTCACACTGTGGAACATTCCAGCCAGAGCAGTGATGTATCCATAGAAACAAGCAGGGAGTAACAGATTACATGTACTGGAGTTACGTAATCAGAGTACAAATTATGAGTAACTGTATTCAGTTACAGTTACTGTTTCAGTGAGTGGGAATTGGATTACAGTTACTTTGGTTGAAATAAATGGATTACACAGAGGGATTTTACTGTTTTCACATTTTGGGCTAATCTTTTTTTTTTTTTTTTTTTCTTTTTTTTTTTCAGTAATTCCACTCATTGCCGACAGTAAACCAGGTCTAAAACCAGGTCTAAAACCAGGTCTAAACTAGGACTAAAACAGGACTAAACTAGGACTAAATCAGGACTAAAATCAGGTCTAAAACCAGGTCTAAAACCAGGTCTAAACTAGGACTAAACTAGGACTAAACTAGGACTAAATCAGGACTAAAACCAGGTCTAAAACCAGGTCTAAACTAGGTCTAAACTAGGACTAAACTAGGACTAAACTAGGACTAAATCAGGACTAAACCAGGTCTAAAAACCAGGTCAAAAACCAGGTCTAAAACTAGGACTAAACTAGGACTAAAACTAGGACTAAATCAGGACTAAACCAGGTCTAAAACCAGGTCTAAACTAGGTCTAACTAGGACTAAACTAGGACTAAATCAGGACTAAACCAGGACTAAAACCAGGTCTAAAACCAGGTCTAAACTAGGTAAACTAGGACTAACTAGGACTAAAAGGACTAAACCAGGACTAAAACCAGGACTAGGACTAAAACCAGGTCTAAACTAGGACTAAACTAGGACTAAATCAGGACTAAAACCAGGTCTAAAACCAGGTCTAAACTAGGACTAAAAGGACTAAACCAGGACTAAACCAGGACTAACTAAACCAGGACTAAACCAGGTCTAAAACCAGGTCTAAACTAGGACTAAATCAGGACTAAACCAGGACTAAAACTAAAGGACTAGGACTAAGGACCAGGACTAAAACCAGGTCTAAACTAGGACTAAATCAGGACTAAACCAGGACTAAAACCAGGTCTAAAACCAGGTCTAAACTAGGACTAAATCAGGACTAAAATCAGGACTAAAACCAGGTCTAAACTAGGTCTAAACTAGAACTAAATCAGGACTAAACCAGGACTAAAACCAGATCTAAAACCAGGTCTAAACTAGGACTAAATCAGGACTAAACCAGGACTAAAACCAGATCTAAAACCAGGTCTAAACTAGGTCTAAACTAGAACTAAATCAGGACTAAACCAGGACTAAAACCAGGTCTAAACTAGGACTAGGACTAAACCAGAACTAAAAGGACTAGGACTAAACCAGGACTAAACCAGGTCTAAACCAGGTCTAAACTAGGACTAAATCAGGACTAAACCAGGACTAAAACCAGGTCTAAAACCAGGTCTAAACTAGGTCTAAACTAGGACTAAATCAGGACTAAACCAGGACTAAAACCAGATCTAAAACCAGGTCTAAACTAGGTCTAAACTAGGACTAAATCAGGACTAAACTAAAACCAGGTCTAAAACCAGGTCTAAACTAGTCTAAACTAGGACTAAATCAGGACTAAACCAGGACTAAAACCAGGTCTAAACTAGGTCTAAACTAGGACTAAATCAGGACTAAACCAGGTCTAAAACCAGGTCTAAACTAGGACTAAATCAGGACTAAACCAGGACTAAAACCAGGTCTAAAACCAGGTCTAAACTAGGACTAAATCAGGACTAAACCAGGACTAAAACCAGATCTAAAACCAGGTCTAAACTAGAACTAAACTAGGACTAAACCAGGACTAAAACCAGGTCTAAAACCAGGTCTAAACTAGGTCTACACTCGGACTAAATCAGGACTAAACCAGGACTAAAACCAGGTCTAAAACCAGGTCTAAACTAGGACTAAATCAGGACTAAACCAGGACTAAAACCAGGTCTAAAACCAGGTCTAAACTAGGAAACTAGGACTAAATCAGGACTAAAACCAGGTCTAAAACCAGGTCTAAAACCAGGTCTAAACAAGGTCTAAACCAGATCTAAACCAGATCTAAACCAGGACTAAACCAGGTCTAAACCAGGACTAAAACAGGATTTAACAGGACTAAATCATACTGCATGGACGTGTCTCCTCTTCTTCTATCAATAATATTTTTAATTTGGTTCAGTAAAGTTTGGGCTTTTTATTTTCTTTTATCAGACAAAACATCTTTTGTTACTATTTCCTCGTCTTTGTTTCTCTACAACAAACCAAGTAATCCAAAGTAATCAGATTACATTACCACTTTAAGTAATTTAATGGATTCTGTTACAAACTACATTTTGGTCTGTGTAATCTGTAATCTGTAGGGGATTACATTTTAAAAGTAAACTTCCCAACACTAGAAACAAGTCACCAGAAAAGTTACACAATGCACCTTTAATGTTGAAAATCACATTCTATTATCTAAATAAAGAGTGTTTTTTATTATCGTTGTAGTATCGGAATCAGTATCGTTTATCGAGTCACACGCACACGTTTTTTCTTCTCCTCTGCGCCCTCCACCCAATCTCTTTCTGTCGTTTTTTTTTTTTTTTTTTTTTTTCCCCCTCGTTCTTTCCGTTTTTGATGCGACCCGTTTTTGTAAGCAAATTACTCCGTCAGAAGCCAGCGGCGCCTGTCCATCACCGTGAAGGAGGGAGAGAGGAGACAGAGAGAGAGAGAGAGAGAGAAGGTGAGGATGGATAGAGAAGGAGAGAAAGAGAGAGGGAGAGAATGAAAGAGGGAGGAGAGAAAAGGACGACGAGGAAGATCAAGAAGTGGAGAGGATTGGGAGAGGGACAGAAAAGCGTAAACAGAGAGAAAAGGTGAAAAAGGAGAGAGAAAGAGAGAATGCAAAGTAAAAAAGAGAGGGAAGAGGATAGACAGAGAGAGAGAGAGAGGAGAGAAAGACTAAAGCATTGACAAGGAAGAGAGAGAGAATCCAATCCGAGTTTATTTCCACGGCACATTTTATAAACGAGAAGAGGAGAGGAAGGAGAGAGAGAAAAGGAAGGACGCCCAGCAGACAGTGATTGACAGCAGACACGGAAGAAGAAGAAGAGGAGGAGGAGGAGGAAAAAGAGAGGACACACAGAGGAGAGATGAGCAGAGTTTTGTGCGTTTAATAAATAATCAGATGCAGCAAAACTGTAAAGAGACGGAAGAATATTTAACATTATTTTACAAATCTTCTACTCGACAAAACATGACTCTGGTTTCCTGCTCATCGTAAATCTGACTTTCGATTGGATAAATGTGGATAAATTATGTGAGTCCATAATATTTATAAGGAGTAAATTAGTGTTATGTTGAATTATTAGACACCAGATGGACTAGAGCAGGGGTGTCAAACTCATTTTGGTCCGGGGGTCGTATCCAACCGACTTTGATCCCAAAGGGGCTGGATTCAGAAAACTCATGTCATATAAACCCCAAAAATAACAATAACTTAAAATATTTGTGCAGAGAAACACAAATCTATTACAGAAATCTTTTTTAATTGATGAACTCTTTCTTATTATAATGTTATAATATTATGAACAACCTGAAACTTTAAGAAAAATTCAATTTCAACACAATGTTTTTAACATTGAACTTGTTTGCAAATAGGAATGAGTCAGTTTTTTCTTGTAAAATCCTGCACTCGGCTCCACTTTTTCTCATGTTGTGACATTTTTTCTGATGAGGGTGTCACGGTCAACAGTCAAAACGATCGTCCTTTAAGAGCGTTTGGAAAGAGACAAGTCTTCATTTGTGCTGCTCTGGTGGGAGGGGCCACGTACAGAGACGCTGGAGACGCTGCTGTGATAAACACCACAGAAAATTAACAAGATTTTAATAGAAAATAGAATTAAAATATTTTAGTAGAAAATCAGCCAAGGGTCAGATTAAAGGTCTTGGGGGGCCAGATCTGGCCCCCGGGCCTTATGTTTGACACCTGTGGACTAGAGCATCCAGAATCCATAAATGTAACTTCAGACAGTACAGGAGGATGTTCAATGCACTAAAACTGAAAAAAATATTCAACATTTTCTGAGTTTTGAGTTTAATACAAGAACTTAATTGGTCTAGTCACTGATAAAAACAGGTTATGTGCCTGAGTACAAACAGATCGACAACATTTCCACTGATGTTCTAAACAGCAAATGATCCAAAGGACAAAAAAATGAAGTGTAAATGAGGCGAATCCTCAAACCGAAGAGTCTGAAGGAGCTCGCGGACCAGTTTGAGAATGATAAAAAAACGTGAAATTCCAATGAAACATTAACTCTGTGACAAAGGTTGAGTAAAGCACTGGACTTTTAATTTAACTCATAATTTAAAGAGCAAAGGAGCCAGTACTTGAGAATTTGAGGATTTGATTTGAGCTCCTCTCCAGCTCTGGAATGATAAAGGAAAGGACACAAGGTCGCAGCTCACACAGAAACTGGGTACGGCCCAAAGAGTCTCAGCACAAAACAGAAACTGGGTACGGCCCAAAGAGTCTCAGCTCAAACACAGAAACACAGAAACTGGTACGGCCTAAAGTGTCTCAGCTCAAAAACAGAAACTGGGTACGGCCAAAGAGTCTCAGTTCAAATACAGAAACACAGAAACTGGGTACGGCCCAAAGTGTCTCAGTTCAAATACAGAAACACAGAAACTGGGTACGGCCCAAAAAGTGTCTCAGCTCAAAACAGAAACTGGGTAACCCAAAAGTCTCAGCCAAACAGAAACTGGGTACGGCCAGAAGAGTCTCAGCTCAAACACAGAAACTGGGTACGGCCCAAAGAGTCTCAGCACAAACACAGAAACTGGGTACGGCCCAAAGAGTCTCAGCACAAACACAGAAACTGGGTACGGCCAAAGAGTCTCAGCAAAACACAGAAACTGGGTACGGCCCAAAAAGTCTCAGCACAAACAGAAACTGGGTACGGCCCAAAGAGTCTCAGCACAAACAGAAACTGGGTACGGCCCAAAAAGTCTCAGCACAAACAGAAACTGGGTACGGCCCAAAGAGTCTCAGCACAAACAGAAACTGGGTACGGCCCAAAGAGTCTCAGCACAAACAGAAACTGGGTACGGCCAAAGAGTCTCAGCACAAACACAGAAACTGGGTACGGCCCAAAGAGTCTCAGCACAAACACAGAAACTGGGTACGGCCCAAAGAGTCTCAGCACAAACAGAAACTGGGTACGGCCCAAGAGTCTCAGCACAAACACAGAAACTGGGTACGGCCCAAAAAGTCTCAGCACAAACAGAAACTGGGTACGGCCCCAAGAGTCTCAGCTCAAACACAGAAACTGGGTACGGCCCAAAGAGTCTCAGCACAAACACAGAAACTGGGTACGGCCCAAAGAGTCTCAGCTCAAACAGAAACTGGGTACGGCCCAAAAAGTCTCAGCTCAAACAGAAACTGGGTACGGCCCAAAGAGTCTCAGCTCAACACAGAAACTGGGTACGGCCCAAAGAGTCTCAGCTCAAACACAGAAACTGGGTACGGCCAAAGAGTCTCAGCTGAATCAGAAACTGGGTACGGCCAAAGAGTCTCAGCTCAAACACAGAAACACAGAAACTGGGTACGGCCCAAAACGTCTCAGCACAAACACAGAAACTGGGTACGGCCCAAAAGTCTCAGCACAAACAGAAACTGGGTACGGCCCAAAGAGTCTCAGCACAACAAACAGAAACTGGGTACGGCCCAAAGAGTCTCAGCACAAACACAGAAACTGGGTACGGCCCAAAAGTCTCAGCACAAACAGAAACTGGGTACGGCCCAAAGAGTCTCAGCACAAACACAGAAACTGGGTACGGCCCAAAAAGTCTCAGCACAAAACAGAAACTGGGTACGGCCCAAAGAGTCTCAGCTCAAACACAGAAACTGGGTACGGCCCAAAGAGTCTCAGCACAAACAGAAACTGGGTACGGCCCAAAGAGTCTCAGCTCAAACACAGAAACTGGGTACGGCCCAAAGAGTCTCAGCTCAAACAGAAACTGGGTACGGCCCAAGAAAAGGAGGCGTGTGGGCTGAGTTTGTTGCGGCCGTCCCTCGGGTGTGGCACTCACAAGTCAATCTCAGTCTAATTTGTGTCAGACGCGACTCCTATCTGCAGCTGTGGAGGAGACGAGCGAGGGAGGAAGAGGAGAGGAGCGAGGAGACGAGGAGGGGGGCAGCGGATGAGCGAAGACAGGAGGGGAGGAGGAGGAGAGGAAAGAGGGAGCAGGAGGTTGATCAAATTGAAGTGAAATTGAAGTTGGATGCACAAGAGGATACAGGTTCACAAAGGGCTGAGGGAGGAGAGACGATGAGAAGAGAGAGAGAAGGAGAGAGGAGAGAGGAAAGGAGAGGAAAGGAGAGGAGTCTGTCTAGGTCTGGCATCCTCCTGAAATTCCAGATAAACATGAGGCATTCATATTAGAGTGATTTGTCATTGGCAGTGCTTCTAAATTCAGCTGATGTGTTGTTTTGGACGTGTTTAAAGAGACGGTTTTATCCAAAGTCTGTTTATCATTTCATTTTTCCGTTTTAGTGTCAAAAAACCAAAACAAAACAGATTTCGACCTCTATTTCCAATATTAAATTTAAAGTTTATTTCATACAACCACTGTTGGGGAGTAACAGATTACATGTACCAGAGTTATGTAATCAGAGTACAAATTATGAGTAACTGTATTCAGTTACAGTTACTGTTTCAGTGAGTGGGAATTGGATTACAGTTACTTTGTTGGAATAAACACAGAGGGATTTTCCTGTTTTTCTGTAATTCCATTCATTGCCAGAAATTAAACCAGGACTAAAACCAGGTCTAAACTAGATCTAAACTAGACCTAAGTTAGACCTAAACCAGGTCTAAACCAGGTCTAAAACCAGGACTAAACCAGGACTAAAACCAGGTCTAAACCAGGACTAAAACCAGGACTAAACCAGGCCTTAACCAGGACCAAAACCAGGACTAAACCAGGACTAAACCAGAACTAAAACCAGGTCTAAACCAGGACTAAAACCAGGTCTAAACCAGGACTAAAACCAGGACTAAACCAGGTCTAAACCAGGACTAAAACCAGGACTAAACCAGGTCTTAACCAGGACCAAAACCAGGACTAAACCAGAACTAAACCAGGACTAAAACCAGGTCTAAACCAGGACTAAACCAGGACTAAACCAGGACTAAAACCAGACTAAAACCAGGTCTAAACCAGGACTAAAACCAGGTCTAAACCAGGACTAAAACCAGGACTAAACCAGGTCTAAACCAGGACTAAACCAGGACTAAACCAGGTCTTAACCAGGACCAAAACCAGGACTAAACCAGAACTAAAACCAGGACTAAAACCAGGTCTAAACCAGGACTAAAACCAGGACTAAACCAAGACTAAAACCAGGACTAAACCAAGACTAAAACCAGGACTTAAACCAGGTCTAAACTAGATCTAAATTAGACCTAAACCAGGTCTAAACCAGGACTAAAACCAGGACTAAAACCAGGACTAAACCAGGACTAAAACCAGGACTAAACCAAGACTAAAACCAGGACTAAACCAGGAATAAAACCAGTTCTAATCTAGATCTAAACTAGACCTAAACCAGGTCTAAACCAGGATTTAACAGGACTAAAAAACATCTTATGTGAAGATTTCCTCGTCTTTGCTTCTCTACAGCAGATCAATTAATCCAAAGTAATCAGATTACATTACTCACTTTAAGTAACTTAATGGATTCCGTTACAAACTACATTTCGGTGTATGTAATCTGTAATCTGTAATCTGTAGGGGATTACATTTTAAAGTCACCTTCCCAACACTGCGTATAACACCAACCAAAAAAAGAGTCTCAGTGTCAATTTTAATTTTGATATTTTATTTTCTCTGGTTTATTCGCCCTGGAAGTTCTGCTGCTCTAGTCTGATTCATCGTCCGGTTTCACTTTGTGGAAACCGTCTGACGTCGCAGCATTAGGATTCATTTGCTCGACGGTAAGCGAGTACTTTTTTAAATTAACCAATCACTGCTATTTGGTGGTGACCAGGGGCGGCGTATGGAGCAGAACGTCCTGCGCGCGTAGATTTCAGAAAATAGGATCCAGCCTATTTCTTAGGTGAATCTAAGGTGAATCTGGGATCATGCGCCATTGAGCTCGGCCCATTGACTTGAATGGGCGGACATTTTGAGGCTTTAGGCGCATATCCCCGTTAAAATACACAGAGAGAATGAATGTTTGGTTGTATTTGTGTGTTACCATCAGCACAACAGTCTCCTGGGGCAGATCTGTGTCATGTCCAGAAATACTGTTAATTAATGCTTTAAAATTTACTTTCGAAATTTTTACGATAAAAATACATTTCTGTTCTATGTACTTTCTCCACTAATTTACAAATATAGGTGTGGTGATGATAAGAGAGACGTGTGTGTATCTTAAGATCCTGGATTGTACAGTGTGAATGTTGTCTGTCTGTTTGTCTTTTGTTTTCATTTGTTTTTTCTTTCTTTTCTGTAAATGCTGCTGTATTATTAGCCTCTCGCAAACCAGACGCTACGTCTCAAGGTGCTTCCCTTATAAATACATAAATAAATAAATCCTGGGATTTGCCGTGGTGAGTCTGTACAGAAGTAGTCCTGGTTTAGTCCTGGTTCAGTCCTGTTTCAGTCCTGTTTTAGTTCTGGTTCAGTTCTCTTTTAGTCCTATTTTAGTTCTGTTTTAGTCCTATTTTAGTCCTGGTTTAGTCCCGGTTTAGTCCTGTTTTAGTCCTGTTTTAGTCCTAATTTAGTCCTGGTTCAGTCCTGGTTTAGTCCTGTTTTAGTCCTGTTTTAGTCCTAATTTAGTCCTGGTTTAGTCCTGGTTTAGTCCTGTTTTAGTCCTGTTTTAGTCCTGTTTAGTCCTGGTTTTTAGTCCTGTTTTAGTCCTGTTTTAGTCCTAATTTAGTCCTGGTTCAGTCCTGGTTTAGACCTGTTTTAGTCCTAATTTAGTCCTGTTTTTAGTCCTAATTTAGTCCTGGTTTTCAGTCCTGGTTTAGTTTTAGTCCTGTTTTAGTCCTAATTTAGTCCTGGTTTAGTCCTGGTTTAGTCCTTTAGTCCTGTTTTAGTCCTGTTTTAGTCCTGGTTTAGTCCTGGTTTAGTCCTGGTTTAGTCCTGGTTTCAGTCCTGTTTTAGTCCTAATTTAGTCCTGGTTTAGTCCCAGTTTTAGTCCCGGTTTAGTCCTGGTTCAGTCCTGGTTTCCTTTTTAGTCCTAGTTTAGTCCTGTTTTAGTTTCCTGTTTTAGTCCTGTTTTAGTCCTGTTTCAGTCCTGGTTCAGTCCTGTGTTTTAGTCCTGTTTTAGTCCTAATTTAGTCCTGGTTTAGTCCCGGTTTAGTCCCTGGTTTAGTCCTGGTTCAGTCCTGGTTTAGTAGTCCTGTTTTAGTCCTTTTAATTTAGTCCTGGTTTAGTCCCGGTTTAGTCCCGGTTTAGTCCTGGTTTAGTCCTGGTTTCAGTCCTGTTTTAGTCCTGTTTTAGTTTTCCTAGTTTTAGTCCTGGTTTAGTCCTGGTTTAGTCCTGGTTTAGTTTAGTCCTGTTTTAGTCCTAATTTAGTCCTGGTTCAGTTTAGTCCTGTTTTATTTCTGTTTTAGTCCTAGTTTAGTCCTGGTTTTCAGTCCTGTTTTAGTTTCAGTCCTGTTTTAGTCCTGTTTTAGCCCTAATTTAGTCCTGGTTCAGTCCTGTTTTAGTCCTAATTTAGTCCTGGTTCAGTCCTGTTTTAGTCCTGTTTTATTTCTGTTTTAGTCCTAGTTTAGTCCTGGTTCAGTCCTGTTTTAGTCCATTGACCTTTCCAGAACATTTGTACATAATTCCACCTGTTCAAATAAACTAAATCTCAAAATGACCGTCCGTTTTTTTTTTTTTTTTTACAGAGTTTGGCCCCTGACCTCGGAGTGAATCCTGTGGAGCTCTGAGCCGATCCCGCCGCACTTCACACTTTTAGTTCTGGAGCGCGTTGACTTTGACAGAGCCTTTGTTTCCCGTGAGTGACATTTAAAATTAAAGAGCATTTATATGAAAATGAGCGCGGCGCTGGGGGGGACGTGGGGGGACGTGGAGGCGGCGAGGCGGCGGCGATGATAAACGGCGGGTCATTTCGCACGGGCCTGAAGGGGGCGACGCGCTCTGTGGGTTTAAGTGACGCTACAAACGCACGAACCGGAAACGCGAAGGAGTCAGGAACATGAACAACGTCAACGACAATGGACTTTTGGAACATCATCAGTAGATCTTTTTCACGACGGCCGGAAGTGTCTCGCCGTAGGTTTATGTTTTTCTGTGGTAAAACGTGTGTGTAAATGTGTCGTATTCTCCACCAGCTTCATAAATCTGCCCCCATCACCAAATCTCCAACCAGAAAGAAGAATTTATCCACAACTATCAACGTAAGAAAGACGAAAATTTAAAGGAAAACAGCGACAACGCATCAGAGTCCTGCAACGGGTACGGGCGAGTTTTAACCTTCTGGAATTTTACGGGCGGGTAGTGATTACACACGGGACTAAGTCTACGTTCAGACTGCAGGGCTTAACGCTCAATTCTGATTTTTTTGTGAAATCTGATGTTTTTTTGAGGTCGTTCACATTTCCAGTTAAATGTGACTTGTATGTGACTCCAGTGTGAACATTAAACGGCCCGAAAGTGTCCCACATGTGACACTGGAGACACGACGACGTCAACCGCAGCGAGCGTCTCTGTGTTTACAGAAGTTGTCCAAACATGGACGCAGCATCGAGCACCTGGAGATTTTAAAGTTCCTCTCGTACCGGAGCCAGAACATGAACAACTTACTTGTTTTAAGGAGGAGATTGAGAAGGAGAAGGACGAGGTTTTTGGTCGTGGTGTTTTGTGGGGCAGCGGCAGCGACGTCCGTTGAAAGGAACGTGTGGATGTGGAGACGGAGCCAAGAGTGGTGAGTGGAGATGTGCTTCACTTCAGTCACACTTTCATTAACAATTTTCTCCTACTTCAGCGCAGAATAGTGACGTTTTGTGTCTTGTTGATAACGTGTAGGTGGATGAATGCACTTTGGCCGTTCAGACTGAAGTCACATGTCAAAAGATCAGATATGTATCAGTTTCAGGAGCACATATCCAAGTGTCCTGGGTCACATTTGAAAAAATCAGATCTGTGTCGTTCAGACTGTCATTAAAAGATCAGATACAGGAACATAGGGCCAAAAAATCGGATTTGGGTCACTTCAGGCTGCAGTCTGAACGCAGCCTAAACCAGGACTAATCTTGGACTTAAGGGAGAGAAAACCCTGCACGAGAGAGAAAGTGAGATCAGGTGACCTCCGTGCTCGCAGAGATCTGCTTCAGTCCTTTCGCCTGCGGTCACCCGACGGTGTACGCGAGCGCACCTCCGAGCCAGTCCCGACAGTGAGTCCTGTTTTATCCGAGTTCAGTCCTGGAATCAGCCCCTGGGTTGGTCCTGTTAGTCCTTATTTAGTCCTGGTTCAGTCCGTGGTGTGTTTCTTCTGCTCAGTAAATAAAGTCTGTGAAGTGGTGACCGTCATGTCTCTGCAACGCATTATTGACACACTGAACAAAACTAATGTTCTGGTCTTGAATAAAACAGAAGTAACTTGTTCACTCAGACTGATTCTACAATTAAAATTAAAAATCTATTTCACGATGAAGACGTTAGCCCAGACTGAGAGATTTGTGCAGTTTGAATGCGAGACATCACCAGGATACCATAATGTTAGTTTTGTTCAGTAGTTCACTAACGCTAGAAACACTGGTCGCACTTTTGTCAGCTGCCTAAAACAGCTCCAAACGCCAAACTGTAGTTTTCCAGAATCTCCGGTCTAGTCGTGCACATGGAGGTGGAAACGGGGTCTGAGTGGAGTGAGCAGGTCCTGTACCAGGGGTTTTCAAATTGGGTGAATGTGAACCTCTGCTTAGAATCAGTCAAAGACAACTGAGCCCCCCCCCGCGCAGCATGGTTTAGCCCTGGTTAAATCCTTATTTAGACCTGGTTTAGTCCTGAATTTGTCCTGGTTTAGTCCTGGTTTTAGTTCTGTTTTAGTCCTGGTTTTAGTTTTGATTTTAGTCCTTGTTTAGTCCAGGTTTAGTCCTGGTTTTGTCCTGGTTTAGTGCTGGTTTAGTCCTGGTTTAGTCCTGGTTTTGTCCTGGTTTAGTCCTGGTTTTTGTCCTGGTTTTGTCCTGGTTTTGTCCTGCTTTAGTCCTGGTTTTGTCCTGCTTTAGTCCTGGTTTAGTCCTGCTTTAGTCCTGGTTTTGTCCTGGTTTAGTCCTGGTTTAGTCCTGGTTTAGTCCTGCTTTAGTCCTGGTTTTGTCCTGGTTTTGTCCTGCTTTAGTCCTGCTTTAGTCCTGGTTTATTCCTGGTTTTGTCCTGTTTTAGTTTTATTTTAGTCCTGGTTTAGTCCTGGTTTAGTCCTGGTTTAGTCCTGGTTTTGTCCTGGTTTTAGTTTTGATTTTAGTCCTGGTTTTAGTTCTGGTTTAGTCCTGGTGTAGACCTGGTTTTAGTTCTAATTTAGTCCTGGCTTAGACTGGGTTTCAGTACTAGTTTTAGACCTGGTTTAGTCCTGGTTTAGACCTGGTTTACTCCAGATTTTAGTGCTGGTTTTAGTTCTGTTTTGCAAAAAAGATGATGCTTCAAACTAGGAGTAGATTGTCAGAATGACGACATAATGTTCCTGCTAATAAACACACACACACACACACACACACACACACACACACACACACACACACACACACACACACACACACACACACACACACACACACGCACACACACACACACACACACACACACACACACGCGCACACACGCGCACGCGCACACACACACACACGCACACGCACACGCACACACACACACACACACACACACACACACACACACACACACACACACACACAGTTACTGATATGAATCCTGCTGCAGATGTGAACAGATGTGAACCTTTTTTTTTTTTTTTTTTTTTTCCTCTGTCAAATCCCACATATTACACATTATTCCCACAAAACCTCTCCCTCTCTATCTTTCTGATCCCACACTGCTCCCTGGTTTAGTCCTGGTTTAGTCCTGGTTTAGTCCTGGTTTAGTCCTGGTTTAGTCCTGGTTTAGACCTAGTTTTATTTCTGGTTTAGTCCTGGTTTAGGCCTGGTTTAGGTCTGGTTTAGACCTGGTTTTGTCCTGGTTTAGTCCTGGTTTTAGTCCTGGTTTAATCCTGGTTTAGACCTGGTTTAGACCTGGTTTTAGTCCTGATTTTAGTCTTAGTTTAGTCCTGGATTAGTCCTGGTTTTAGTTCTGAATTTCATTCTGATTCAATCCTGATTTTAGTCCCGGTTTAGTCCTGATTTTAGTCCTGGTTTAGTCTTGTTTTAGAACAAGATTATACCTGGTTTAGTCCTGGTTTTAGTCCTGGTTTAGACTTGGTTTAGTTAAGACCTGGTTTAGTCCTGATTTAGAACAGGATTATACCTGGTTTAGTCCTGGTTTTAGTCCTGATTTTAGTTCTGGTTTAAACCTGTTTTAGTCCTAGTTTTAGTCTTGGTTTAGTCCAGGTTTCAGTTCTGGTGACTTTCCAAACTATGAGTAGATTATCAGAACAACAACATTATTTTACATCTGATACTCGCACGCACAATTACCAATCCTGCTGCAGATGTGGACCCTTATTTTTCTTTTTTTTTTTCTTCTTCCTCTGTCCAGTCCCACACATCACTCCCTCTTTCTCTCTTTCCACTTTCTCTCTCTCTGGTCCCTCACAGCTCCAGAGTTGTTGGCCCGGTTTAGCCCCTGGTTTACACCTGGTTTAATCCTGATTTTAGTCCTGGTTTTAGACCTGGTTTTAGTTCTGGTTTAGACCTGGTTTAGTCCTGGTTTAGTCCTGGACCTGGTTTAGTCCTGGTTTAGACCTGGTTTAGTCCTGGTTTTAGTCTGAGTTTAGTCCTGGTTTAGACCTGGTTTTAGTTCTGAATTTCATTCTGATTTAGACCTGGTTTTAGTCCTGGTTTGGACCTGGTTTAGTCCTGGTTTAGTCCAAGTTTAGTCCTAGTTTAGACTTGGATTTAGTTCTGAATTTCATTATGATTTAGACCTGGTTTTAGACCTGATTTTAGTTCTGGTTTAGACCTGGTTTGGACCTGGTTTTAGTCCGAGTTTAGTCCTGGATTAGTCCTGGTTTAGTCCTGGTTTTATTTCAGGATTTCATTCTGATTTAGACCTGGTTTTAGACCTAGTTTGAGTCCGAGTTTAGTCTTGGTTTAGACTTGGTTTTAGTCCTGGTTTAAGTTCTGAATTTCATTCTCATTTAGTCCTAATTTTAGTCCTGTTTTTTAGTCCTGTTTTAGACCTGGTTTTAGATCTAGTTTAGCAAATAAACTGACTCTCCAAACTATGAGTAGATTGTCAGAATGTCGACATAATTTTTCCACAAATAAACACACAATTATCAGTCCTGCTGCAGATGTGCACTTATGTGGACCGTTATTTTTCCTTCCTCCGTCCAGTCCCACATATTACACATCACTCCTCTTCCTCTCTCCCTCCTCTCTTCACTTTCTCTCTCTCTCTGATCCCTCACCGCTCCCGAGTCGTTGGCCCGGAGTTGAACCTGCCTCTGTACGAACAAGAAGATTACATCGCGCCTACAGCGAGAGAGGTCCGCCGCAAAATGGCCTCGTCCTCCTCCTCCTCCTCCTCGTCCGCCGCCGCCGCGCCGCACTATCACATTTGACCTTCCTCCTCCTCTCCGGCCCCGGCGAAGCAGCATTTAAGCAGCATTTATTAAACATAATCTCGCAAAGTTATTAAAACAAGTCAGCTTTACGGATAGCCCTGCCTCAATTCAATTACCTGCGTAGCTGTAGGGGAGAGCGGGCGACGGAGGGGCCGGCGCGCTCCCGCCTTTTATATAGTTCGGCGAGCGCGGCTTCAATTAACACAATGGGTAATGAGCTGGGGCTGGAGCGGCCCGCAAGCGACGGCGAACGGCGGTTTTGCGGCGGTCGCGGCTAATGCTAGGGGCAGGGTTAGCTCGTAAGTTGCCGTCAGTCACCGGCGCACTTCAGTTCCCGGCGTTTTTCCATTAGCGCTCGGAGACGTGACAGCGCCATTACAGAAAAAGACAATTTATTTCATTTTTAAGAAGCCCGCGTTATGAATTACTGTCATTTCTTTATTTGACACTATATTATCTATTATCTCACCTGGGGTATTTTTAGTCGCCATCTATCTGTCTCCATCTCGCAGACGTTTTGCCAATTTTCAAACCTTCATTTTGGGTTTTTTTTTTGCCGCGCGTAAAGATCCCTATATTTTAAACCGAGACTGTAACAATTTGCTTTGTGACATTATTGTATATTATGTGTTTTGCGAGCGGGGGAGCATTATCCTAACTTCGAAACCTAATTTAAAGTTCTTTTTGCGCGGCGGAGGGAATTCGTTTAGTTCTGCCATATGTTTCGCGCGTTGTTCTCGGGAAATGTCGGATTTAAACCAATTTGGGACAATTTAGGCGATTAGAATTCTTTGTTTCCATCAAGTTAGGAGTGATGAGTTCTATAGAATTACAGCTTCTGCAAAACGAAAAGGGAAATATGGTTCACTTTATTTTGTTTTTTTCATATGCAAAAGATGATAAAGTTGTTGAGACTTTGCAGTGGGGGTGTTCTGCGTGTTTGTCTATGGTGTTTTCAACCGCACATGAGCAAAAACAGTCAAAAGAAAGGTTTAAACTGGTGTGAAAACTCAAGAGAATTGATTTAAACAGCACATTTTCAGGGTTTGTGATCGATTTGAGTGTTCATGGTCGTGTTTAGGAGTTTGATTTTCAACAAAAAGGCGAAAGCGACAAACTGAAAAGACTTATTTAACTCTTTCCCCCATGAAGACGACGTTTGATGACTCCCCTTGTTTCCTTAATGACGTGTTTTGACTCCTCCGCTGTTTCACTAAAGACGTGATTTGACGACCATCAGAAACGGTTCCTATTAAGCCAATGATGTTCATTATGTCTTCTTATATACTTTAACTTCTTAGGTTCTTTTTAAAGACAATGCAGTAAAGTGTATTTACCTTGTTGACATGTTTCGGCTGCTGCTGCGAGCCATCTTCAGAACTGTCCCCGGTGTTGGTGTTGACGTGTCGTATATCAGCTGTTGTTACTTCCTGTAGGCGTGGTCAGACCTGATGGACCTGGCAGGAAATCAGAAAGCGAGGCACGGACAGCATTAACTGTGATGACGGAGCGTTCCTCCTTTCACACACCTGGGACACCCTCCTCCAGAGACACCGGGCGACGGGAGGCGTGGTCAGTCTGAGCGACCTGCCAGGTCCATCAGGTCTGACCACACCTACAGGAAGTAACAACAGCTGATATACGACACGTCACCACCAACACCAGGGACAGTTCTGAAGATGGCTTGCAGCGAGCAGCCGAAACATGTCAACAAGGTAAATACACTTTACTGCACTGTCTTTAAAAAGAACCTAAGAAATTAAAGAAACGGTTCCTGTTTTTCACATGTAAACAAAGGCTGTGGTAGGTGGGGGCCACTACAACTAGGGGTGTCAAATTATTGCGTCAATTGCGATTAATTAATTACAGTCATATTTAGCGCGTTATGTTTTTTAATCGCGTTAATCTTAACTTTACTGTTTCTGTTCGCGAGTTGCCTTATTATAAAATCTGTTTTTATTTGTTGTTAGGACACGGTCGCACTGTGCAGTCCTGCTCCGCTCACTCCCGCAAAGAATTGTAATTTTCATTCCCGTTCTCGCCGCATCTGCGATAAACCTGCACACGTCTGATCTGAAAACATCACGATACAAACACTGAACAGACTCAACTTCAACATCAACATCCCTCTGTCACAGAAAGAACGTCCATATTCCACTGAGTCGTGTCCTTTAGTAGAAGCTGAATCACATCAGCGACACAAGAGCATTTTTATTTTTATTTTTTCCTTTTCTCCACTTAGTTTATGCAAATGAGTCATGTGGTTTTAAGTTTTGTTTCTGTGAGACTTGCACAAAGCTGCATTAAACACATGATAATGTCAAACGGGCTGATGTGGCTCTAGAGTGTTTATGTTTATATGTTGTAAAGGTAAGTTTATTTATGCAGATTAGTAATAGTAATAATGATGATACTTATATAAAAACATTGATGACTGTATGAAAATAATGTAATAATGAATTCAAATGAAAATACCACAAGTTGAAGTTTTTCTCAGCAATTTTTAGGTGAGATTAAACAAGAGATTCATTAGATTAATTAATTACAGATCATAATTAATTCATCTCGCAATTGTTTTAATCACTTGACAGCACTAACTACAACCCACATTAGGTTGACCAGTAGGAATCCAGGATGTGTTTTCGCCGATTTTTTCCAAAGTTAATCGAAGTAGTGACGATCGTAGCTTCCGAAAAAAAAACACAACACGAAACACGGCGCACAGTTTTACAAATAATGAGGAGCGGGCGTGTTTTGTGGATAAAATGGGTTAGAGAAAGTGACTTTTATAGATTTCAAAGTGACGATGAAGTTGATTATAATGTTGAAAACAGCGATAGTGACGGAATTTCGGAGAGTGAAGCTTACGAAGGTGAGAATGTCGGTGATGCGTCTGTGTCCTGCGATGTCCCAACAAACTATCGGGGACTTTATACTCGATTATGAACCAAAACTTTGAACACACTTTTTGTTCACTCACTTTTTTTCAGTGTTCTTTTAATCTGTTTGTACATGTTTGAATAGTGTTTGTTTGTTTGTTTATTTATTTGTTTGTTTGTTTTCTTTTAATCTCTCCATTGAAGGATGTTGTTTTTATCAGCTGCGTGTTTGTGATTTCCAGTTGTTTCCTGTTGGTTTGGGTTTTATGTAACACGTGGTGTTTAAAGCTACAGTGTGTAACTTTGTGGAGGTGGCACATCACCTCCATGAAATAGATTAAACGAGAGCTTTAATTCCTAATAAAAATAATTTAATTGGGAATAAAAATTAATTTGCAGGCCCGAGAGATCATATCAAATATGTATTTGAGCTGCCCACCGGCTACAGAGACATTATTGTGTTATTATTTTATATTCTGCTTATTCTGGACTCAATGTTTAAGCAAAACTATTATTAAACATTTATTTTAATAAGAGTTTAACATTATAGATCTAGAAAGAAGAGAAAACATGCAGATGTTGTTGAAATTTTCAATACAGGCGTCCCTTGTTATATTTCAAATTCTCGTTTTTTTTTCTCAGTTTTTTTTTTTTTTGTGCATTTTTTTTTTTTTTTTTCAGCTTATGAGCGCATGTTGTGCTCCTCCCCTGTGGTGTCCTGATTGGCTAAGGGACTGTCGACCACTGTCAATCAATCTCCTCTGTCATGTCTCCTGTACAGAATGTGTTCAGTTTGGCAAATTTACATAAATGTTGGATCTCTTGCAGTGTGATTCTGAAGTGCAGCGCGATCGGACAATTGCTGCGTTTACCCTGAGGTGTGGAGCTCTTCTCCTGCAGTCACCTCTGAGCCTGTCCCCATCGTGAGTCCTGGTTCAGTTCTGGTTTAGTCCTCGTTAATCCGTGTATCATTCATTCATTTGTTTTTCAATATAAAACCAAAAATAAGAAAATTAAAAAAACAACTGTTTTCTTCATTATTTGTCTCAAAAACCAAAATGAAAAAAACGGATAATGATTTTGTTTTTACAGTTTTCGATTTTGTGTTTAAATGAAAAATGGAAAAAATGAATAACGGTCGTTTCCTGTTTACGTGACGTCTGTGACTGTGATGCTGAAATTTTGCATCGCATACGGACTGAACCAGGACTGAACCAGGACTGAACCAGGACTGATCCAGGTCTGGGACCAGAGTGGACTCCAAGCTTTGACTCTGAGCCGGGGTCCGAGTCTCAGCTTCGAGCTCCGGCCCTGCCGTGGGCTCTGAGCCTCCGGTCTGGTCCCTGGACCTGGATCAGTCCTGGTTCAGTCCTGGTTCAGTCCGGCATTGCAGTCATGGAAGTTGTGTAAACAGGAAACATTTTTTTTTTCCAATCTTCATTTAAACACAAAATCAAAAACTGAAAAAACTAATCATTATCTGTTTTTTTTCATTTTGGTTTTGGAGACAAATAATGAAGAAAACTGTTGTTTTTTCGTTTTCTTATTTTTGGTTTTATGAAAATGAAAGGAATGACACACGGATTCTGGTTTAGTCCTAGTTCAGTCCTGGGTTAGTCCTGGTTTAGTCCTGGTTTAGTCCTGGTTTAGTCCTGGTTTAGTCTTGGTTCAGTCCGTGGCGTAGGCAAGGCAAAACTTTGATATAATCTTGGGTTTACGGGCGGGTGCGGTCCTGTCCTGCGCGGGTGTGAGTCTCCAAAAATGGACTGGTGCAGGACTCTGCGCTGTTAGGCTCCATTACAGAATAAATGAATCTTGGGTTTGTTACATAAAGAAGGAGGAAAATAACAAAAGGACGACAACAGCAATAAGTTTAAGAAGAAGGATGTAAAAAGTGTTGCAAGTGTCCTGTGTGAGAAAAGTGTATAAAGTTTGTGCTGAGGGGTTTCACAGCCTTAAAACAGATAGAATAATAAATGTAAAATATAAAGTGAATACTTCACCGATTTCACCTATCGCGGGTTATTTTTAGAACGTAACCCCCACGATAAACGAGTGACCAAAGTAAATATTTAGTTTGGCCCACGACTTAGCCCCAGTTTTTAATTTTGGCCCTCGGTGAGCAGTGTTGGGAAGGTGACTTTTTAAATGTATTCCCCTACAGATTACAGATTACATATCCCAAAATGTAGTTTGTAACGTAATCCATTAAATTAGTTAAAGTGAGTAACGTAATCTGAATACTTTGGATTACTTGATTTGTTGTAAAGTAGGAAAGACGAGGAAATCTTCACATTTTTTGTTTGGTAAAAGACAATAAAAAGCCCAGACTTTACAGAACCAAATTAAAAATATTATTGACAGAAGACGAGGAAACACGTCCACACGGCAGGATTTAGTCCTGTTAAATCCTGTTTAAGACCTGTTTTAGTTCTGTTTTAGACCTGGTTTAGACCTGGTTTAGACCTGGTTTAGACCTGGTTTAGACCTGGTTTAGACCTGGTTTAGTATCTGGCAATGAGTGGATTTACTAAAAAAAAAAAAAAGGGATATAGCCCAAAATGTGAAAACAGGAAAATACCTCTGTGTAATCCATTTATTTCAACCAAGTAACTGTAATCCAATTACCACTTACTGAATAATTTGTACTCTGATTACATAACTCTGGTACATGTAATCTGTTACTCCCCAACACTGTCGGTGAGTTTGTGAATTTGCCTGTTCACACTAAAGACAGTTTTTTGTGTGTGTGTTTTTTAAGCTTTTCAGAGCAATAAAAACAACCAACGTGAAAAAAAAAGTTACACACTGTGACATTAAATGAACATATGGTTTTGAGATTGGAGTTTATTTGTGCAAAAATGAAACTCGAGACCACAGGTGTCAAACATACGGCCCGGGGGCCAGATCCGGCCCTCCAAGACCTTTAATGTGGCCCTGGGCTGATTTTCTACTAAAATATTTTCATTATATTTTCTATTAAAATCTTGTTAATTTTCTGTGGTGTTTATCACAGCAGCGTCTCCAGCGTCTCTGTACGTGGCCCCTCCCACCAGAGCAGCACAAATGAAGACTTGTCTCTTTCCAAACGCTCTTAAAGGACGATCGTTTTGACTGTTGACCGTGACACCCTCATCAGAAAAATGTCCAACTTATTCCTGTTTGCAAACAAGTTCATGTTAAAATATTGTGTTGAAATTGTATTTTTCTTAAAGTTTCAGGTTGTTCATAATATTATAATATTTTGTAAAAGAAAGAGTTCATCAATTAAAAAAGATTTCTGTAATAGATTTGTGTTTCTCTGCACAAATATTTGAACTTATTGTTATTTTTGGGGTTTATATGACATGAGTTTTCTGATCCGGCCTCTTTGGGATCAAAATAGGTCGGATACGGCCCCCGGACCAAAATGAGTTTGACACCCCTGCTCTAGACTATCTTAAACCTAAACTCAGACTCACTTCAGACTCTGGAGGTCACCCGAGTTTAGGGAGGAGGGGGGGGGGTCTCGTCGGTGATCCGTAACCCGCCGACGTGCCGCTCTCTCCGGGGATTAAAGTGCCGCGCCCCCCCCCCCGTCACTGCCACCGCTCCTGGAAGTGACGAAGCTCTCCCCCTAATCACCATTACCTCAGCTCCTCTTCCTCCTCCTCCCTCCTTCCTCCCTCCTTCCTCCTCCTCGGCCTCGTATCGCCCCGTTTCCCATTTGAAGCCTTTAATATCACTAACTCCTGATTAAAGTCCATTCGTCATGTCATTTGTGTGAGAGATGTTTGGCCCCTCGTTGTAATGGACGTGGAGCAGACAGTCGGAGCAGATGACACAACGCAATGGTCTGAGCCAAGAGGCAAAGTGGAGGTCACCGCACTAAAACACACTATTTAATTACTTTAGATTTCATCCTTCCTCCGGTCGACATGGAAAATAAAACCATGAAAAGTTTGTATAGGCCCGCGATTACACATCATTCTGACTTTTTAAACGACCGCCGGGAACCGCAGTCGTCGTAATTCATTTCGTAAGAGTTTAAAGTTCTATCTGACGCGCGATTTTAAAAAAGTTAACATCAACGTTTTACCTTTTTTTGTTTAGTAGAGATTGGCGATCGGGGCCTGAAATTATCCAAATGATTCTAGTGAAGATGTGCGGAGTTGAAACCTAACTTTAACATTTGTCCTCGTCTGGATTTTTTTTCTTAATTTCACGTTTAAAACTGTCCCTTTAACCCTCCAGTGAAGTGTTATACATCCTTTTTTATTCAGTACAACCTGTTATTTCACAATCTGCTGCTGTAGTTGTGTCATGTGGATGTAATAAAAGCTACAGGACCAGAAATACAAATGGGAAAAAAACAAAAAATAGAAACAGAAAATAAAATTCACACACAACAAACACGTATAAACAACTTTTTGGGCATAACAAATGTTTAATTCAGAACCTTTGCTACAAAAGTGTAAAATATAAAGTGTGTAAGTAAACTAAAAATATCCTTATTGCCTCAAAACAAAAACAGTAACAACAAAAAAAGTGCAACGTCAGGTCCAGGGCACAGAGCTACATCACTTCCTGCATTTCCATGGAGTTTATTACATTTGGATTTGGACATTTGGACTGAAATAATAAACCTTTAAAACAAAAAATAGCAAGAGATGTGCAGTTACGCAGACCAAGATGAGTAATTTGTCATTTATTTGGGAAATATCTGCATTTAGAGCGACTTTTTCAATTGTTACAAACACAGACGCTCAGAGCATCGACCATTTTGACTCACTACAATCTTTGGCAAAGTTTGGTCCAGTCAAAATGGACGGAGTTGTGTTTGTTTACAACTACTATTATGAATAAACCAGAAAAAAACAGGTCTAAATCAGGACTAAACCAGGTCTAAATGAGGTCTGAACCAAGGTCCATGTTATACTGTTTTCTAATCTGTTCTAATGTAGTTTCCTCGTCATAAACAGACCTGGAGTTGTGTTTTGTTTCATTTACACATGTTTCAACACACAAATCCTGCATATTTAGGCTGAGCTCGTCTCTTAAACAGAAAACAAGGGATGCAATATTTGAGAAATAACTGCACTTAGAGCGACTTATTCAATTGTTACAAACAGCTCAATTTTTACAAACTGCATCGACCATTTTGACTCACTACACTCTTTGGCAAAGTTTGGACCAATCAAAATGGACAGAGAGCATGAGTTTGGTAGAAAACAATGTTCCTACTGGACATTTGTTCTCCCAATGTCATCAGGCAGTGTGTGATGTAGGATAATTCTGGAAATATGCTCAGAAAGGCGCAAGTCCCAGCTTTTCAAGGGAAAAAAAAAAGTAAGTTTCTATCTTTAATGTTTGGAAAGTTTTGTGCAGTTATATGAAATATATTCTCAGGTGTCATGTACCATATGTGGAAGGGTTTAACCCACAGTGGAGCTCTTCCTGTGTTACCACATGACATCACTAGGTGGAACAGAGTGTTTTCTATTTGAGAGTTGTTGACTTGTTATAGAGTTGGAGTTTCCTCCGCAGGGTGACTGGGCGCTCCCTTAGAGACAGGGTGAGGAGCTCGGAGTAGAGCCACTGCTCCTCCATGTCGAGAGGAGCAGCTGAGGCTCAGGCCTCTGTTCTGATGCTCCTAGACGTCTTCCTCGAGAGGTGTTTCGGGCATGACCCACCAGGAGGAGGCCCCGGGGAAGACCCAGGACACGCTGGAGGGACTATGTCTCTGGGCTGGTCTGGGAACACCTCGAGGTCCCCCTGGAGGAGCTGGAGGAAGTGTCTGGGATGAAGGAAGTCTGGGAGTCTGACCCATGACTGCTGTCCCCATGACCCGGCCCCGGATAAGAGGAAAAAAATGGATGGACAGAGTTTCTGAGTAATTCTCTCAAATATAAATAAGCAAATAAATAAATATAAATAAATAACCACCTTGTGATGTCATGTGATAATACAGGAAGTGCTCCGGTGTGTTTTTTAAGCTCCACACGCTTTCACTAGAATAATCTGGATAATTTCAGCCCTGGAATTTCAAATCTGTACTGAACTAAAAGTAAAAAAGGAGATTTTAACCTGAAAACTAGGTGGAACAGAGCGTTTTGAGTTTTGGAGATGTGCACAGAATAGATGTGAATGAAACAAAAACACAAGTCCAGGTCTGTTTTTGAGAAGGTAAAAACATTATAACACGACTTAAGGCTCACAAGAGTCACTTTGTTGTAATGTGGGCCCCTTTTTTTCCCCATTCTCTAGGATAAAAGACAAATCTAACACGGTACATCGATATAAAAACTGTCTAGTGCAGTAAATTGTCTTTCTATATGTGTCCTATTTCTCTCTGTCCTTTCTCGGCGCGCAGTTGCTTTTCGGCTGATGTCATGGGATTGGGGGTGACCGCTGCACCGTCCGATCTTTATCTGGAGTTAGCGCCTTAGCGTGTTAGCGTGAGGAAGAGATACCAGACCTCCAGAGCTGAGAGGGTCAACTTCATACCCCGTCCACCCCTCTGAACTGCCTCCTCTGGGCTGAGAAATGTCCCCCCCTGTCCCCCTCCTTCCCACCCTCCGTCCGTTTGGGAATGAGCCTAATTGAATTAAAGGGGAGGAGGACACTCGGAGACCTCATATCCCTCCATTTTGTGTCGGAGTCTTGGCAGGATCCGGGCGCTTTTAAGCTGACACTAAAACCACCGCGTCGGCTCAGAAAAACGTCTCCGAGCCCGAGCGGAGACGACCTCTATTCCCACGATGCATTGCAGGGGCAGGTCCGTCCCTCTGGAGCCGAGTCAACAACTGCAGCTGTGCGAGGAAATGTACCAGGTCCACTTTGTTCATGTTGGATCATGATTTTAGTGGAATTTCTGGAACTAAATATTGGTTATAATCAGAGGTTACACTTCACAATAACAGTTTAACACTATTCCTTGTTCAGTATAAGTTTTGTTTACTCATCTCAGGGACAAAATTGGCAGTGATTCAGAATACTTTATGAAGATTTTGAGTCTGGCATTGTTGTGCAAGAACGAGTTAAATAAAACACATGTTCATTGAACCTGCTCGTTTTTCAGTGAACTTCGAACTGAACGCGACGCATTTGTAAATCAAGAACTGTTAAGAGACACTGGTCGGACCCAAATATGCAGAAAAAAAGATATTTTATTAACAAAAATAGTCTTGAAGGGGGTATAGGTTCCAGGGGAGGCAGGACAGGTCCAGGTCGGTAGCAGACGGGAGGTACGTGGTGACGGAGACTGACCAGATTCTTACGGAACAGGTGGTAACGGGATGAGGCTGGCTCCAAACGGAAGCGCTGGGGATCGGACAAAAAGAAACTGGTAAGTACTAAAATCTTCGGAATTCTCAAAAAAACATACAAAAAAGCCTGAGTAGTTCTCCACTTGAATGGAAGGATCTGGCGCTGGAGAGCAGGTCAGCTGGTCTTTTATGGCCGGAGATGATTGACTGATGAGGATCAGGAGAGGAGCTCAGCAGGTGTGTAATCGGGGATCCGCCCAGAGAGAAGGGGAGAGGGAGCAGGACGAAACCCTCACAAGAACTTGAACGTGAATTTGTTCAAATTTTGTGAGATGAACGACATACGTCATTGTTGGGTTCAGTTAAACGTCGAGATTTGTTTTCACCTGATGAGTCGACCGACGAGGTCTGCTCGCACTTTTTAGAGTGTGGCTCCACTGCACGCGTCAGTGTTTACGGGCGTAACCTCATGAAACCACAGCTGTGCGTCAACTCGAGGGCAGCTCCACCGACAGCTGCAGCAGGACGCACACGGGCGACACCGACTCTGTGTTTGTCAATGGGAAAGACAATCAAAGTTGACTGGACGCGTTTAGTAGCTTGTATCAGGTCCACAGTGAAACTAACAGATGAACAGACTTGTATTTACCTTCTGTACAGACTCACCACGACAAACGACAGCATTTCAAAAGTTAATTTCATAGCACTAATTAACAGTCTTTATGGACCTGGGTCTTTCACACGACACAGAACTGCCCCAGGAGCAAGATGTGCTGATGGTAAACACACAAATACAATAGATTCATGCGCTATCGTCTGTGTCCATTTTGACAGGTGCATATGCGCCTCAGTGCCATCAGTACACATGTACAAAACAGTCATGCAGTGTGTGATCACATTTGTTTTACAGTAAAATACTGAAACTTTGAATGCTGAACTTGAACTGTGAATGTTGAACAAGTTTTGAACATTGTGAACTTGACAACACATCACAGTAAAGGCAATTCACAGGGGACTGAAAAACATGGACACTTTCTACTGAAGGACTCAACAGAGGCAGAGGGAGCGGGAACCTCACTGACTTCCTCACAGGGCAGATCTGTCAGGCTAGTGACAAAAATTTTAAAATATAAAATTTAAATTTGTTGTGTATTCTTCTAAAAAGTTTGGTGGATTATTTAGTTTTGTTTTGTCCTTTCATTGTAAATCAGATGTTATGTTACTCTTGAGGAGTTGTTTATCCAAATCAAATTTGTTCTTTGAGAAATGTATTGTATTAAAATGAATACTTCAGTAATATAATTTTGAAGTAACAGAACTTGTACTAGAAGGTTTTGATATAAGGTGAAAAAGATTCACTCACATTTCAGTGGTGAATTTCTTACTATGACACACACGCTGAATCTGCAGAGACTGAGTCTGTCTCTGTCCCTGTCTCTCCCTGTCCCTGTCTCTGTTCCTGTCCCTGTCCCTCTCTGTGTCCCTGCATCTGTCCTCTGTCTTTGTCCCTGTCTCTGTCCCTGTCTCTGTCCTTGTCTCTCTCTCTATCTTTATCTCTGTCCTTGGCTCTGTCTATGTCTCTGCCTCTGTCCCTGTCTCTCTGTCCCAGAGTCTCTCTCTGTCCTTGTCTCTGTCCCTCTCTCTGTCTCTGTTCCTGCCCCTCTGTCCCTGTCTTTGTCCCTGTCTCTGCCCCTGTCTCTCTCTCTGTCTCTGTCCTTGACTCTCTGTTTGTCTTTGTCTCTGTCCTTGTCCCTGCCTCTGTCCCCAACTCTCTCTCTGTCCTTGGCTCTGTACCGGTCTCTGTCTCTGTCCCTGCGTGTCCCTGTCCCTGTCTTTGTCCCTGTCTTTGTCCTCTGTGTCCTGTGTCTCTGTCCCTGCATCTAAGCTCTGTCTCTATCCCTGTCTCTCTCTCTCTGTCTCTGCTTTTGTCCCTCTCTCTGCCTCTGCCCCTCTCTCCGTCCCTCTGTCTTTGTCTCTCTCTCTCTCTCTCTCTCTCTGTCCCTCTCTCTGTCTCACTCTCTGCCCCGTCTCTGCTTTTGTCTCTCTCTGTCTTTGTCCCTGTCCTCTGTCCTCTGTCCCTGTCCTCTGTCGCTCTCTCTGTCTCTCTCTGCCTCTGTCCCTCTCTCTGTCTTTGTCTCTGTCCCCTGTCTCTGTCTCTGTCTCTGTCCTCTGTCCCTGTCTGTCCCTGTCTCTGTCCCTGTCTCTGTCTTTCTGTCTGTTCTGAGCTCATGGACTCATCTCCTGTGAGCTCCAAAACAAACAGCGTCAGATTAAACAAACAGTGGAGCCGATGTGGAGACTCGGCACACACAGCCTCAAGATCCACACTGATGGAAAAGTCGAGCTGTTGCCATAGCAGCTCCTGAAAGACTAAAAAAAAAAAAAAAAAAGTCCTCAAATTGGCTCCTACGACGTGTGATGACGCAGTAAAGGTCGGACAGGTCACGGCTGGACAATCCCAAGTTTGGACTTTGGTTTGTTACACTTCAGCAATGCAGTACGATCGAACTTCAAAATGTGTGATCGTGACACTCAGTTCCACCTTGTGATGTCATGTGGTAATACAGGAAGTGCTCCACTGTGTTTTTGGACATGTAGACGTATTTCTGCCACCCTCCTACGTGACAACGATCTAAATCCTGCTACAACAACGACGCGGCAGATACACCTATGACGCGTTTGACGTAGCAGAAAACGCTTTGCACCCGCCCCCCCTCCCCGCTCCACCCCCGCCTCCACCGCCTCCACCGCCTCCACCGCCTCCACCGCCTCCACCGCCTCCACCGCCTCCACCGCCTCCACCGCCTCCACCGCCTCCACCGCCTCCACCGCCTCCACCGCCTCCACCGCCTCCACCGCTTCCACCGCCTCCACCGCTTCCACCGCCTCCACCCACTCACACACGATATAATAAGTTTATCTTCTAGTGTTTATTAAGACTTTACCAATCAGTAATGTTCAGCTTCGTGCTCCTCAAAGTCCTCGTCCGATTCCGGGTCCAACACATGCGGCTGAACGCGCTGTATCTCCATGATGAATAAAAGTTTATTCCTGCCTCTATCAGGGTCACGTCTGTCTCTCCCCCTCCCTCCCTGAGATGGTGGAGGAAGGGCGGCTCACTCAGAGTCTACGTTGGAGGGCGGAGCCTGTGTTTTCTCAGGACGGGCGGGGGGAGGAGCAATAGTCGGACTTTCATAGTTCCTGGTCTGTGACTGTCTCCAAGAAATCAGTACAATTTCACAGCTATTGTGTAATGGATGTTCCATCCATCCATCCATCCATTTTCGTCCGCTTATCCGGGGCCGGGTCGCGGGGGGAGCAGCCTAAGCAGGGACTCCCAGACTTCCTTCACCCCAGACACGTCCTCCAGCTCCTCCAGGGGAACCCCGAGGTGTTCCCAGGCCAGCCGAGAGACATAGTCCCTCCAGCGTGTCCTGGGTCTTCCCCGGGGCCTCCTCCCGGCGGGACATGCCCGGAACACCTCCCGAGGGAGGCGCCCAGGAGGCATCCGGAACAGATGCCCGAGCCTCAACTGCTCCTCTCGACGTGGAGGAGCAGCGGCTCTACTCCGAGCTCCTCCCGTGTGACTGAGCTCCTCACCCTGTCTCTAAGGGAGCGCCCAGCCACCCTGCGGAGGAAACTCATTTCGAGCGCTTGTATCCGCGATCTCGTCCTTTCGGTCACTACCCAGATGTTCCAAAACCCAAATTGTGCAGAAGATACAATGTGAAGAGTTATTTTGCATGAGATGGGACCTTTAATGTACAAGTCACGCCGGAGTGTAAGTGGCAGTAAACACCCAAACTAGGGATGTCACGATCACATTTTTTTGTCCCCGAGTTCGAGTCCTTTGATTTAGAGTATCTGCCAATACTGAGTCCCGATCCGATACTTTTATAAAACATTATGAAATGTACTAAGAGCAAAGAATAAGATCCAGGATGTGTGGGGATCAGATTGTGTTGATTTCATGTGTAGTATTTGGGCTGAACTTTGTGTGAAAAATCAAATGTCCAAAACTTTAATTTTATTAACTTTTCTAACCATGAACCATCATTGTTGAAACTTAATGAACTGGACAAAACAGGAAACAGACCAGAATCAGATCAAACCTGAGACTCGACTCTGCACAATCTACAGTTTGTATATTTGATATTATATGTTTGCATGTGCATTATATTTGAAACATTTAGGCTCGTCTATGAAATCCAAATAATACAAAATCTTACCAAATAAAAACGAGATGACAGAAGCCCCACAGACTCTCCCCGCCGCACCTCCACCACATCCACAAACCCACAGAGGAGCGCAGACCGCAACATCAGTCCCACCGCTCAATCGATGCTTCATGCCGCTTTTCCAGCCCTCCCCGCAAAAAGCACCAGGTCCTCTGCGCAACATGCAAACAAACAGTGGCGTGCGATGACGCCATCGGCCGCGCAGGTGTGAACACGGGCCACAGAACCACAGGTAACAGCGTCCGAGCACGACACGGCCCAAAAATCCCAACAGTAAGCACCCAGTAAGTGTGCGGCGAGTACAGCAGACACTGGGGCAAATCCCACACCTCAGTAAAAAATAAACATCATTTTTTGTGTCCTGTGTGCACTGTGTGTTATATACGTATATTATTTATCCGATACATCACAGGTGTCAAACATATGGCCCGGGGGCCAGATCTGGCCCTCCAAGACCTTTAATCTGGCCCTCGGCTGATTTTCTACTAAAATATTGTCATTATATTTTCCATTAAAATCTTGTTAATTTTCTGTGGTGTTTATCACAGCAGCGTCTCCAGCGTCTCTGTACGTGGCCCCTCCCACCAGAGCAGCACAAATGAAGACTTGTCTCTTTCCAAACGCTCTTAAAGGACGATCGTTTTGACTGTTGACCGTGACACCCTCATCAGAAAAATGTCCAACATGAGAAAAGTGGAGCCGAGTGCAGGATTTTACAACAAAAATGGACTTACTTCTATTTACATACAAGTTCATGTTAAAACATTGTGTTGAAATTGTATTTTTCTTAAAGTTTCAGGTTGTTCATAATATTATAATATTTTGTAAAAGAAAGAGTTCATCAATTAAAAAAAGATTTCTGTAATAGATTTGTGTTTCTCTGCACAAATATTTGAACTTATTGTTATTTTTGGGGTTTATATGACATGAGTTTTCTGATCCGGCCCCTTTGGGATTAAAGTAGGTTGGATACGGCCCCCGGACCAAAATGAGTTTGACACTCCTGCGATACATGATCGGACCGTAACGGCCAAGTCCGGATCGAGTCATGTGATCGGCGCCGATTTCCAATTACGTGATCGGATCGGGACAACCCTAACCCAAACCATGAAAAAAAGTGCAACTTATAGTCTGAAAAATACAGTAATAATAAAGTGTTACTCAAACATCCAACTCCAGATCAGTTTTTGAGGAGGTAACAACATCAAAACGTCGCTTCAAGTTCATAAGAGTCATTTTTGCGTAATATAGAACCTTTAAATTAATAAAAAACCTGTAAATAAAAAGAACGAAAGGGGAAATGCTTCTTTATTTTTCCTCAAATCCAAAACTCCCTTGTCTGGATTCGGTCCCGCTCGACCATCTCGTTCCCGTCAGCCGATCCCGCGTTTTCCTTCCCATTGTGAACTTTCTTTCACCGTGAACGAGCCTTTTCAAATCTATCTCCCCCTTTGTCCATCTTCGCCCTTCACGTCCGCCTCCCCTTTTCATCGCCCCCGTATCACCCGTCACACTTCCATCTCCCTCTTCCCCCTTTTCTCTCCCCCTCTTCCTCTTCCTCTTCTTCTTTATCTGCTCCTTCTCTTTCTGCTCCGTCTGTTTTTCCGATTACGCGCGCCGCTCATTTAGCATGTCCAGACCGCGCGGGGCTATCTCGGGCCCTCCGTCTCTCCGTCGCCTTTGTATCCGACCCGGCGAAGTTGATCTATTCCCCCCTTCATCCCCGCTGATCTTTTGCGCAAACAAACCTGAGCTAAAAAGAGGAAGGCGAGGTCGGGACAGCCAGACGCTCCAAACCCCACAGACATCTGCTGGGCCCCGAGCATTAGACCCAATATCCAATCAAATCGCCTTCACTTCAACCTTCGAGAAAAGCTTTTAGCGGCGTTTTGGAGCACAAAAGGCGGCGCTCTGGCCTTTGTAGCCTGAGCTTCTATTTAAGAAGGTGAGGCTCAGGATTCAGGAGGAAATCAATACAGTGTCCCGCGGCTCAATCTTCGCCCGTCGACACACAACACACACACAACACACACACACACAACACACACACACAACACACACACACAACACACAGTCTGAACGGAGAGAAAGAAGGAGAGAGAGACAACACACATAGTCTCAACGGAGAGAAGAGAGAGACAAGACACACACAACACACACACACACACACAGTTTTAACGGAGAGAAGAGAGAGAGAGAGAGACAACACACACTGTCTGAACGGAGAGAAGAGAGAGAAAGAGAAGAGGAGAGAAAACACACACACACAACACACACACAGTTTTAACGGAGAGAAGAGAGAGACAAGACACACATACACACACACACAAGAGAGAGAAAGCGAGAGAGAAGAGAAGAGGAGAGACAAAGTTATAATGGAGCAAAGAGAGAGAAAAGGAAGAGAAGAGAGAGAGATGGAGAAGAGAGGAAGAGGAGAGATAACACACACACACACACACAGTCTGAAAGGAGAGAAGAGAGAGAGAGAGAAGAAGAGAGACAACACACATAGTCTTTAACAGATGGAGAAGAGAGGAAGAGGAGAGACAACACACACACACACACACACATAGTCTGAAAGGAGAGAAGAGAGAGAGAGAGAAGAAGAGAGACAACACACATAGTCTGAATGGAAAGAAGGAGAGAGAGGAAGAGGAGAGACAACACACACACACACACACACACATAGTCTGAATGGAGAGAAGAGAGAGAGAGAGAAGAAGAGAGACAACACACACAGTTTTAACAGCGAGAAGAGAGAGAGAGAGAGGAGAGACAACACACACACACAGTCTGAACGGAGAGAAGAGAGAGACAAGACACACACACACAGAAGAGAGAGAAAGAGAGAGAGAAGAGAAGAGGAGAGACAAAGTTATAATGGAGCAAAGAGAGAGAGAAGGAAGAGAAGAGAGAGAGATGGAGAAGAGAGGAAGAGGAGAGACAACACACACACACAACACACACACAACACACACAGTTTTGAACGGCCAGGAAAGAGAGAGGGAGAGAGGAATAGAGAGAGGAGAGACAACACACACACACACACACAGTCTGAACAGAGAGAAGAGAGAGAAGGAGAGGAAGAGGAGAAGTGGAGAGACAGTTTTTTGACAGAGCAAAGAGAGAGAGTGGAAGAGAGAGAGAGGAGAGACAGCACACACAGTTTGAACGGAGAGGAGAGAGAGAAGGAGAGAAGAGAGAAAGCAGGAGAAGAGGAAGAGGAGAGACAACACACACAGTCTGAACGGCCAGGGAAGAGAGAAGAGGAGAGGGAGAGGGGAAGAGGAGAGAGAAGGAGGGAGAGGAGAGAAGAGAGGAGAGAGACAACACACATGGTTTGAATGGAGAAAAGAGAGAGAGAAGGAAGGAGAGGAGAGAAAACACACACAGTTTGGACGGAGAAAAGAGAGAGAGAAGGAGAGAGAAGAGAGGAAGAAGAGGAGAGACAAAGTTATAATGGAGGACAGAGAGAGAGAAGGAAGGGAAGAGAGAGAAATGGAGAAGAGAGGAATAGGAGAGATAACACACACAGTCTGAACGGAAAGAAGAGAGAGAGAAAGAGGAGAGACAAGGCACAGAGAGAGAGAGAGAGAGGAGAGACAAGAGAGAGAAGGAGGAAGAAGAAGAGGAGAGACAAGACACACAGTTTTAACGGCCAGGGAAGAGAGAGAAGGAGAAGAGAAGAGAGAGAGAGGAAGAGGGGGAAGAGGAGAGAGAAGGAGGGAGAAGAGAGAGGAAGAGAGACCCAACACACACAGTTTGAATGGAGGAAGAGAGAGAAGGAGAGGAAGAGGAGAGAGGAATAGAGAGAGGAGAGACAACACAAACAGTTTGAATGGAGAAAAGGAGAAAGAGAGAGGAGAAGAGAAGAGGAGAGAGAAAGGAGGAGAGAGGAGAGACAACACACAGTTGAATGGAGAAAAGAGAGAGAGAAGGGGAGAAGAGAGAGAGAGAAGGAGAGAAAAGAGAGCGAGGGAGAGAGAGAGAGGAGAGACAAGAACAGTTTGAACGGTCAGGAAAGAGAGGAGAAGAGAGGGAGAGAAGAGAGAGGAAGAGGAGAAAAGAGAGAGAAAAGGAGGGAGAGGAGAGAAAACACACACAGACAGAGTGAAGAGAGAAGGAGAGAGACACACACACAGTTTGAACAGCCAGGAAAGAGAGAGAAGAAGAGGAGAAGAGAGAGAGAGAGAAGGAAGGAGAGGAGAGACAACACACACAGTTTGAATGGAGAAAAAGAGAGAGAGAAGGGAGAGAAGAGAGAGAGAGAAGGAGAGAAAAGAGAGCGAGGGAGAGAGAGAGGAAAGGCAAGGAGCGAGAGGAGCGAGAGGAGAGAACAGACACACAGTTTTAATGCTGAGGAGAGAGAGAGAAAGACAAGAGGAAGAGAAGAGAGAAGGGGGGAGAGAGAGAGAGAGAGAGAGAGAGAGAGAGAGAGAGAGAGAGAAAAGAGAGAGAGGAAGAAAGAGAGGAAAGCAGAGAGAAGTAAAGAGAGAGGAGAGTCAAGGAGGAAGAGAGACAGAAAGAGTGAGAGATAGAGAGATGGAGAGCAGTAAGAGGTAGGGGGATGAGAGAGAGAGACAGAGGGAAAGAAAAAAAAAAGGGTGAGCAAGAGAAAGGCAGAAAGAGAGGGGAAAGAGGGAGGACAGAGACAGAGAAAGGGAGGACAACTTGAGAGATGGAGAAAAAGAGAGGAGAGAGAAAGCAAGAGAGAGGAAGAGAGAGAGAGAGAGAGAGAGAGAGATGAGAGAGAGAGAGAGAGAGAGAGAGAAGAGAGACAAGGAGGAAGAGAGAGACAGAAAGAGGGACAGAGAAAGAGAGAGTGAGAGCTAGACATAGGAGAGAGAGAGAGAGACAGAAAGAGAGATATAGAGAGATAGACAGGGGGCGGTAGAGAGACAGAAAGAGTGAAAGATAGAGAGGGAAGGAGAGAGAGAAAAAGGAGAGCAGAGAGAGAGAAAGAGACAGTGAGAGAAGGAGGAGAAAAAGTTTGTCATTCATACGATTTGTCGACACGTCTTGAGCTTGTAGATCAGGGGCGTCGAACTCATTTTGGTCCGGGGGCCGAATCCAACCGACTTTGATCCTAAAGGGGCCGGATCAGAAAACTCATGTCATATAAACCCTTAAAAATAACAATAAGTTCAAATATTTTTGCAGGGAAACGCAAATCTATTACAGAAATCTTTTTTTAATTGATGAACTCTTTGTTTTACAAAATATTATAATATTATCAACAACCTGAAACTTTGAGAAAAATACAATTTCAACACAATGTAACACATGAACTTGTATGTAAACAGGAATAAGTCAATTTTTGTTGTAAAATCCTGCACTCGGCTCCACTTTTCTCATGTTGGACATTTTTCTGATGAGGGTGTCACGGTCAACAGTCAAAACGATCGTCCTTTAAGAGCGTTTGGAAAGAGACAAGTCTTCATTTGTGCTGCTCTGGTGGGAGGGGCCACGTACAGAGACGCTGGAGACGCTGCTGTGATAAACACCACAGAAAATTAACACGATTTTAATAAAAAATATAATTAAAATATTTTAGTAGAAAATCAGCCGAGGGCCAGATTAAAGGTCTTGGAGGGCCGGATCTGGCCCCCAGGCCGTATGTTTGACACCTGTGATATAGACAATTCAGTTTTTTTATTTTTATTTTTTTAGATAATATTTTTTAGTAGAGAAGACTCTGTTCCACCTTGTGATGTCATGTTGTAATACAGGAAGTGCTCCATCCAGCCCTGGAGTTGCCGATCTCTACTGAACTAAAAGCACTTGCCACTTCATGACATCACAAGTGTAACCAGAGCGAGATGAGCAGGAGGACTTGTCTGGACACGGGTTTATTTTGTTCTGCGTGTTGTTGTTGTTGACATGTGACGAGCGCTTGTCCGTCACTCACCGCGCGGCCGGTTGGTTTTTAGCTTTACATTTACGTCCGCGACAGCTGTGAGGGCTTCAGCGGAGAATCTCCCAGAACGTGTGAGCGCGACCTTTGACCCCCTCTGCGCCGCACAAACACCTGCAGCTGCCGAAGTCGAGGCTCGGGTCACGAGACGTAAACAGAGACCTCCGATTTTTAATCAAATAAACATAAAACGAACACGGGACGAATGAGCGGCACTTTCAACTCACAGCAAGAGGGTCCCTGCTTTCACTTTTGAGAGGTTTTTGGGTCGGTCTGTGTGGAGTTTGCATGTTCTCCCTGTGTCTGCGTGGGTGGTTTTCCTGATCAAGACGAGCTCAAGATCTGGAGAAGGTCCTGACGTGTTTAACAGACCTTGTGTGTTTTTGTTTACTCGAAATACAAATGTGTTAAAAAAAATAAATAAACCCTTTTCTGCAGATTCTCAAACTATCATTAAAAAAAAAAATAATAATAATAATAAAAATAAATAATAAAAATAATAAATAAATAAAATAAATAAATAAATAAAATTAAATTAAATAAATAATTAAATAAATACAAATAAATAATAAATAAATACATAAATAAATAAAATAAAAACTTTTACTTTTTAGTCCAGTTTAAAAAAAATGTAGTGGAGTAGAAAATACAGATACCTAGAGGTGGGACCAAGTTGATGTTTGTCAAGTCTCAAGTAAGTCTCAAGTCTTTGACCTCAAGTCCAAGTCAAGTCCCAAGTCAAACACAGGCAAGTCCAAGTCGAGTCTCGAGTCACTGGCCCATAAGTCCAAGTCAAGTCCAAGTCGTCTGCTTTGAGCTTCAAGTCAATTCATAGCTTAGATTTTGAATGACTTTTAAACTAAATTGTACTTTAAAAAATCATGGTATACTTAAATATGAGTATTTATATAAGTTATGGAGTTGTAGAAATGTACATTTTTCCTTTTTAAATGTCTTGACAAGATCGTAGTGCAAATTATTACAGTCAGAATAGAAATAATTAAGATTTAAAAGTGTTTAATATCAGTTATTTTGCCGTGTGTCTGCACTGAAATGGAAGGATCATTTTCTCTGTAGTTTCCCCTTTTGTTCTGTATATTACTGTAGTACATTTGAGGATACTACATCACAGTACTTCAGTTACAGTCAAAGTAACAAACAGAGAAGTGTGAGGGACATGTTCCAGTTTGTTCCTGTAAAATTAATCATTGCATTTATCAAGTGTAAAGAGAAAAGTATTTTATAAAAACATATATTTTTAGGAAAAGTATCAAGTCTTCTCAAGTTACAGGCCTCAAGTCCGAGTCGAGTCCCAAGTCTTCGTCCATTTTATCAAGTCAAGTCTCAAGTCCTAAAGATAGTGACTCAAGTCTGACTCAAGTCCAAGTCATGACCTGCAAGTCTCCACCTCTGCAGACACCTGCTCCCAAATGTGGTGAAGTAACATTAAAACATTTTCACTTTAAAATGTAAAAGTGTAAATAAAATTGAACTTTTGTATCTTTTTGGTTGGGGTCCATCACCTGCTTGTTTTTAAGGAGATTTGAGTCATTGCTCTGCCTTACATTTATTCACTGACAGGTGGTTTTATAGGTCAAAAATACCCAGAGAAACAGACATTTTGACTGTGACCAGTTCTATTTGATTTCAGTGAACCTGTAACCATGTGACTATAACTCTCGGGTCAGGAGCAGTATGTCAAATCAAACACACCTGTGGGTGCGCGTTACACCAACATGAATGATGCACATGCACACACTCTCCCTCTTTGTGATACACTCTCCCTCTTTGTGATACACTCTCCCTCTTTGTGATACACTCTCCCTCTTTGTGACGACTGGACGTAACCAGTCAGTCACCGACATGTGACCAGGGCGGTTACAGGTTCATTTTCATTCATAGAACCGTGTTTACATAAGTAAACAATCAATTTTCAAAATCAAAAACTGGGACACTCTTGGTTTCACTCCTGGGGTGGGTCAATCAGACCCAAAAATTTATTTTCTCACCTGGCGACAATTTATTTGAAAATACATTTTTGGGTCTGATTGACCCACCCCAAGAGAGCGGGAAGGAAAAAATAATAATCTTTGGGGCAATGTGACCCAGAGGAGAACATTTAAGGAAAATCAGCTCATTCACGACTTCTTCACGTCTAACTCCTGTCAGTATTTCATATATTTTTTGTGTTTTCTGTAATTCTAGGTAAACAAATGACAATTTAAGCCTCTCTTTACTGTTGGCAGGGATCAAAAATAGGGACACCTGGGATATTTTTTTTATACAATTGGGACAAATTGCTGGTTTTGTATAAATCTGCTGGGACAGGGACACACGGCTCAAAACTGGGACTGTCCTGGGTAAACAGGGACGTCTTGTCTCCTTACTCTCCACAGACCTGTAACTTGGTCTGGTTTGGTCTCCATGAAGATAGAAAGGTTTAACACTACACTGTGGAAACATTCCAGACAAAGCAATAGCATAAAATCTCCAGGGAGAAGAGCACGTGACTGACCCTCCACCAGAAAAGTACTTCATTACTTTTACTTTGTTACATTTCACCGCTGTATTTTTCTCCCTGACCAAAGTCTGATCACTCCTCTTTCCTTTTTTGATGCTGAAATAACAACATCTAATAATATTCAGATTACTCACAGCTTGGATTTGATCAAAAGCTTAAACAATTACGCAATTAATCCACTAAATTCGTCATAGTTTTTGTTCAGTGTCCATATATATCTGTCAAATTACCTCCAGACTGAACGAATAATAATAAAACCTGGCAATCCACTGTCTCGCCGCTTTGCATTTTGACCTTTCACAGCCCCCGTACGTGGATTAGACCAATTTAAACGTCTGCCATTTTGAACCTCCAAGCCACAAATACTCACCTGGATTAGCACCGTCTGCGCCGCGCTACGCCCGCCGCCAATCAAACGCCGCCACGAAAGCGCAGACGCCGACAAACCGTTTTTTACCGAATTACATAATGCTAATAAAGCGCGCGGGCCTTCAGCAGATGTGCGAGGAAATATCCCGGAGACATGTTTTTCTTATTAATTCCATAGATTAAAGAGATTTGTCATTTGACGCTGCAGAGACCAACTGTCAGCCCCCTCCTCGCCGCGAACGCCGCGGTGTGAGCAGGCATATATTTGTCAGATAAAGGCGTTTTTTGGGGCGCAGGTCGGTGTGAAAGTGCAGATTTGCATGTGTTTGAGGATTAAAGGGGCGCTCAGACGGTTTTTAGCAGCGCGTTATCCTCACACGCTCTCTCTCTCGTCTCACCTGGTTTTTGTTCTGATTTTTGGACGTTTCTGTCGCTGGAGGTGAGAAGTTGGGTCACAGAGTCGGTGTTACGCTTGAGTGGGGTTTTCACTGTAACACATCACATATTTAGATCACCATGTTACCTTTTATTGTTTTGTGTATTAGTTTCAGTGTCAGTTTTGGTGCTCTGATTCTCCCCTCCCTTTGCTCTTTGTGCTAAGTCACGAGTGAAACTAAACTCCTGCACATCACAACAGGTTTGTGAAGTCATAGTGCACAGTTCTGTATCAGGTCTGTTTATGAAGAATTGTTGTGTGGGAGCGTGGGTGATGTAGACTTGTGGGCGGAGCCTCGTAACAGTAAGGAGGGTTTGAATAGGGCCAGGGAGAGATCTCTGGATTACCCAAACATGCATTGCTGATGTATAAAACCTCTCCAGATATGTTTTTGATGAGGGAACAATGTAGGGAACATGGTAGAAAGCTTCAGTCAGTTGATTTGACAGAAGACTTCATCTATAAACTAGGGCTGGGCAAAAAATAATAAAAATAAAAAAATTATCGTATTAATCGCATGAGTTCAAGTGCGATTAATCGCAAAACCAAGTAGTGAATTAAAAAGTAGAGTATAGTGACTTTTATTGGAAATGTAAACAAAAAGAGCCACACATTTGTTGTGCAAACAGTATTTCTTTCAGAGGGAAACCCTCAGAGTCTTCAAGATATTCAAGAAAAAAAAAAAAAGTGAAAATTTTTTTGTACTACTAATATAATATATAATATATATATATATATATATAATATATAGTTTTTATTCAGTGAGTAATAAACACTAGACTAGTAATAATTTCTAGATCATTGTTATAAACTTGGAAACAAAGGGTTAATATAATGGAATGGAAATGGTATCTGGGTAAATCAGTGACTCTTCCTGCAGCACTGAACTAAACAAACACCTGCAGAACCTTCGATGGCTGGAACAAAGTCTGAGATTGACACTTGTCTGAGCCAATCATATTTCACTGAGTTATAGGCGGGATCATATCATGAAATCTTCCGGAACTTCACAAATACCATGTAACAGCATCACTGCAGCGATGACAACCACACTGGACGCCTCTACGCGGACGCCTCTACGCGGACGCCTCTACGTGGACGCCTCGCTGGACGCCTCTACGCGGACGCCTCTATGTGGACGCCTCAGGGGCGTCTGGAAGAAGGAGAAGCAAGAGAAAGATCTGTGAACCAGAACCCGCAGCCTGGTCGGAGCTAGTAGCCCGCGGAAGCTCAGAGCCCACGGCTGGTCCAGCAGGGACGGAGTCAGAGCCCACGGCTGGTCCAGCAGGGACGGAGTCAGAGCCCGCGGCGGAGGCCACAGCCCACAGAGGCTCAGACACGTTGCATCCCACGTGGTCAAACTTAAAGAAACACTCACGGTGGACTTTTTCAAAATAAAAGCCAGTGAGCAACGGACGTTTACAATGAAAATAAATACATAAAAACTGTGTTAAAATAGTTGTTAATTAATGACTTAATTAGTTTATACAAAATTAACACATTAAGGTGCCCAGCCCTAGAAAAAACAAATCCAAAACAACAGATCAAATGAATTTAGAACCAGTGACGACTCATTTTAATATGGAGGCCTCCTGTGTGGACTGAATTTCAGCGGGACAAGTTTCTCCTCCGCTCCGTCTCTCTCCTTCCTCCTTTTCAGCCCCCTCTTCCTTCTCACCCTCTTCTCTCTCTCCTCTTTTCTCTCCTCCACCTCGCTCCCTCTCTCCTTCTCTACACCGTCTTCAGTTTGTCTTCAGTTTTTGGACAAACCTCGTCTCTGTTTTGAAATCTCATGATCTTGTCGTGTGAATCGTTTCCTCATGGTGTAAAATCCCGAGTGACGCCATCGCTGACGTGTGGACGAGTTCGGCAGCTGCACTTGTTTAGTCTGGTCCGAGGGTCGCGGAGGGGTCAGGGCGGGGTCGCGGAGGGGTCGCGCCGAGGGGACCGGGGGTGTTATCGGCGCAGACTAACGCTTGGATTTCACTGATATGAGGCGGCGTCCCGGGACGGGCTAAAGTCTGGAGAGTAAGGTCAGAGGTCACCTGCTGAACAAACAAGAGATAAAGAAAGAAACACCGAGGAGGAAGACGAGAGCGAGGAGAAAGAGAGGGATGGATGGATGGAGAGAGAGAGAGGAATAGATGAAGAGAGAGAGAGGGAGGAGAGAGTGACAGGAGGAGAGAGAGATGATATCAAGAGAGAAGGAGGGATGGAGAGAGTGACAGGAGAGCGAGGGATGTTATTAAAGAGAGTGGGCGGGATGAAGAGAGGGATAGAGAGAGAGAGAGATGATATCCCAAGAGAGGGAGGGAGGGATAGAGAGAGAGAGAGATGATATCAAGAGGGAGGGAGGGATAGAGAGAGGGACAGGAGAGAGAGATGGAATCAAAAGAAAGGGAGGGATGGAGAGAAGGATAGAGAGAGAAAAAGCGGGGAAGAGAGATGAAGGGATTGAGAGAGTATTATGTTTGAATAGGGCCAGGGAGAGATCGCTAGATTACTCAAACTTGCATGGATGATGTATAAAACTTCTTCAGACAGGTTTTTGATGAGGGAACAATGACATAACCAGTGTTGGGAGTAACGCGTTATAAAAGTAGAGAATTACTGTAATGCGTTGCTATTTTGCTGTTTCGCAGTAATGTGACATTATGGGGAAAAAACAAAACAAAACCAAAAAACTGTAATATTTTATTTAAATGTATTGAATTGGATTGAAGTGGTGGGTTTTCATTTATCTTCATATAATTTCGCTAAAATCACTGCAATATCAGCAGCGGTGAAACGCCATCGATATGGTTCTGAATGTCGGGATGGGCCAGAGGAAGCGACACAGAACTCTGCTCCACAGGGCGAAACACAGTTAACGACCAGTTGTGCTTTGCAGACACACACTGCTCCAAGGACTCAGTGTTCTCTCAGGGGCGGTCCTAGTTTCCAAGTCCTAGTCCAAGATTAGTCCTGGTTTAGTCCTGGTTTAGACCTGGTTTAGACCTGGTTCAGTTCTAGTTTAGAAAAAGAAAAAAAAAAAGTCAATTTTGCACAATATCTCGTCTGTAAACAGGTTCAAAATAACAGATCAAATAAATTTAGAACAACTGTAAATGACGTATCGTCATGGTGAGCCTGAGTTTCAGTGGGGCAGCCCTCTCCCTCTCTCTCCCTCTCTCTCCCTCTCTCTCCCTCTCTCTTCCTCTCTCTCCCTCTCTCTCCCTCTCTCTCCCTCTCTCTTCCTCTCTCCTTCCTCCTTTTTAGCCCCTCCCCCCCCCCTCCTCTCTTCCCTCTCACCCTCTCCCTCTCCCTCCTCTCTCTCTCTCTCCTCTCTTTCTCTCCTCCTGAGGAGGAGAGATTATCGGACCGGTCGGTTATCAGACTGTTCATATTAATCATAAACTGGTTTTAAGTCTGTTTATTTATAATTTAGTCGGGGTGTAACATGTACATATATTCATGCCGAACCGTTTCAGTACGAGACGTTCAGTTCAGTGCAGACCTGTGCACAAGTGAGTTCATGCAGTTTGAGTGTGTTTACATTCCTCCACTACATGTGCAGCTACACGAAGGCTCGGCTCTTTAATATTCACAGGGAACTCGTCCGTGATTGGGGTGAAAGTGTTTCCCACAGCGCTTTATAGTTAGAGCGGCCGCCTTCACAACAACAGCCCCCGACTTGACGACGTCCCTCTGAACCACGAGGATCCTCACAAAACTAGTCGTCGTGCCGCGGTCACTTTCACCTTTCGCCTACACAAAATCTCCACAGATCTGCTCTTACTTCAGACAATGTGGACAAGTTTTTTGGCCAAAAATCTGAAGATTGAGTAAAAGTTCATGCTGATGTTAGTGCTGCACTTTACTTTGTGAAAAGTTTTGTTTACTGTTTACAAGGAATTAATTTTTTTATTCTGTTATTTTTATTCTTATTTTTTATTTCAAACATTTGTTGCTTATTTGAGAATATTTTATTTAACTTATTAGTTTTACCAAGCAGCACTTTGCATTTATTTTATTTTCCTGTTTGTATAATGTTACAACAAATTGTTGGTTTAATAAAAACACAAATGTTTTTGCATTTTGTTCCCAAACTGAACCGAAAATGAACTGAACCTTGACCTTAAAAACCCTCACGCTCTCCTCGGGGTCACATTGACCCCAAGATTTTTCTTTTTTTCCTTCCTGCTCTTGGGGCGTGTTTTCTTGCCTGGCAAGAATTTATTTGAAAATAAATTTTTGGATCTGATTGAAAAGAAAGGAAAAAAAAAAATTCTTCGGGTCAGTGTGACCCCGAGGAGAGCGTGAGGGTTAAAACTGTGGTACATGATTTTTGTGAACTGTTAGACCTCTAGAATTTAGCAGAATTTAAAGCATTTTATCTCGAATTTGGCATCAGAGAACTTATTAACAAACCATGAACACTAATCATAAACTGATTTTAAGTCTGTTTATCTCAAATTTAGCATCAATAAACTTATTTCCAGTCCATGAACCAGAGTCTGTTTTGTTCTAGTCTAGAGGTCGTTTATTTTAAGAAAACTAGTAAAGTAAAATGATCTTGCTGCATGGACAGATAATTTCACTAGTTTTAAGTCATTTTCTGATAGATAATTTTGGCCAAGCTTTTTTCGCAATGTACCGTGAAATGTTTATCGTGAAAATATTTGTATATCGTCACATCCCTCGTTCTTAATGTGAGTCTTTTTTTTTAAACTTATCTAGATGTTGCTTTTTGCAGCCGGGGCCTCCACAAAGCTCGTCCCTGTTCCTCCGCAGAGTCCCGGCCCCTCACTCGCGCTATTTCTATTCCGCACAGTATTTCCATAATATTGTGAGCTGTCAGCGCGGTGATGTCCGATGGCAGTCGTTATCCCGGGCCTTGGACAGGTACCTCCCCCTCTGCCCGCACTGACGATTAGCATGTCACCGTCTTAACGTGTCCGTCTGCGCTCGTATATAAATGTAAAACGTGCCCCACTTTTTTTTTTTTTTTTTTTACCTGTAAGGCGTTGCGTGCGGTGACAGCTGGAGTGATTCGCCGGCTCTGGGGACAGGCCGGTTGTACAATCACGGCATCCTTCAAAACGTCAAAGGAAAACGTCCCAATCAGGAAAACTTTGAGGGAAACGCAATCGGAGCAACTTTGAATTTGGTATTGGGCGAGGAGGGACGTCCACAGAGAAGCAGCGGTGTCTGGAGAGAAGAGAGAGAAAATGAGAAAAAAAATAAACATAACATCAAAATATTTATGCCTTTTTCAGGTTAATTTATTTAATTGTGGGTGACTGGTACTGGACTGGAACTAAACCAGACTAAAGGACTAAACCAGAACTAAAACCAGGACTAAACCAGGATAGTAGAATCTGTGTATCATTCGTTCATTCGTTTTTTTAATATAAAACCAAAAATAAGAAAACGAAAAAACAACAGTTTTCTTCATTATTTGTCTCCAAAAACAAAATGAAAAAACAGATAACGATTCGTTTTTTTCAGTTTTCGATTTTGTGTTTAAACGAAGAATGGAAAAAAAAACGGATAACGACCGTTTACGTGACTTCCATGACTGTGATGCCGGACTTTTGCACCGCATACGGACTGAACCAAGACTGATCCAGGTCCGGGACCAGACCGGGGGCTCAGAGCCTACGGCAGCGTCGGAGCTCAAAGCTGAGGCTCGGACCCCGCAGAGGCTTGGAGTCGAAGCTCGGAGTCATAGCTCTGGTCCCGCTCTGGTCCTGGTCTCAGTCCCGCTCTGGTCCTGCTCTGGTCCCAGACCTGGATCAGTCCTGGTTCAGTCCGTATGCAACGCAAAAGTCCGGCATCGCAGTAAGAGAAATCACTTAAACAAACAAATAATGAAGAAAACAGTTGGTATTTTTTCGTTTTCTTATTTTTGGTTTTATCTTGAAAAACAAATGATCGAATGACACACGGTATTTACTAGGTCCAAACAAATTATTATTTGTGATCTTAATTAAAGTTTGTAATCTTAAAGTTTGGCGGCACAGTGGCTGAGTGGCTAGCACTCGTGCCTCACAGCAAGAAGGTTCTGGGTTTGATCCCCGGGTCGCCTGGGCCTTTCTGTGTGGAGTTTGCATGTTTCTCCCTGTGTCTGGATGAGTTTCCTCCATCAACCCAAAACATGTTACAGGTCTCAACATGAACAGTTGATAGACAAGGTCAGTTAAAAACAATCAATTCAATCATGTGATTATCTTTGAACTCTGTTTATTATTATTATTAATTTTTTTTCTTTCAAATTTGTTTTATTATGTGTGAAACAGTCAAGCGTGAGTGAGTGTGACTGTGTGTGTGTGTGTGTGTTGTGTTGATTTTGTTGTTTTGATGCTTATTTGAATTTCTGTCTCCTACTGTCTGCCCAACTGTATGTGTCTTTTGTTGTTGTATTTATGAGGACCTCCTCGAAAATGAGATGGTGACACATCTCAAGGGGCTTATCCTCCAAACAAATACATTCAAAACTAATAAATTCAATCATTGTGTCCTTAGGCAAGACACTTCACCCACATTGCCTAGTATGAAAGTGGTGTGTGTGAGTGAATAATGTTGAATAATGTTCTGTAAAGCGTCTTTGAGGACAGAAAATGTCTGTGAAAAGCGCATTATATAAATGAAGACTTACTGATAACAACAGTTGTGTTCAAGAAGTATGAACAGGCCTTAACTTAATATTATTAACAACATTTGACAGGATCTTTTGAGTGAACTATTGGCTGAACCTGCGTGAAGTACGACTAACTTTCTGCAGCCTTGACAAACTTTGAGATTTGAGGTTTAGTGTTTGGCTTAAGGACACAAGGGCAGGAATCAATCAAGCAATCACGACATCCTTCAAAACGTCTAAAGGAAACGTCCCAATCAGGAAAAAGTTTGAGGAAAACTCAGTCTGAGCGTCTTTAACTTTTGTATTTTGTAAAGACGACAGAAGCTCGTCAGTGGGAAAATTCAGGACAAATCAAACATGTGACCAGGAAGTTCAGATGTTTTTAATAATTTTACATCGGACTTACATTATTTTGAGTCGTCTCTGGCCTCTGCATTTATTAAAGGTTCGTGTTTTAATGTTTCGTTCTGGTTTGAGTTCGGAGCTTCGCCAATCACTTGAAATCAGGAGCGGGATGCAGCAGGCCTATGTAAAAGTCTGAGCTGTGCACGAGTGTTTCTGATTACACAAAGTTTGTCCAGTTTTGAAAAGCACAAATAAGCCCTGATGACCAGAAACGTCGACTGATTACTGCTGATTTAAGCCGTTTTAGCCACGGTCCGTTTTAAGAGTGACAGACGTAACGGAAAGTTGTAGTTTTTCTTCGTTCTTTGTTTTACGGACAAACTTTCGCCCAGTAACTTCTGAAGGACGAAAAAAGTACAGGTTATGCAGATCTGTTTTAAAGTTAAAGGTGAATTATGTAACTTTTTGGTTGGGAGTCCGTCACCTGCTTGTTTCTATGGATACGTCATTGCTCTGGCTGGAATGTTCCACAGTGTGACATTAAACAGTTCTACCTTACATTTATTCGATTACAAGTGGTTTTAGAGCTCAAAAATACCTAGAAAAACAGGTGTTCTGACTGTGAGCGGGGTCGCCTCTCCACAGATCTGACCTGTAACTTGGTGTGGTTTTGTCTGTAATGAAAATAGAAATGTTTAATGTAGAGCTGTCGCAATAACCGCAAAAATGAATCACCGCGGTACTAAGAGGCTCACCGCGATCACCGCACACCGTGATAACCCAGGACTAACCCGGGATAACCCGGACTAACCCGGACTAACCCGGGACTAAACCCCCGGGACTAACCCAGGACCCAGGACTAACCCAGGACTAAAAGGACTAACCCAGGACTTAACCCAGGACTAAACCCGGGGGACTAACCCGGGACTAACCCAGGACTAACCCAAGACTAACCCAGGACTAACCCAGGACTAACCCAGGACTAACCCAGGACTAACCCAGGACTAACCCGGGACTAACCCAAGACTAAACCCGGGACTAACCCACTAACCCAGGACTAACCCGGACTAACCCGGGACTAACCAGGACTAACCCAGGACTAAACCCAGGACTCTAACCCGGGACTAACCCAGGACTAACCCAAGACTAACCCGGGACTAACCCAGGACTGACCCAAGACTAACCAGGACTAACCAGGACTAACCCGGGACTAACCCAGGACTAACCCAACTAACCCGGGACTAACCCAGGACTAAACCCAGGACTAACCCAGGACTAACCTAACCCGGGACTAACCCAGGACTAACCAGGACTAACCCGGGACTAAACCGGGACTAACCCAGGACTAACCCTTAACCCAGGACTAACCCAGGACTAACCCCAGGACTAACTAACCCAGGACTAACCCGGGACTAACACCGGGACTAACCCGGGACTACCAGGACTAACCAGGACTAACCGGGACTAACCCAGGACTAACCCAGGACTAACCCAGGACTAACCCAGGACTAACCCAGGACTAACCCGGGACTAACCCAGGACTAACCCGGGACTAACCCAGGGGACTAACCCAGGACTAACCCAAGACTAACCCAGGACTAACCAGGACTAACCACGACTAACCCGGGACTAACCCAGGACTAACCCGGGACTAACCCAGGACTAACCCAAGACTAACCCAGGACTAACCCGGACTAACCCAGGACTAAACCCGACTAAAACAACCAGGACTAACCCAAGACTAACACGGGACTAACATGGGACTAACCCAGGACTAACCCGGGACTAACCCGGGACTAACCCGGGACTAACCCGGGACTAACCCAGGACTAACCCAGGACTAACCCAGGACTAACCCAAGACTAACCCAGGACTAACCCAGGACTAACCCGGGACTAACCCAGGACTAACCCAGGACTAACCCAAGACTAACCCAGGACTAACCCGGGACTAACCCGGGACTAACCCGGACTAACCCAGGACTAACCCAGGACTAACCCGGGACTAACCCAGGACTAACCCAAGACTAACCCCAGGACTAACCTGGGACTAAGGTGCGCCCACGTAGACCGTCGGGTGACTGCAGGTGAGAGGACGGCCGCAGAGCTCCGGATCGGCCGTCGTCCAATCACACTTTACACTGCTCCATGTGAATCCGTGTATCATTCGTTCATTCGTTTTTCAAAATAAAACCAAAAATAAGAAAATGAAAAAACAACTGTTCTTCATTATTTGTCTCCAAAACCAAAATGGAAAAACAGATAATGATTTGATTTTTCAGGTTTCGATTTTGTGTTTAAATGAAGAATGGAAAAAATGGATAACGACCTTTTACGTGACTGTGATGCCGGACTTTTGCACTGCAAACGGACTGAACCAGGACTGATCCAGGTCCGGGACCAGACCGGGACCAGACCAAGACTGAGATCAGAACTGAAACCGGGACCAGACCGAGACTGAGACCAGGTCGGGACCAGACCGGAGGCTCAGAGCCCACGGCAGGGCTGGAGCTTGAAGCTGAGGCTCGGAGTCAAAGCTCTGGTCCCGGTCCTGGATCAGTCCTGGTTCAGTCCGTATGTGGTGCAAAAGTTCGGCATCGCAGTCACTGAAGTCATGTAAACGGGAAACGGCCGTTATCCGTTTTTTCCATTCTTCATTTAAACACAAAATCAAAAACTGAAAAAAGAATCATGATCTGTTTTTTCATTTTGGTTTTGGAGACAAATAATGAAAAAAACAGTTGTTTTTTCATTTTTTTATTTTTGATTTTATATTGAAAAACAAATGAAGAATGATACATGGATTCACGTGCTCAGGGTTCTCTCTCTCTTAAGTCCACGGGTACCCGACCTGGTGCAGGACTTTGACCCGACCTGGTGCAGGACTTTGACCCGACCTGGTGCAGGACTTTGACCCGAGTTGCCACAGTGAGAGTTGGAGAAATGCAGCAGCACACACACACACACACACACACACACACGCTGTGTCCACACGACAACCAAGGCACATGTGCATCTGTGCGACGAGTGCTTCATCAGAGAGTTTCTCTGGGGGATGTGATATCAACACATACTGCACTGTTGAGCCGCTATAGCACGAGTTTAATGCCATACTGTGAAACTTTTCAGACAATTAAAGAGAAATTACATGCCCATGAAGACAAGCATTTGACCAGAAACACAGGATGCTGATATGAGGACACCAGTACTTTACCAGGATCCAAACAGAACAGGACTAAACCAGGACCAGAGCCAGGACTAAACCAGGACCAGAACAGGACTACCACTACTACTAAACCAGGACCAGAACAATACAAACCAGGACCGAGAGGACAGGATAAACCAACCAGGACCAGAACAGACTAAACCAGGGACCACAGGACAGGACTAGAACAGGACTACCAACCAGAACAGGACTAAACCAGGACCAGAACAGGACTAAACCAGGACTAAACTAGGACCAGAACAGGACTAAACCAGGACCAGAACAGGACTACCAGGACAGAACAGGGACTAAACCAGGACCAGAACAGGACTGAAACCAGGACAAACAGGACTACCAGGAGGACTAAAAGGACAAACAGAACAGGACTAAACCAGGACCAGAACAGGAAGAACAGGACTAAACCAGGACAGAACAGGACTAAACCACAGAACAGGACACTAAACCAGGACCAGAACAGGGACTAAACCAGGACAGGACAAACTACAGGACTAAACCAAGAACAGACCAGGACTAAACCTAGGACCAGAACAGGACTAAACAGGACCAGAACAGACAAACCAGGACTAGAACAGGACTAAACCAGGACCAGAACAGGACTAAACCAGGGACTACCAGACAGGACAGGAACCAGAACAGGACTAAACAGAGAACAGGACTAAACCAGGACCAGAACAGGACTAACAGGACTAGAACCAGAACAGGACTAGAAACAGGACTAAACCAGGACCAGAACTAAACCAGGACCAGAACAGGACTAAACCAGGACCAGAACAGGACTAAACCAGGACCAGAACAGGACTAAACCAGGACCAGAACAGGACTAAACCAGGACCAGAACAGGACTAAACCAGGACAGAACAGGACTAAACAGGACTAGGACTAAACCAGGACCAGAACAGGACTAAACCAGGACTAGAACAGGACTAACCAGGACTAAACCAGGACCAGAACAGGAGTAAACCAGGACCAGAACAGGACTAAACCAGGACCAGAACAGGACTAAACCAGGACTAAACCAGGACCAGAACAGGACTAAACCAGGACTAGAACAGGACTAAACCGGGACACACCACACAGACACGAGCACAGTAGGTCATTAAAATTATCATTTGTTAAATTTCTTTACATGTTAAAATATAACGACGTCGTATCGTGTCATTTCCGGTAAATAAACACAAAGAAAACGTTGATTTGGTCTCGGTACAGTCGTGTTCTCGGAGCAGGTCGCACTCCGCCGCCGTCGCCTGTGAATCTGTGAAGTCCGACGGCCGTGAGTGGTTTCGGGGGCAGAGCGGGCGAGGAGGGCGAGGAGGGAGGGAGGAGGGGGCGGGGTCAGGTGGGGGTCGCCCGGGGGTCAGGTGCAGTGATTACGGCCGACCCCGCGGCGCGCCGGGGGATTGTGGGAGTTTTGGAGAGGGTCACGGAGGTGCATGATGGGAGATGGAGGTCCGCGCGCCGCTCTTGTTAGCTCACATCTGATTGCACTGGAATTGGCAGCACTTACCTGTGCACCCTGAACCGACGGACGGAGAGAAAGAAAGAAAGAGAGAGAGAGAGAGAGAGAGAGAGGAGGGAGGAGGGGAGATGAGGATATGTGTGAAAGAGAAAGAAAAAGAGAGAAAGAGAGGAGGAGGAGTGGAGGAGATATGAGGATATGTGGGAGAGAAAGAAAGAGAGGAGGAAAGGAGGGGTGGAGGAGATATATGCGTGAAAGAGAAATAAAGAAAGAAAGAAAGAAAGAAAGAGAGAGAGAGAGGAGGGGTGGAGGAGATATGAGAATATGGAGGAGAGAAAGAAGAGAAGGACAAGGAAAAAGAGAGAGACAGAGAGAGAGAGGAGGAGTGGAGGAGATATATATGGGAGAGAAAGAAGGGAGGGAGAAAGAGAGAAAGAAGAGAAGGAGATATGAGAATATGTGAGAGAAAGAAAGAGAAAGAGAGGAGGAAAGGAGGGGTGGAGGAGATATATGCGTGAAAGATAAATAAATAAATAAAGAAAGAAAGAAGGAAAGAAAGAAAAAGAAAGAAAGAAAGAGAGAGAGAGAGGAGGGGTGGAGGAGATATGAGAATATGGAGGAGAGAAAGAAAGAGAAAGAGATTAAAAAAAAGAAAGAGACAGAGAGAGAAGGAGATATGAGGATATATGTTAAAGAGAGAAAGAAAAAGAGAGAGAGAGAGAGAGAGGAGGAGATAAGAGAATATGTGTGAGAAAAAGAAGAGAGGGAGATAGAAAAAGAGGAGATATGAGAATATGTGTGAGAGAAAGAACGAGAAAAAGAGAGAGAAAGAGGACGGGATATAAGGAAATGTGTGAAAGAGAGAAAGAGAGGGAGCGAAATGAGGAGAGGAGGAGTGGAGGAGATATGAGAATATGGGGGAGAGAAAGAAGAGAGGGACATAGAAAAAGAGAGAGAGAGAGAGACAGAGAGAGAGGAGGAGGGGTGGAGGAGGTATGAGGGTATGTGGGAGAGAAAGAAGGGAGGGAGAAAGAAAGAAAGAAAGAAAGAAAAGGAGGAGATATGAGAATATGTGAGAGAAAGAAAGAGAAAGAGAGGAGGAAAGGAGGGGTAGAGGAGATATGAAAATATGTGGGAGAGAAAGAGAGGGAGGTAGAAAGAGAGAAAGAAAAAGAGGAGGAGATATGAGAATATGTGTGAAAGAGAAAGAAAGAGAGCAAGAAAGAAAGAAAGAAAGAAAGAAAGAAAGAGGAGGAGTGGAGGAGATATGAGAATATGTGGGAGAGAAAGAAGAGAGGGAGAAAGAAAGAAGAAGAGGAGGAGATATGAGGATATGAGTGAGAGAAAGAAGGGAGGGACATAGAAAAAGAAAGAAAGAAAGAAAGAAAGGAGGGAGAAAGAGAGAGAGAGAGAGAGAGGGGGAGGAG
>NW_026571541.1:34880912-34888412 GCF_026225935.1 Boleophthalmus pectinirostris
TTGTTAGCTTACGTAGTTAAAACTAGGTATCGCTAGCTCCTGTTAATAAATAGAAGGCAAGGCAAGTTTATTTGTACAGCACAATTCGTACACAAAGTAATTCAAAGTGCTTTACAGAATAAGAAATACATTAAAATCATAATAAAAACAAATCAAAACATAAATAATCATAAAGATTAAAATTAAAAAAGAGAGACATAAATAGAAATAAATGAGCTAACGTTAATTGTCGGTGATGCAGTCATGGCAGTTTGACTTTAACATGTTCAGAAATTCAACTGACTCGTTCTGCTCTGAAGTAGCCCAAGTTTGTTAGTCAACGTCCCGGCGCTAACCCAGCTAACATCACAGCGCTAACCTGGCTAATACCGCATTCTATTGAACGTCGGTAGTCGATAAATCAGAGTCATTTCTCTCGACATCCGTTGTAAATGCTTTTCATTAGAACAGTCGGGAAATATAAACAAAAATATAAAGTTGAATGTTTATTTTGTTAGCTTATGTAGTTAAAACCAGGTATCGCTAGCTCCTGCTAATAAATAATCTGTGCGCTCATGTTAGTTGTCAGTAACTCAATTGTGGTAGTTTGACTTTAACATGTTCAGAAATTCAACCGACTCATTCTGCACTGAAGTAGCCCGAATTTGTTAGTCAACGTCCCGCCGCTAACCCAGCTAACGTTCTGATGCTAACCCGGTTAACGTCTTGGCACTAACCCGGCTAATGCTACATTCTATTGAACGTCAATACATCCGAGTCATTTCTCTCGACGTCCGTTGTAAATGCGTTTCATTACAACAGTCGGGAAAATATAAACGCCCGAGAAAGTTGAACGTTTATTTTGTTAGCTTATGTAGTTAAAGTCAAGTATCGCTAACTCCTGCCAATAAATAATCTATGAGCTCATGTTAGTTGTCAGTGACTCAATTGGGCAGTTTGACTTTAACATGTTCAGAAATTCAACCGACTCGTTTTGCACTGAAATAGCCCGAGTTTGTTAGTCAACGTCCCGGCGCTAACCCAGCTAACGTTGTGATACTGACCCGGCTAACGTCGCGGCGCTGATCCGATCCCACATTGTGAACATTATTTAGTGACACAAAAACACTGAAATCCTCCTTTTTCTGTGTTTTGGCTGCAGCTGCGCACACGTACACGACATATACACACAATATACACACAGTACACACACAATATACACACAATATACACAATACACACACACAATACACACAATATACACACAATACACATAATCTACACAATACACACAATGGGCTTTTAGCAGAGACAGTGTAATTATGAGCAGGAGCTGGGGCCAAGCCAACGCTCCAGACTCAACACCAACAGAGAAAGAGAAAGAGGGGATTAAACACGAGGGGATGAGGACGGAGAGAGAGAGAGAGAGAGAGAGAGAGAGAGAGGGTTCAGTGAGGGTGAGAGGGAGAAGATGGAAAAAAGGGCAAGTTCTAAAAAAGAAATAATGTTTATCGTTCACTCAAGTAGAAACTAAATCAACAAATAAAGCTGTGTTCGGAGCGTCAGGGCGTCCAGTTCACACGCACAGTCTACGTGGACGCGTGACGAGGGCGTCCTGCGTTTTTGAGGCGCGTCAGAGGCGGCGAGAATCTGACGTCGAGCCTCAGGTCTTCCTCTTTCTTCTCCTTCTTTCAGGCGTCCAAATCAAGCCCCCAGGTTCCAAAATGGCCGACCATTCAAGTCAAAGGGCCGAGCTCATTGGCGCATGATCCCAGATTAGCCTAGGTACTTCCGGTGGCTGTGGGCCGACCGAGCATGTGCAGTAGTGTCTTTTCTCCCGCGGGCACACGCGAATGCACACGAACGCACGCACGCGGAGCATGTATCACGTGATCACTTTGACCAATCAGAGAGCTAGAGCGGAGCGGAGCTGGAGCTAATGATTATAAAGCGGTATTTAAGACAACTGAAGGATTTTGAGCTGAGAAAACCTGAATGATCTAAAAATAAGTAAAAAGCACCACAAAATCCGACATTTTTGAAAGTTGTAGGTCCCTGTCAGATGAACATGAGCAGTTTATGATTACGTTGCCTCTATGAGAAAAATCTTCTCTCAGCCCATGACATTTTTTTCCACTGTAGAACCAGTGATTGTCACTACGTCAACTCAAGGCAGCTACAAGCATCGACACTGTATCCAGTTATTTAATAGATCCATGGTCCAAATTTGCAATCACAGGGAATTTGCGAAGTGATATGATCCTGCCCATAACTCGATGAAATATGATTGGCTGAGACAACTGTCAATCTCAAACTCATCCCCACATTGACTTGAATTGAGCGGGTCTTCGTTCAGCCACCGAAGTCCCTGCAGGTGTTTAGACCAGGTCTAAACCAGGACTACACAAGGTCTAAACCTACACCAGGACTAATCTGAGACTTGAGAGAGAGAGAGAGTGAGTGTCCTCAAGGCGCGATCAGGCGACAGCTGCACCGAGTCCTGCACAGCGCGGAGCACCGGTCCCGGGCGGTCCTTTCGTCTGCGGTCACCTGACAGTCTACACGGGTGCACCTTCGGGCCCGTCCCGACAAACAGTCCTGGTTTAGTTCTGGTTTAGTCCTGGCTTACCACCCCAGCGCTCCTCACGGAATCTCCACGGCTCTATATTCTGTGTTTCTGTAGAATAAGGCTACGTTCAGACTGCAGGGCTTAACGCTCAATTTTTTTGTGAAATCCGATGTTTTTGCGAGGTCGTTCACATTTCCAATTAAATGCGACTTGTATTCGATCCCCTGTGTGAACATTAAATGGCCCAAAAGTGTCCCACATGTGACACTGGAGACACGACGACGTCAACCGCAGCGAGCGTCTCTGTGTTTACGGAAGTTGTCCAAACATGGACGCAGCATCGAGCACCTGGAGATTTTAAAGTTCCTCTCGTACCGGAGCCAGAACATGAACAACTTACTTGTTTTAAGGAGGAGATTGAGAAGGAGAAGGACGAGGTTTTTGGTCGTGGTGTTTTGTGGGGCAGCGGCAGCGACGTCCGTTGAAAGGAACGTGTGGATGTGGAGACGGAGCCAAGAGTGGTGAGTGGTGATGTGCTTCACTTCAGTGACACGGAGTTCATTAACAATTTTCTCCTTCTTCAGCGCAGAATAGTGACGTTTGTGTCTTGTTGATAACGTGTAGGTGGATGAATGCACTTTGGCCGTTCAGACTGAAGTCACATGTCAAAAGATCAGATATGTATCAGTTTCAGGAGCACATATCCAAGTGTCCTGGGTCACATTTGAAAAAATCGGATCTGTGTCGTTCAGACTGACATTAAAAGATCAGATACAGGAACATAGAGGCCAAAAAATCGGATTTGGGTCACTTCAGGCTGCAGTCTGAACGCAGCCTAAGACACTTTTTTAAACATAAACTAGTTCTTGGGGAGTGGATTGTTTCAGACGGAGCACGACTCCAGGCCTCGGTGTGAAACGCACGCTCTGACTCTGGCTTTTAGCGTTAGCCTCTGTGCTTCATTATATCAGCTCTAATTGTAAACAGAGTGATCAGCGACTCGTCACAATCAGAGTCAGAGTGAGAGTGAGAGCGTCCACCTCCGCCGCCGCCGCCGCCGCCGCCGAGACGACGAGGGGCAGATGGAGTCATATCCTATTAATGAACACTCTAAATTCAAACTCAGGTCAACCCCATCACCACGACCACACCTCCACACCTCCACCTCCTCCACCGCTCTACCACTCCATCGCTCCACACCTCCTCCACTCCATCGCTCCACAACTCCACCGTCACTGGACTGGAAGAGAGGAGGAGGAGAGAGATGGAAAGAGGAAGAGAGAGGAAGAGCTGCAGGATGGACACGTTATTCAAACTAGAAGGGGTGAAAAGAAGAAGAGGAGAGAAACAAAGAGAGAAGGGGGGAGGAGAAGGAGAGGAGAGAGGAAGAGGAGACAGGGAAAACGAGAGAGAGAGGGAGAGCTGCAGGATGGACAAGTTATTAAAAAGAGAGTGACGGAGAGAGGAGAGGAGGAGAGAGAATGACAGAAGGAGGAGAGAAGGAGAGAGAAAGACACAGAGAAGAGGAGAGAGAAAGACAGAGAGAGGAGGAGGAGAGAGAAAGACACAGAGAGGAGGAGTGAGAATGACAGAGAGAGGAGGAGTGAGAATGACAGAGAGAGGAAGAGGAGGAGAGAGAGAAGACAGAGGAGGAGAGAGAAAGAGAGAGAGAGGAGAGAGAGAAGAGAGAGAGAGAGAGAGAAGAGAGAGAGAGGAGAAAGAAAGAGAGAGAGAGAGAGAGAGAAGAGAGAGAGAGAGAGAGGAGAGAGAAAGACAGAGAGAGGAGGAGAGAGAAAGACAGAGAGGAGAGGAGGAGAGAGAAAGACAGAGAGGAGAGGAGAGGAGAGAGAAAGACAGAAAGAGGAGAGAAGGAGAGAGAATGACAGAGAGAGGAGAAGAGGAGGAGAGAGAATGACAGAGAGAGGAGGAGAGAGAAAGACAGAGAGAAGAGGAGAGAGAAAGACAGAGAGAGAAGAGAAGGAGAGAGAGAGAGAAGAGAGAGGAGAGAGAGAGAGAGAAGACAGAGAGAGAGAGAGAAGGAGAGAGAAATGACAGAGAGAGGAGAGGAGGAGAGAGAAAGACAGAGAGAGGAGAGAGAGAAAGACAGAGAGAGGAGAGGAGGAGAGAGAAATGACAAAGAGAGAGAGGAAGAGAGGAGAGAAGACAGAGAGAGAGAGGAGGAGAGAGAAAGACAGAGAGGAGAGGAGGAGAGAGAAAGACAGAGAGAGGAGAGGAGGAGAGAGAAAGACAGAGAGAGGAGAGGAGGAGAGAGAAAGACAGAGAGAGGAGAGAGAGGAGGAGAGAGAAAACAGAGAGAGAGAGGAGGAGAGAGAAAGACAGAGAGAGGAGAGGAGGAGAGAGAAAGACAGAGAGAGGAGGAGAGAGAAAGACAGAAAGAGGAGAGAAGGAGAGAGAATGACAGAGAGAGGAGGAGAGAGAAAGACAGAAGAAGAGAGAGGAGAGAGAAAGACAGAGAGAGGAGGAGAGAGAATGACAGAGAGAGAGAGAGAGAAGAAAGAGAGAGAGAGGGAGAGAGAAAGACAGAGAAGAGGAGAGAGAAGAGAAGACAGAGAGAGGAGAGAGAAAGACAGAGAGAGGAGGAGTGAGAAAGACAGAGAGAGAGAGAGGAGGAGAGAGAAAGACAGAGAGAGGAGGAGAGAATGACAGAGAGAAGAGAAGGAGAGAGAATGACAGAGAGAGGAGGAGAGAGAATGACAGAGAGAGGAGAAGAGAAGGAGAGAGAATGACAGAGAGAGGAGAGGAGGTGTGAGAATGACAGAGAGAAGAGAAGAGGAGGAGAGAGAAAGACAGAGAGAGAAACAGGGAAAGAGATGGAGACAAGAAAAGGGGGGAGAGAGAGAAAGAGTAAGATTGAGGGAAAGTTATTCAAAATAGAGAGAAAGAAAGAAAGAAAGAGAAGGTGGAAGAGGAAGAGGTGAGAAAGAGAGAAGGAGAGGAGAGAGAGAGGAGAAGGGGGAGAGAGGGAAAGAGGAGAAAGAGTGAGGAAGGGGAGAGAGGGAAAGCGAGAGAGCGGGAGAAAGAGTAAAAGAGAGGGACAGCTGCAGGATGGACAAGTTATTCAAAATAGAAAGGGTGAAAAAAGAAGAGGAGAGAAGAGAGAGAGAAAAGGAGAAGGAGAGGAGAGAGGGAGGAGAAGAGAGAGAGGAAGAGGAGACAGGGAAAACAAGAGAGAGAGAGGGAGAGCTGAAGGATTGACAAGTAATTAAAAAGGGAGTGACGGAGAGAGGAGAGAGAAAGAGGAGAGAGAGAAACAGGGAAAGAGACAGAGAGAGAGAAGAAAAGGGGGGAGAGAGGGGAAGAGAGAGAGAAAGTTATTCAAAATAGAGAGAAAGAGGGAGAGGGTGGAAGGAGAAGAGGTGAGAAAGAGAGTAGAGAGGAAGGAGAAGAGAGAGAGAGGAAGGGGAGACAGGGAAAAAGAGAGAGAGGAGAGAGGGAGAAAGAGTAAAAGAGAGGGAGAGCTGCAGGAAGAGTGACAGAGAAGAGAGACAGGGGTAGAAGGAAAAAAGAGAGGGAGAGAGGGAAGGAGAAGAGAAAGGGAGGAAAGGGAGACAGGGAAAGAGAGAGAGTAAGAGAGGGAGAGCTGAAGGATTGACAAGTTATTAAAAAGAGAGTGACGGAGAGAAGAAAGGAGGAGAGAGAGAGAGACAGACAGGGAAAAAGAGACAGAGGAGAGAGGGAAAGAGTTAGAGAGAGGGAGGAGAGGAGAAGAGAGGAGAAAAGGGAGGGAGGAAAGGGAGACAGGGAAAACAAGAGAGATAGAGAGAGAGGAGATAGGGAAAGAGGGAGAGCTGGACAAGTTAAAACAGAGTGACGGAGGAGAGAATTAGAGAGAAAGAGGGAGATAGATAGGGGAAAAGAGAGAGAGAGGAGAGAGGGAGAAAGACTAAGAGAGAGGGAGATTTGCAGGATGGTCAAGTTATTAAAAGAGAGAGAGAGAAAATGAAAGAAAGACAGAGAACGAGGGTGAAGAGAGAGAGAACAAGAGGAAGAGGAGAGAGAGAGACATGAAAAAGAGAAAGAGAGGGAAAGAGTAAGAGAGAGGGAGGGAGAGAGACAGGCAGGATGGACAAGTTATTTAAAATAGAGAGAGAAAGAGAGAGAGAGAGGGTGAAAGAAGAAGAGGAGAAAGAGAAAGAAGGGAGGGGGAGAAGAGGAAGAGATGGAGGAAGGGGAGACAGAGAGGAAGAGGAAGAGAGAGGGAAAGCTATTCAAAATACAGAAAAAGAGAAAGAAAGAGAGGATGGAAGAGGAGAGAGAGAGGGAGGGGGAGAAGGAGGAAAAGAGGGAAGGAGAAGAGAAAGGGAGGAAAAGGCGAGGAGAGAGAAAGAGACAGACAGGGAAAAAGAGAGATAGATAGAGAGAGAGAGGAGAGGAGAGAGGGAAAGAGTTAGAGAGAGGGAGAGCTGCAGGATAGACAACTTATTCAAAGCAGAGAAAAAGAGAAAGTGAAAGAAAGAGAGAGAGGGATGGGTGAAAGAGGAAGAGGAAAGAGAGAGGGAAGGAGAATAAGAAGGGAGGAGGGGGAAAGAGGAGGGAAAGAGTAAGAGAGAAGGGGTAAGAGTGAAAAGGGTGAGAGAGGAGAAAGAAGAGGAGAAGGAAGAGAGAAAAAGAAGGGAAGAGGAGGAGGAGGTAAGAAAGAGAGTGAGGGAGAGGAGAAACTCAGAGATGGGAGGAGAGAAGGAAGAAAAAGAGGAGAGGAAAGAGAGGGGAGGGGCAGGAGAGAGGAGGAAAAGGCCAGAGGGGGAAAGAGGGATGAGAGGATGGAGAGAAGGAGAGGAGGAGGAGGAGGAGAGAGAGAAGGAGAGGTGGAGAGTACAGAGGAAGTGACCTTCTTCTAAAATGCACAGACTCATTTGGAGCAGGATCCGGCCTCGGGCCCCGGGGCCCCACTCTGTTTGACTTGTTTAATTTTTCCACAGCAATTATTGATA
>NW_026571541.1:34890912-34893412 GCF_026225935.1 Boleophthalmus pectinirostris
AGCATTTTAATTCCTTACAACTCTTCCCTTCTTACAAAAAAATTAAAACGATCAAGTTAATATTTATTATTATTAAAGGTGCATTGTGTAACTTTCCTGGTCGGATGCTTTTCTCCATGGAGATGTTTTTTTTGTTTTTTTTTTTCTTTGTCTGGAATGTTCCACAGTATGACTTTAAAGCTTTTCTTTTTATCAACCAAACCAGTCCAATTTACAGGTCAGATCACAGTCAGAATGTTTGTTTTTCTTGGTATATTTTTGAGCTATAAAACCATTTGTTATTGAATAAATGTAAAGTAGAGATGTTTAAAGTCACACTGTGGAACTTTCTCGACAGAGCAGTGACGTCTCTCTGTGTGTTTTCCTCCGCAAAATGTACGCAGCGGTTTGAAAAGTGGCCTCTCGTTTTGCACTTTTATCAGCGCTGATCATCACTAATACAACGTAACGGTCACTAAATAATCGTTTTAATAATCGCTATGGCAACTGCGATCTGATTTATAATGTTTTTTTTTGTTTTGTTTTTGTCATTTCCAGCAGTGAAAGAGCAGAGACGGCGAGTGTGTTTGACGGAGCCTCCAGAGACGCCCACAAACACAGGGGCCCCGGCTCACGGATCGTCCCCCGGGGAAAGAGCTCCGTCGGTGGGCCTGAAGCTGGACCGGTGCCCCCTCCTGGTCCCTCTGGTCCCTCCTGGTCCCTCCTGGTCCCTCTGGTCCCTCTGGTCCCTCTGGTCCCTCTGGTCCCTTCTGGTCCTCTGGTCCTCTGGTCTCTGTGCTGGTTTAGACCTGGTTTTAGTCCTGGTTTAGTCCTGTTTAGTCCTGGTTTAGACCTGGTTTAGATCTCGTTTAGATCTAGTTTAGACCAGCTTTTAGTCCTGTTTTAGTCCTGTTTTAGTCCTGGTTTAGTCCTGTTTTAGTCCTGTTTTAGTCCTGGTTTTAGACCTGGTTTAGACCTGCTTTTAGTCCTGGTTTAGTCCTGTTTTAGTCCTGGTTTAGACCTGGTTTTAGTCCTGGTTTAGACCTGGTTTTAGTCCTGGTTTAGTCCTGGTTTAGACCTGGTTTTAGTCCTGGTTTTAGACCTGGTTTTAGACCTGGTTTAGACCTGGTTTAGATCTCGTTTAGATCTAGTTTAGACCAGCTTTTAGTCCTGGTTTAGTCCTGTTTTAGTCCTGGTTTTAGACCTGGTTTAGACCTGGTTTAGACCTGCTTTTAGTCCTGGTTTAGTCCTGTTTTAGTCCTGGTTTAGACCTGGTTTAGTCCTGGTTTAGTCCTGGTTTAGACCTGGTTTTAGTCCTGGTTTAGGCCTAGTTTTAGTCCTGGTTTTAGACCTGGTTTAGACCTGGTTTAGATCTCGTTTAGATCTAGTTTAGACCAGCTTTTAGTCCTGGTTTAGTCCTGTTTTAGTCCTGGTTTAGACCTGGTTTTAGTCCTGGTTTAGTCCTGGTTTAGACCTGGTTTTAGTCCTGGTTTAGGCCTAGTTTTAGTCCTGGTTTTAGACCTGGTTTAGACCTGGTTTAGATCTCGTTTAGATCTAGTTTAGAGTTTAGTCCTGGTTTAGTCCTTTTAGTCCTGGTTTAGACCTGGGTTTTAGTCCTGGTTTAGTCCTGTTTAGTCCTGGTCCTGGTTTAGACCTGGTTTAGTCCTTTTAGCCTGGTTTAATCCTGTTTTAGTCCTGGTTTAGACCTGGTTTTAGTCCTGGTTTAGTCCTGGTTTAGACCTGGTTTTAGTCCTGGTTTAGTCCTGGTTTAGACCTGGTTTTAGACCTGGTTTAGACCTGGTTTATTCAAACACAGGGGCCCCGGCTCACGGATCGTCCCCCGGGGAAAGAGCTCCGTCGGTGGGCCTGAAGCTGGACCGGTGCCCCCTCCTGGTCCCTCTGGTCCCTCTGGTCCCTCTGGTCCCTCTGGTCCCTCTGGTCCTCTGCGCTTCCCCTGTGGGTCCCCGGATCACGGAGAGGAACCATGTTTGTTTAAAGAGGCTTAATCCTCGAGCAGCTGCTTCAGATCAGGGCAGAGAGCGACGGAGAGGAGGAGGAGGAAGAGAGGAGGTAAGAGAGGGGGAGGAGGAGGAAGAGAGGAGGTAAGAGAGGGGGAGGAGGAGGGGGAGAGAAGAGGAAAGCGCCGAGAGCGGGGCATACGGGGAGGAGAAGAGAAGAAGAGGAAGAGGAGAGAAGGAAGAGTAGAAGGATAGGAGGAGGAGAGGAAGAGGCTAGGAGAAGGTAAGGGAGCGGAGAGAAGAAAAGAGAGAGGAGGAGAGAAGGAGAGAGGAAGAGGAGGAGGGCGAGGAGAAGGTAAGAGAAGAGGAGAAGAGGGGTGAGGTAGGAGGGGAGCAAGAGGAAAGGAGAGAGGAAGTATGAGAGGAGGAGGAGGTAAGAGAGGGGGGGAGAAGAGGTAAGGACAGAGGAGGGGTGAGGTAGGAGAGGAGGAAGAAGAGGAGGTAGAGAGGGGAGAGAAAGAGCATAGAGAGAAGGTGAGGAGGAGGAGGAGATAAGAGGGGGG
>NW_026571541.1:34895912-34937777 GCF_026225935.1 Boleophthalmus pectinirostris
CTCTCGTTTTGCACTTTTATAAGCGCTGATCATCACTAATACACGTAACGGTCACTAAATAATCGTTTTAATAATCGCTATGGCAACTGCGATCTAATTTATAATGTTTTTTTTGTTTTGTTTTTGTCATTTCCAGCAGTAAAAGAGCAGAGACGGCGAGTGCGTTTGACGGAGCCTCCAGAGACGCCCACAAACACAGGGCCCCGGCTCACGGATCGTCCCCCGGGGAAAGAGCTCCGTCGGTGGGCCTGAAGCTGGACCGGTGCCCCCCCTCTGGTCCTCTGGTCCCTCTGGTCCCTCTGTCCCTCTGTCCCTGGTCCCCCCCTGGTCCTCTGGTCCCTCTGGTCCTCTGGTTTATGTCCCTGCTGGTTTAGACCTGGTTTTAGTCCTGTTTAGTCCTGGTTTAGACCCTGGTTTAGAGTCTGTTTTAGTCCTTTAGACCTGGTTTAAGTAGTCCTGTTTTATCCCTTTTAGTTTACCTGTTTTAGTCCTGGTTTAGTCCTGGTTTAGTCCTGGTTTAGTCCTGGTAGTTTTAGTCCTGGTTTTAGACCTGGTTTAGACCTGGTTTAGATCTCGTTTAGATCTAGTTAGACCTGGTTTAGACTTTAGTCCTGGTTTAGTCCTGGTTTTAGTTTTAGTCCTGGTTTAGAGTCCTGGTTTGCTGGTTTACCTGGTTTTAGTCCTGGTTTAGTTTAGCCTGGTTTTAGTCCTGGTTTAGTCCTGGTTTTAGACCTGGTTTAGACCTGGTTTAGATCTGGTTTAGATCTTAGTTTAGTATGTTTAGTCCAGCTTTTAGTCCTGGTTTAGTTTCCTGGTTTTAGTCCTGGTTTAGACCTAGTTTAGGTTTTAGTCCTGGTTAGGTTTTAGTTTTAGTCCTGGTTTAGTCCTGGTTTAGAGTCCTGGTTTTAGTCCTGGTTAGTCCTGGTTTAAGTCCTGTTTTAGTCCTGGTTTAGACCTGGTTTTAGTCCTGGTTTAGTCCTGGTTTAGTCTTGGTTTAGTCCTGTTTTAGTCCTGGTTTAGTCCTGGTTTTAGACCTGGTTTAGACCTGGTTTATTCAAACACAGGGGCCCCGGCTCACGGATCGTCCCCCGGGGAAAGAGCTCCGTCGGTGGGCCTGAAGCTGGACCGGTGCCCCCTCCTGGTCCCTCTGGTCCCTCTGGTCCCTCTGGTCCCTCTGGTCCTCTGCGCTTCCCCTGTGGGTCCCCGGATCACGGAGAGGAACCATGTTTGTTTAAAGAGGCTTAATCCTCGAGCAGCTGCTTCAGATCAGGGCAGAGAGCGACGGAGAGGAGGAGGAAGAGAGGAGAGAGGAGGTAAGAGAGGGGGAGGAGGAGGAAGAGAGGAGGTAAGTAAGAGAGGGGAGGAGGAGGGGGAGAGAAGAGGAAAGCCGAGAGCAGGGCATACGGGAGGAGAAGAGAAGAAGAGGAAGAGGAGAGAAGGAAGAGTAGGAGGATAGGAGGAGGAGAGGAAGAGGCTAGGAGAAGGTAAGGGAGCGGGAGAGAAGAGAAAAGGAGAGAGGAGGAAGAGGAGGAGGCGAGGAGAAGGTAAGAGAGAGGAGAAGAGGGGTGAGGTAGGAGGGGAGCAAGAGGAAAGGAGAGGAGGAGGAGGTAAGAGAGGGGGAGAGAAGAGGTAAGGACAGAGGAGGGGTGAGGTAGGAGAGGAAGAAGAGGAGGTAGGAGAGGGGGAGAGAAGAGCATAGAGAGAAGGTGAGGAGGAGGAGGAGATAAGAGGGGGGGAGAGGAGGGGGAGTTCGGAGTGGAGGAGGAGGAGATCAAGAAGAAAGAAGAGAGGAAGTAGGAGAGGAGAGGGGAGAGGAAGAGGTAAGAGAGGGGGAGAGAAGAGGAAAGTAGAGAGGAGGGGTGATGTAGGAGAGGAGAGAGGAGGAGGAGAGGAGGAGGAGAGGAAGAGGAGGAGGAGGTAAGAGGAGGGAGAGAGAAGAGAGGGGGAGGAGAGGAAAAGGTAGGAGAGGGTTAGAGAAGAGGAAAGGCGAGAGCGGGGCAGAGGGGAGGAGAAGAGAAGGAGAGGAGGAGGTAGGAGAGAAGAGAAAAGGAGAGAGGAGTTGGGAGAGAAGGAGAGGAGGAGAAGAGGAGGGGGAGAGAAGAGAGGAGGAGGAGAGGAAAAGGGTTAGAGAAGAGGAAAGCCGAGAGCGGGGCAGAGGGGAGGAGAAGAAAAGGAGAGGAGGAGGTAGGAGAGAGGGAGAGAAGAGAAAAGGAGATATGAGTTGGGAGAGGAGGAGAGGAGGAGGTAAGAGAGAAGAGGAGAGAAGGAAGAGGAGGAGGATAGGAGGAGGAGAGGAAGAGGCTAGGAGAAGGTAAGGGAGCGGGAGAGAAGAGAAAAGGAGAGAGGAGGGGGGAGAGAAGGAGAGGAGGAAGAGAGGAAGAGGAGGAGGCGAGGAGAAGGTAAGAGAAGAGGAGAAGAGGAAAGTAGAGAAGAGGGGTGAGGTAGGAGGGGAGCAAGAGGAAAGGAGAGAGGAAGTAGGAGAGGAGGAGGAGGTAAGAGAGGGGGAGAGAAGAGGTAAGGACAGAGGAGGGGTGAGGTAGGAGAGGAAGAAGAGAGGAAGAGGAGGAGGTAGGAGAGGGGGAGAGAAGAGCATAGAGAGAAGGTGAGGAGGAGGAGGAGAGGAAGAGGAGGAGATAAGAGAGGGGGGGAGAGGAGGAGGAGGAGATCAAGAAGAAAGGAGAGAGGAAGTAGGAGAGGAGGAGGAGAGGAAGAGGTAAGAGAGGGGGAGAGAAGAGGAAAGTAGAGAGGAGGGGTGATGTAGGAGAGGAGGAGATCAAGAGGAAAGGAGAGAGGAGGAGGAGAGGAACAGGAGGAGGAGGTAAGAGGAGGGAGAGAGAAGAGAGGGGGAGGAGAGGAAAAGGTAGGAGAGGGTTAGAGAAGAGGAAAGGCGAGAGCGGGGCAGAGGGGAGGAGAAGAGAAGGAGAGGAGGAGGTAGGAGAGGAGGAGAGGTAGAGCATAGAGAGAAGGTGAGGAGGAGGAGAGGAAGAGGAGGAGATAAGAGAGGGGGAGAGGAGGGGTGAGTTCGGAGAGGAGATCAAGGAGAAGGAGAGAGGAAGTAGGAGAGGAGGAGGAGAGGAAGAGGTAAGAGAGGGGGAGAGAAGAGGAAAGTAGAGAGGAGGAGATCAAGAGGAAAGGAGAGAGGAGGAGAAGAGGAAGAGGAGGAGGAGGTAAGAGGAGGGGGAGAGAAGAGAGGGGGAGGAGAGGAAAGGTAGGAGAGGGTTAGAGAAGAGGAAAGGCGAGAGCGGGGCAGAGGGGAGGAGCAGAAGGAGAGGAGGAGGTAGGAGAGAAAGAGAAAGGAGAGAGGAGTTGGGAGAGAAGGAGAGGAGGAGGTAAGAGGAGAGGGAGAGAGGAGAAAAGGAGATATGAGTTGGGAGAGGAGGAGAGGAGGAGGTAAGAGGAGGGGGAGAGAAGAGGAAGAAAGAGAGTTAAAGGAGGAGGTAGGGGACGGTGAAAGAAGAGGAAAGGAGAGTGGAGGTAAGAGAGGGGAGAGAATGAGAGAAGGGCAAGTAGAAAAGAGGGGGGGAATAGAGAGGATGAGGAGAGGAAAAGGGTTAGAGAAGAGGAAAGGAGAGAGCGGGGCAGAGGGGAGGAGAAGAAAAGGAGAGGAGGAGGTAGGAGAGGGGGAGAGAAGAGAAAAGGAGATATGAGTTGGGAGAGGAGGAGAGGAGGAGGTAAGAGGAAGAGGAGAGAAGAGGAAGAAGAGAGTTAAAGGAGGAGGTAGGGGACGGTGAAAGAAGAGGAAAGGAGAGTGGAGGTAGGAGAGGAGGAGGAGAAGGAGAGGAGGAGGTAAGAGAGGGGGAGAGAAGGAAAGAAGGGGCAAGTAGAAAAGAGCGGGGGAATAGGAGAGGATGAGGAGAAGAGGAAAAGGAGGAGGGTGAAAGAAGAGGAAAGGAGAGAGAAGGTAGGAGAGGAGGAGAGGAAGAGGAAAGGGGCTAGGAGGCAGGAGACGAGGAGAGTAGATGAAAGTAGGGAGGAGAGAGGAAGGGTGGGGAGGAAGTGAGTTGAGGAAAGGAGGAGGGAGAGGAGAGAAAAGGAGGGAGGAGAGAGGAAGAGGAGGGAGGGATGGAGGGATGGAGGGATGGAGGGATGGAGGGATGGAGGGATGGAGGGATGGAGGGATGGAGGGAGGGCAGGTGCAAAACAGCAGGTGAAGAGTGAAGAGAATGTGATACGAATATGACACTGACACATTCATTAAAGCTGCACTGTGGACTTTTCAAGCTTCTCCATGGAGATGTGGTCGCAGTGTCTGGAATGTTCCACAATATGGCATTAAACTTTACTCATATCGAAGTTTTGACGCTAAAACTCCCTGAAAACAAACAAACAGAAACATAACTTCTGTCTTCTGAGTGGGGTCGCCTCTGCACACGTCTTTAATGCCACACTGCGGAACATTCCTCGTAAAGCCACAACATGTAATCCCCTACAGATTACAGATTACATACCTCAAAATGTAGTTTGTAACTTAATCCATTAAATTACTTAAAGTGAGTAATGTAATCTGATTACTTTGGATTACTTGATTTGCTGTAGAGAAACAAAGACGAGGAAATCTTCACCTAAGAAGTTTTGTCTGATAAAAGAAAATAAAAAGACCAGATTTTACTTAAACATATTAAAAATATTATTGATAGAAGAGGAGGTCCATGCAGCAGGATTTAGTCCTGGTTTAGTCCTGGTTTAGACCTGGTTTAGTCCTGGTTTAGACCAGTTTTAGTCCTGGTTTTAGACCTGGTTTAGACCTGGTTTAGATCTCGTTTAGATCTAGTTTAGACCTGCTTTTAGTCCTGGTTTAGTCCTGTTTTCGTCCTGTTTTAGTCCTGGTTTAGACCTGGTTTAGACCTGGTTTTAGTCCTGGTTTAGACCTGGTTTTAGTCCTGGTTTAGTCCTGGTTTAGACCTGGTTTTAGACCTGGTTTAGACCTGGTTTAGACCTGGTTTTAGACCTAGTTTAGACCTGGTTTAGATCTCATTTAGATCTAGTTTAGACCTGCTTTTAGTCCTGGTTTAGTCCTGGTTTAGGCCTGGTTTAGGCCTAGTTTTAGTCCTGGTTTTAGACCTGGTTTAGACCTGGTTTAGATCTAGTTTAGACCTGCTTTTAGTCCTGGTTTAGTCCTGGTTTAGTCCTGGTTTAGACCTGGTTTTAGTCCTGGTTTTAGACCTGGTTTAGACCTGGTTTAGATCTCGTTTAGATTTAGTTTAGACCTGCTTTTAGTCCTGGTTTAGTCCTGGTTTAGTCCTGGTTTAGACCTGGTTTTAGTCCTGGTTTTAGACCTGGTTTAGACCTGGTTTAGATCTCGTTTAGATCTAGTTTAGACCTGCTTTTAGTCCTGGTTTAGTCCTGTTTTAGTCCTGGTTTAGACCTGGTTTTAGTCCTGGTTTAGTCCTGGTTTAGTCCTGTTTAGACCTGGTTTACCTGGTTTAGTCCTGGTTTAGTCCTGGTTTAGTCCTGGTTTAGACCTGGTTTAGTCCTGGTTTAGTCCTGGTTTAGTCCTGTTTAGACCTGGTTTAGTCCTGTTTTAGTCCTGGTTTAGTCCTGGTTTAGTCCTGGTTTAGTCCTGGTTTAGTCCTGGTTTTAGACCTGGTTTTAGTCCTGGTTTAGACCTGGTTTAGTCCTGGTTTAGTCCTGGTTTTAGTCCTGGTTTAGACCTGGTTTAGTCCTGGTTTAGTTTAGTCCTGGTTTAGTCCTGGTTTAGTCCTGGTTTAGTCCTGGTTTAGACCTGGTTTTACCTGGTTTAGTCCTGGTTTTAGACCTGGTTTTAGACCTGGTTTACCTGGTTTAGACCTGGTTTAGACCTGGTTTAGACCCCAGGCACATAGACTTTACATAGACACTGGAGGCTTTGAGGCTCTGTTCTGAACCTCTTAAGACTCCCTGCTCAGACTTCTGCCCCCGCGACCCGGCCTCGGATAAAGGGGAAGAAAATGGATAGATGGATCATTTGGATCAACTTTTTTTTTTTTTAAATCCTTTAAACTTTTTGAACAAGTCCTGCACACATGTATTTGAACACATTTATTTGAACACGCCTGGACGACTGTAACGCACTTTCTCCTGGCACTTCACAAAACCGACTTTACCGACGACTGTTTGTCCAAAACTCTGCAGCGCGACTTTTAACAAGAATCAAAAGAAGAGAGCACATAACCCCAATCCTTACGACTTTGCACCGGCCTCCTGTTCATTTTAGAATTGATTTTAAGATTTTATAGTCCCACAGTACGTCCTGGACCTCCTCCAAATGTACATCCCCTAAGCTCTCTGAGGTCTGAGGTCTGAGGTCCAGCTGCAGCTCGTGGGCCTAAAACAAGACTAAAGACCAGGAGGGACTGGACCTTCTCTGTGACCGGACGATCATCTTAAGACCCACTTTTACTCTCTGGCTTTTAACACTGCGTGAGTTGTGTGGTTCTCTGTGTCATTTATTTATGTTTAATTCATTTGATTGGTTTGAGTTCTTTTGCTTGTATTTTATTTTACTGTTTTTATTGTTTTAAGACTAGTGTGATTAAATCTGAGCGTGTATTTTATTAATTTTATTGTTGTTATGTACAGTGTTGTGGAGTAACAGATTACATGTACTGGAGTTATGTAATCAGAGTACAAATTATGAGTAACTGTATTCAGTTACAGTTACTGTTTCAGTGAGTGGTAATTGGATTACAGTTACTTTGTTGAAATAAATGGATTACACAGAGGGATTTTCCTGTTTTCACATTTCGGGCTGTATCCCCCTTTTTATCTTTTTTTTTTTTTTTCGTTAATTCCACTCATTGCTGGACACTAAACCAGGTCTAAACCAGGTCTAAACCAGGTCTAAAACCAGGTCTAAACCAAGACTAAACCAGAACTAAAACCAGGTCTAAACCAGGCCTAAAGCAGGACTAAACTAGGTCTAAACCAGGTCTAAACCAGGTCTAAACCAAGACTAAACCAGAACTAAAACCAGGTCTAAACCAGGTCTAAAACCAGGTCTAAAACCAGGTCTAAAACCAGGTCTAAAACCAGGTCTAAACCAAGACTAAACCAGGTCTAAACCAGGTCTAAACCAGGTCTAAACCAGGTTTAAACCAAGTCTAAACTAGGTCTAAACCAAGACTAAACCAGGACTAAAACCAGGTCTAAACCAGGTCTAAACCAAGACTAAACCAGAACTAAAACCAGGTCTAAACCAGGCCTAAAGCAGGACTAAACTAGGTCTAAACTAGGTCTAAACCAAGACTAAACCAGGACTAAAACCAGGTCTAAACCAAGACTAAACCAGAACTAAAACCAGGTCTAAACCAGGCCTAAAGCAGGACTAAACTAGGTCTAAACTAGGTCTAAAACCAGGTCTAAAACCAGGTCTAAACCAAGACTAAACCAGGTCTAAACCAGGTTTAAACCAAGTCTAAACTAGGTCTAAACCAAGACTAAACCAGGACTAAAACCAGGTCTAAACCAGGTCTAAACCAGGTCTAAATCAGGACTAAACCAGGTTTAAACCAAGTCTAAACTAGGTCTAAACCAAGACTAAACCAGGACTAAAACCAGGTCTAAACCAGGTCTAAACCAAGACTAAACCAGAACTAAAACCAGGTCTAAACCAGGCCTAAAGCAGGACTAAACTAGGTCTAAACTAGGTCTAAACCAAGACTAAACCAGGACTAAAACCAGGTCTAAAACAGGATTTAACAGGACTAAATCCTGCTGCGTGGACGTGTTTCCTCTTCTTCTATCAATAACATTTTTTTATTTGGTTCAGTAAAGTTTGGGCTTTTTATTTTCTTTTATCAGACAAAACTTCTTATGTGAAGATTTCCTCGTCTTTGCTTCTCTACAGCAAATCAAGTAATCCAAAGTATTCAGATTACATTACTCACTTTAAGTAACTTAATGGATTCTGTTACAAACTACATTTTGGGGTGTGTAATCTGTAATCTGTAATCTGTAGGGGATTACATTTTAAAAGTCACCTTCCCAACCGTGTTTATGTATTTGTGCAGCACTTTGGAGACAGTTTGTGCTAAATAAAGTGGTTTAGATTGGACATTTCTTTCAAAAACAGTGAACCTCCCGCAGATTTAAAGAGTAAATTATAACATCATCGGTCGCGCGTCTTTGTTCTCGTGTGAGCTCGAGTCTCGCGTCGTCGTGTGCGTCCGCGATAAGGCCCCGGACGCCGCAGACGCAGGCAAAGGGCACCCTGTCACAGAGCCGACTCGGTTTATTGTTGTCACCATGGCGATAAAAATGACCTCAATAAAAACACGGGAGCCAATGCCGTATGCAAATGAGCGCTAAGCCGTAAATGAGCGAGGAGGAGGTGGAGGAGGGTCAGAGGAGAGGGCGATATTAGTCTTCAGACAGTGGCTTTATGCAGCTGTCTCCGTGTCTCCTGTGTCGCCCGCCGTCCTCCACGACCCCCGGCGCCGAGATAAGATGTGGAGATTGGACGGAGGGCAAAAGGGCGCTGCTGAGGGGGGCAGAAATACACAGGGAAGTTAGCGGTGGCCGGCCGGTCCTTTCCACGCTCTGCTCAAACCCAGAAAGGACCGAACTCGGACCGTATCTCCTCCCTGAAATCCTCGTGTCCTTCAAAATAAAACGTATAACTTCTTTAACCTGAGATAAATGAGAGTTTGGTGCTTCACTTGTTGATTATGTGGAATTTTCTAGGTCTTCTGTCTTGGTCTCAATTTTTATTTTTTTTTGCAGTCTGGGTCTCGTCTCAGACTCGGTCTTGCCTCGATCTTGAAGGCGATTGGACTCGGTTTTGTCTTGGTCTCGAAGTTGCTTAGTCCCGTTCTTGTCTCAGTCTTGAAAGCGCCTGAACTCGGTCTTGTCTCGGTCTTGAAGGCACATGGATTCAGTCTCGTCTTGGTCTTGAAGGAGCTTGGACTCGGTCTTGTCTCGGTCTCGAAAGGGCTTGGAGTTGGTCTTGTCTCGGTCTCGAAAGGACTTGGACTCGGTCTTGTCTCGGTCTTGAAGGGGCTTGGACTCGGTCTTGTCTCGGTCTCGAAAGGGCTTGGAGTTGGTCTTGTCTCGGTCTCGAAAGGACTTGGACTCGGTCTTGTCTCGGTCTTGAAGGGGCTTGGACTCGGTCTTGTCTCGGTCTCGAAAGGGCTTGGACTCGGGCTTGTCTCAGTCTTGAAGGGGCTTGGACTCGGGCTTGTCTCAGTCTTGAAGGGGCTTGGATTCGGTCTTGTCTCGGTCTTGAAGGAGCTTGGACTCGGTCTTGTCTCGGTCTCGAAAGGGCTTGGAGTTTGTCTCGTCTCGGTCTTGAAGGTGCTTGAACTCGGTCTTGTTTTGGTCTTGAAGGAGCTTGGACTCGGGCTTGTCTCAGTCTTGAAAGGGCTTGGACTCGGTCTTGTTTTGGTCTTGAAGGTGGTTGGACTCGGTCTTGTTTTGGTCTTGAAGGTGGTTGGACTCGGTCTTGTTTTGGTCTTGAAGGTGCTCAGACTTCGTTTTGTCTCGGTCTTGAAGATCCCTGGACTCTGTCTTGAAGGTGCTTGGACTCGGTCTTATTTTGGTCTTGAAGGCGCTTGGAGTCGGTCTTGTTTTGGTCTTGAAGGTGGTTGGACTCGGTCTTGTTTTGGTCTTGAAGGTGGTTGGACTCGGTCTTGTTTTGGTCTTGAAGGTGGTTGGAGTCGATCTTGTTTTGGTCTTGAAGGAGCTTGGACTCTGTCTTGTTTTGGTCTCGAAAGGGCTTGGAGTCGGTCTTGTTTTGGTCTTGAAGGTGGTTGGACTCGGTCTTGTTTTGGTCTTGAAGGTGGTTGGACTCGGTCTTGTTTTGGTCTTGAAGGTGGTTGGACTCGGTCTTGTTTTGGTCTTGAAGGTGGTTGGACTCGGTCTTGTTTTGGTCTTGAAGGTGGTTGGACTCGGTCTTGTTTTGGTCTTGAAGGTGCTCAGACTTTGTTTTGTCTCGGTCTTGAAGATCCCTGGACTCTGTCTTGAAGGCACTTGGACTCGGTCTTGTCTTGGTCTCGAGGTCTGACACTTGACGAGTGATAAAATGGAGATAGATTTATAAAAAAATTAAATTAAATAAAATATTGACATATATGAGCCAAAATAACTGTAAGGCAAGTTTATTTGTACAGCACAATTCGTACACAAAGTAATTCAAAGTGCTTTACAGAATAAGAAATACATTAAAATCATAATAAAAACAAATCAAAACATAAATAATCATGAAGATTAAAATTAAAAAAGAGAGACATAAATTGAAGAGAAGAGTTAAACATTATTTAAACAGCGTCACAGAAGAGTCTGTCTCACATGTTCAGACTGTTCCAGGTTTTAGCTGCATGAACCTGAAACTCTGACTCCCCTTGTTTAGTCGTGACTCTGGGCACCAGCAGGAGTTGGTCCCTGAGCTCCTCAGAGTGTGAGATGTTCATATGACACTAACATGTCACAGATGGACTTTGGTGCTCGGCCATGGAGACACTTGTACAAACAGAGCTGCTTTAAAGTCTCTGAGCCACAGGAGCCAGAGCAGAGACCTGAGACCAGGACTTATGTGCTCGTACTTCCTAGTTCGAGTCAGGACCCGAGCTGCAGCGTTCTGGATGTTCTGGATGTTCTGGATGTTCTGGACGTTCTGGATGTTCTGGATGTTCTGGATGTTCTGGACGTTCTGGATGTTCTGGATGTTCTGGATGTTCTGGATGTTCTGGATGTTCTGGATGTTCTGGATGTTCTGCAGCGTCTCACAGCTCGTTTGGAGAGACCAGTGAGCAGAACATTACAGTATCTAACCTACTGGAGACAAACGCATGGATAAGTTTCTCCAAGTCTGATTTAGACAGTAAACCTTTGATTTTTGCTCTGTTTTTTAGATGGTAAAAGGCTGCAGATGTTATTGATTTGATGTGGCTGTTAAAACTGTAAAATACAAATAAATGTCCAAACTTACTAAGATGGTCTTGATTTGGTCTTGATGGGCCGTGGTCTTGGTCTCGATTTTGTCCTGATCTTGACCCTCAGAGGTCTTGGTTCTGGTCTTGTGACCGTGTGGACTCAGACTGGTCTGTTTTTTAAGGAGGTAACAACATTATAACATGAATCAAAAAATAGTGCATTACTCCTAACCAAGAAACAGATGAAAACTGGTTCATTTTTGCAGTAATTCTGAGTCAGCTACTATGGCTTTTGCAGAAAATCTATTATATTTTTACAGGGATATGATACATTTATTTTCGCATTTCTCCATTGGCTCCCAGTGACTGTTGCACTCTGAAGTCAGCAGACCAGCTCCAGGTCACCGTCCCAAACACTAGACTCGAGTTTTGTGGGGGTCATGAGTTTTCTGTTTCTGTGGAACCAGTCTGTACCTGTTTTTAAGTCATTCTTAAAAACGCAACTTTTTTCACTGGACTTTAAAGGTTGTATGGAGGATTTATTTTTTTTTGGTTCCTCTTGTCATTGAAAGTTTAAAATATCATTACAGAGACACAGCAGCTTTGTAATTATGATGATTAAATAAAAAAGAATGAAAATCTATCAACTGTGGACGTCGTGAGGCCAGATAAACATCAGCCAATAGACAACGAGGCTCCCTCTTTATCTATTGGCTGTTAGGTTGTCAATCAAACTCCCTACATTTCTAGTGATTCATCGGCACGCAGGGATTACGTGGTTTATGAAGCGGTTCTTAGAGGCTTTTTCAAACTGTTGCTTCCTCGGAATTCACACAAAGTTTGTTGCGATGGCGGAAGAGAATCCACGACCAGTTCACCGCAAAAGAAAGTCCGTTTTTGAGGTCGCTGAAAGAAGAAGAGAAGAGGAAAATGGAGCGAAGACAAACTGAGGTGATTCTTGGAGATTCCTTCCAGCGACTGAAGCAGACAAAGGGTCTAAAAACTGACGCGTCGACCGCCAAACTATTTCTAGACAGGTCACTTCAACGGTAATTCTGAAGGCGAACTGGAGATAAACAAAAGTGATTTCTAGAGTAAAGAGGCGGGAGGAGGTGTTTCTACTGAGGGAGATGTGGAGGAGGAAGGTGGTGTCATGCATGCACAACATTTGAAAAAAGGACTGTCACTGTATTTCACTTCCCTTAAAAAAATCCTCTATACAACCTTTAACAAGTGACGTGCATTTCTTGTTGAATATCTTATTGTTGTCTGTGTTTTTTAGTAGCTGTATTGTGTTTGTGTTGTACTGCGATTGTCCTTGTCTGTTTTGTGTTTGTTGTTTAAAGTGCTTTATAAATATATTTGGTATGGTATATGTTTCAAATAAACGTCAATAATGGTAAAGATAAGGCTGAAAAATGAATGGAAATATTGACTCTTGTGATTTAAAACTCACAAGAGTCAATTTCTGGAGCTTCAAGTGCCTCGACTCGTCACCGTTTTGCCCAAACCGCCCACTTTCAATTCAATTTGGTGCAAAACAATGCCGCACATTTTCACACAAGTGGCACTACGATTAGCCCGCCATTCAACAAAACCCCTTAAACGCAGGATTCCCCCATCGCTATGACAATAAAAAATGCAAATTCTTCTTCTTTGGCAAATTGAACATTCGGAAGTTTACAGTGCCAAGATTTTGAAGCAGCAGCCCCAGAGGAGCGCGGGTCCCTCTGGTGCACAGGTGGGTATTAGCTGCTTCAAAAAACGCAATTCCACTTTTTGTTTTGCGACGCCATACGTTTCCCGACGACGGCGTTTCGAAATCTGCCTCGAGGGCCCGGCGCAGGTACACGCGGGGAAGACGTCATGCCAAGAATAAAACAAAAGGGCCCCTAAAAGAGACAGAGGAGCCGGGAGCGGGGATAGAAATGTAGCGGCGTGAACAAGACACCCACACAAAGCCTGAATGAAGAGCGAGCCCCGCGACGCTATGCCGGGCCGCGCGAGGATGTGTGCCCGCCACCGCCGCCGCCGCCGCCGCCGCCAGACGCTGGCATCGCTCGCCCGCCTGGCAGCCCTCGCCCGCCTGGCACGGGGACATGCCAAGATGTAGGATTTAGCCCCGGGCCCCTGGGTTTGTGCTGGAAAAAAGACTGGAGGGGCCCCCGTGGCTCCGGCTGGATCTGACTGTGCAGCTATTGTGAAGAAGAGAGGGAGAGAGGAAGAGGAGAGAGAGGAGAGGGGAAGAGTAGAGAGAGAGGGAGAGAGGGAGAGAAGAGAGAGAGAGAGAGAGGAGAGGAGAGAGAGAGAGGGAGAGGAGAGGGAGAGGAGAGGAGAGAGAGAGAGAGAGAGAGAGAGAGAGGAGAGGAGAGAGGGAGAGAAGAGAGGAGAGGGAGGAGGAGAGAGAGAGGAGAGAGGAGAGAGGAGAGAGCGAGAGGAGAGAGAGAGAGAGAGAAGAGAGGGAGAGAGAGAGGAGAGAGAGAGGGAGAGGAGAGGGAGAGGAGAGGGAGAGAAGAGAGAGAGAGAGAGAAGAGAGAGAGGGAGAGAGAGGAGAGAGGAAGAGAGAGGAGAGAGAGAGAGGAGAGAGGAAGAGAGGGAGAGGAGAGGGAAGAAGAGGTGAGGAGAGAGGGAGAGGAGGGAGAGAGGAAGAGGGAGAGACGAAGAGGAGAGGAAGAGAGGAAGGGAAGGAGAAGGGAGGGAGAGGAAGAGGGGAGGGAGGAAGAGAAGAGAGAGGAAGAAGAGAGGGAGGAGAGAGGGAGAAGAGTGGGAAGAAGAGGAGAGGGAGGAAGAGAAGAGAGTAGAGGAGAAGAAGAGGAGAGGAAGAGAGGAAGAGGAGAGAGAGCAGAGGTGAGGAAGAGGTGAGGCAGAGGAGAGGAAGAGAGGAGAGAGGAGAGGAAAAGGAGAGAGAGAGACAAAGAGGAGAGAGAGTAGAGGAGAAGAAGAGGAGAGGAAGAGGGGAAGAGAAGAGAGAGGAAGAGGGATAGTAGAAGAGAGAAGAGGAGAGAGTAGAAGAGAGGAAGAGGAGAGAGTAGAAGAGAGGAAGAGGAGAGGGAAGAAGAGGAGAAGAAGAGGCGCAAGAGGAAAGAGAGGGAGAGGAGAGGGAAGAAGAGGTAGAGGAGAAGGAGAGGAGAGAAGAGAAGAGGGGAGTAAAGAAGAGCAGAGAGAGGGGAGATAGGAGAGGAAATAAGAGGAAGAGGGGAGGGAAGAAGAGGAGAGGAAGAGAGAGAGGGAACAAAAAGAGAAGAGGAGAGGAGATAGCTGGAGGAGAGAGAGGGAGAGGAGGAAATGAAGGGAGAGAAGGGATGAATAGAGAGAGAGGGAGAGGAGAGAGAGGAGTGTGGAGGGAGAGAGAGGAAGAAGTCAGGGAGAGAGTGAAGAGGTCGGAGAGAGAGAAAAGAGAATGAGGAGAGATTAGTGTGGAGAGAGAGAGAGATTAAGAAAAGGAGGGAAGAGGAGAGGGAGAGAGAGAGAGAGTGAGTGAGGGAACAGAAAGAGAAGAGGAAGAGAATTAGGGAAGAGGAGAGGGAGAGAGGGAAAGTGAGTGAGGGAACAGAAAGAGAAGAGGAGAGGGAGATAGTTGGAGGAGAGAGACGGAGCGAGGGAGGGAGGAAAAGAAGAGAGAGAAGGAATGAATAGAGAGAGAGAAAGAGGAGAGAGAGACACAGTGAGAATGAAAGAGGGAGAGGAGAGAGAGAAAAGAGAGTGAGGAAGAGGAGAGAGGAGTTTGTAGAGGAAGAGGGGAAGAGGAGAGGATGAGGGTGGAAGAGAGATGAAGGTAGAGAGGAAGAAGAGAGGGGACCAGTGAAGAGTGAGAGAAAGGCAGGATAGAGAGAGAGAAGAAGGTTAGGGAATAGAGAGAGAGGAAGAGGAGAGAAAGAGAAAGATGAGACGAGGAAGAGAAGAGATGAGTAAAAAGGAAAGTGATAGGATAGAGGAGAACGAGAGAAAAGAATGGAGAGAGGAATGAGTGCAGAGAGAGAGAGAGAGAGTAGGGTAGGGTAGAGAGAGAGGAAGAGAAGTAAATAGAGAGGGAGGAAGAGAAGAGAAAGACGGAAGAGAAGAGTGAGTAGGGAAGAGAGGAGAGGGGAGAAAGAGAAGAGAGAGAGAAGAGTTTAGAGGAGGAGGAGGAGAGGAAAGAGAAAGAAGGAAAGAATGAGGGAGGACGGAGAGAAGAGAGTGAGGAGGTGAGAGGAGGATGAGTGAGAGGAGCGGTGAGTTTTCCAGGAGCAGAGCCAAGAGCGACAGAGCTGTTCTGAAAACGACAAGAGGAAACACCGACACAAACCCCAACGTTTCATTCAGCGTCACAATAAAACTGTGTTTGGCGTTTGACAGTCGCGTCCCACTCCTCTGCTCACACACCGCGCAGTCATCAGGGTGAAGTGTCTTGCCCAAAGACACAACAGCAGCAGGAAATGTCTGAAGCTGCTTTAACCACTGACAGAACGAAGACGAACATTTGACTTTGTCTCTCGGTTGTGCACGTGTGTCACATTTTTATACAGCGCTTCTTCACCTTCAGGGAACCACTCACACACACACACACACACACGTCAATGTACACAGACACTGGGGCGAGGTGGGTGAAGTGTCTTGCCCATGGACACAACAACAGCATTCATCTGTGGGAGCTGGAATCGCACCGTCAACCTGTGGGTCAGTGGATCTGAAGCTCAACCAATGATGTTTTATGTCAAGAGCGGGATTCAAACCACCAACCTTATCTCTATGACATTTTCTAGTTTTAAAGACATCGAGCCTCATTCCTGAAACGTTCTTATGAATATGTTTGTACTTGAGGCCTTCTTAACCCTCACGCTGCTCTCTTGGGGCGGGTCAATCAGATCCAAAAAACAATTTTCAAATTAATTCTCACCAGGCGAGAAAATACATTTTTGGGTCTGATTGACCCGCCCCAAGAGAGTGGGAAGGGAAAACAATTCTTCGGGTCAATGTGACCCCGAGGAGAACATGAGGGAACATTTTTGACATTCACAAAACTTTTTCTTTACTGAAAATGTTCTTCTGGAAGAACAGTCAGGAGCACTCGTAAGGACATAAAGTCTACTGTTTTTGAATATTATCACTCTGATGATGCAACGAAAAATTCTAATTTCTCCATGATTGAAAATTATATATTTTCATAAATTATTTCTTATAAACATATGACTGTGTGATCCAGTAACAGTTATGAGGAGTTTACAGAGCCTGTGTCTACAGGGTCTAACAGAGTTTCTCCAGGCTGCAGTGAGCCTCAGTCTGTCCCAGCCCCAGTGCCTCCAGATGGACGTCTGTAACATCCCTGAACCTGGACACTGTGACTGAACTCAACAACAACATCACAACAACATCACCAACAACAACAACAACATCACCAACAACAACATCACCAACATCACCAACAACAACATCACCAACAACATCAACAACACACACACAACAACATCACCAACAACAACAACATCACCAACATCACCAACAACAACATCACCAACAACAACAACAACAACAACCAACATCACCAACAACAACATCAACAACAACAACACAACACACCAACAACATCAACAACACAACACACAACATCACCAACAACACAACATCACCAACAACAACCCACCAACAACAACATCACCACAACAACAACAACAACAATCACCAACATCACCAACAACAACATCACCAACAACAACATCACCAACAACAACATCACCAACACAACAACATCACCAACAACAACATCACCAACAACAACATCAACAACACCAACAACAACATCACCAACAACAACATCAACATCACCAACAACAACAACATCACAACAACAACAACATCAACAACAACACAACAACATCATCACAACAACAACAACATCACCAACAACAACATCACCAACAACAACATCAACAACATCAACATCACCAACAACAACATCACCAACAACAACATCACCAACAATCACCAACAACAACAACAACATCACCAACAACAACAACAACAACAACATCCAAACACAACACAACACAACAACAACATCAACAACAACAACAACACAACAACACAACAACAACACAACAACATCACCAACAACAACATCACCGCCACCAACAACAACATCATCAACAAACAACAACATCACCAACAACAACATCACAACAACACACAACAACACACAACAACAACATCAACAACAACCAACAACAACATCACCAACAACAACCAACACCAACAAACAACACATCAACAACAACAACCAACAACATCACCAACATCAACAACATCACCAACAACATCACCAACACACAACAACAACAACAACAACAACACAACAACTCAACAACAACAACATCAACATCACACACACATCAAACAACATCACCAACAACATCCAACAACAACACACAACAACATCACCAACAACAACAACATCAACATCAACAACAACAACATCACAAATCAACAACATCAACATCACCAACATCACAACAACATCAAACAACACCAACAACAACATCACCAACAACAACATCACCAACAACAACATCACCAACAACATCAACAACACACCAACAACAACATCACCAACAACAACATCAACATCACCAACAACATCAACAACACCAACAACAACATCACCAACAACAACAACAACAACAACATCACCAACATCACCAACAACAACACCAACAACAACAACATCACCAACAACAACATCACCAACATCACCAACAACAACAACATCACCAACATCACCCCCTGACCAGAGCGCACTCTTAAGTTAGTAAGTTTTTTATTTGTATAGTGCTTTTCTCAGGTATATGTCACAAGTTGCTTTACAGAGCATTATTCATTCACACTGGTAAAGTACTATTGTAGCCACAGCTGCCCTGGGGCTGACTGACGGAAGTGAGGCTGTCAATCTGCACCATGAGTCCCTCTGACCACCACCATCACTCACACCCCACGTTCAGACTAGGCAATGTGGATGAAGTGTCTTGCCTAAGGACACAACCACAGTTTTGCGACTGGTGTCCCCCTGTGGCTCCTAATTTTCCCAGTGTCTCCACTGAGATCTGATGATATCAGGCTTTGACCAGCCGGTACGACCAAGCACCCCCACCCCTCGCTGTTTACCGCAGGTCTGTCACCACAGAAAGTGTGGTAAATATGACTAAAGCACCTGCTTATTTCAATAAGTTTGTGTCTTAAATCTTCCTCTCTGAGTGTGCTCATGTGAGTCTGGACATTTGAAATCGCTTCACCTCCTCGTCACTCTCTCCCTCGCACTTTCACATGTCAGTATCTCAAATCCATACTGACCATATTTGGAAGTTCAGAGGGCGTTTCTAACCAAATACATTTTCATTTTCTCTGAAAATAAAATGTAAATAAGCATGGAGGTGTTTGAAGCTGAGTGTTGGTGAATTCAAATCCGTGTGTCATTCGTTCATTCATTTTTCAATATAAAACCAAAAATAAGAAAGAAAAAAAAATAATGTTTTCTTCATTATTTGTCTCCAAAACCAAAATGAAAAAAAAAAAAGAGGAAAATTATTTGTTTTTTTCAGTTTTCGATTTTGTGTTTAAATGAAAAATGGAAAAAACGAATAACAACCGTTTCCCGTTTATGTGATTTCTGTGACTGTGAACCAGGACTGAACCAGGACTGAACCAGGACTGAACCAGGTCCGGGACCACACCAGGACCAGAGTGGGACTGAGACCAAAACCAGAGTGGGACCAGACCGGGACCAGACCAGGACCAGAGCAGGACCAGAGCAGGACCAGAGCGGGACCAGAGCGGACTCCGAGCTTTGACTCCGAGCCTCCGCAGGGTCCGAGCCTCATCTTCGAGCTCCGGCCCTGCTGTGGGCTCTGAGCCTCTGGTCTGGTCCTGGTCTGGTCCCGGCCTGGTCTCGGTCTCAGTCCCTGTCTGGTCCCAGCCTGGTCCTGGTCTGGTCTCAGTCTTGGTCTGGTCCCCATCTCAGTTCTGATTGTCTCGGTCTGGTCCTGGTCTGGTTCCGGTCTAGTTCCGGTCTGGTCTTGGTCTGGTTCCGGTCTGGTTCCGGTCTGGTCTTGGTCTGGTTCCGGTCTGGTCCTGCTCTGGTCCCGGTCTTGGTTTTGGAGACAAATAATGAAGAAAACTGTTGTTTTTTCGTTTTCTTATTTTTGGTTTTATATTGAAAAACAAATAAACGAATGATACACAGATTTATTCGTCACTTCTGAAGAATCTGGGGCAGAGTTTTCTCAGAAAGTGGAAGTTACGAACATTTTTTAAAAGAAAAGATTCATGCACGAGGCCCAATGATGTTAAAGACGTAAAACTGACTCCGGAACTTTATTTTAAATTCTTTATCCAGGACCGGGTCGTGGAGGCAGCGTCTAAGAAAGGACGCCTAGACTTCCCTCTCCCTCAGACACCTCCTCCAGCTCCTCCAGAAGAAAACAGCGGGTTACAGAGAAAGTGATAAAATTGTTCAAATAGTTGTTAAATATATGAATGAAACTGAACACAAATCCTTTATACGGGAAGAATAAAACTGAAAAAAAGTGAAAAGTACCTCCACTCGACGAAGAAAAGACGTAATAACAGGAAGCACAACACAAAAGTAAAGACATATTGAAACTCACATTGTAATCTCGTGTCTGCCCTCCCTCGCTCTGCTCCTCTTCCATCACTCCGTCCCTCTCTCTATCTCCATCTGCTCTAGTGTATATATTCATTTGTGGTCTGCAGCTGCGCGTCGGAGCCTCGACCCCGACTACGCGCCCCCCCCCCCCCAAATCGGGCTCCCGAGTCCGTCCGTCCGCCCCTCCGCAGCGGGAGAGCCACCTGGTCAAGTGGTCAGCAAATGAAAATGGAAAATTGCGGTTGTGCTTGTTGTTCCTGTCGGGGTCTTTTTGATAGATGCACCCTCCATGTTTTTGTTGATCTGATCAGAGGACGTGGACGAGCTCGCCGCCGCCGCCGCCGTCGTCCCTCCCCCCCGCTCCATGCTCCCGGGAAATTGTCCGTGTGCAAAATTGGCCCTTTGGATGGGGGGAGATTCACTTTGTATGGCCACAATCATGTTTTTCAGTCCGAGTGGATTGTTGCTGTTTTTGATCAAAAGAAGTTGTTTTCGTGGGTGCTCTGATGGGTGCTCTGATGGGTGCCTCGATGGGTGCCTCTCTGGGGGGAGATTGCAGAGGTTGCCGCTGTAGTTAGATCCGTGTTTGGACGTTTTGAATTTTGTTTTTTTTCGGTGAATTATCTCGTTACAGTTTCGCAAAATTGAAAATCAAATCCAGTTTCAGTTTTCGGTGTTGTTTTGTTTTGTTTACTAGAAATAAAAGTTTGGCTGTTTGAATGTTGTAGATGTTTTAGTATCTTTTATTTTTTAGATTTTTAGTCATTATGATCTGCAGATGATTTCATTAGCTTCTTTATTAAAGTTTGTATTACAGTTTGTTATTGTTGTTTATTGTTTTATGATCCTCATGAGCTGCTAGAAAAAAAACATCATTCTGACTGTTTTGCTCAAAAATACATTGAGTCTGGGTCTGGTCCCAGTCTGGTCTCGGTCTGGTCTCGGTCTGGTCTCGGTCTTGGTTTTGGAGACAAATAATGAAGAAAACTCTTGTTTTTTCGTTTTCTTATTTTTGGTTTTATATTGAAAAACGGTTGAACGAATGATACATGGATTAATTCGGTGCAACTGTCACTTCTTAAGAATCTGGGGTAGAGTTTTCTCTGAAACATTTTTTTTTAAAGAAAAGATTCATGAATGAGGCACAGTGATGTTAAAGACGTAAAACTGCCTCCAAAACGTTATTTTAAATTCTTTATCCTGGGCTGGGTCATGGATTCGATGAAGAAAAGATGTAATAACAGGAAGCACAACACAAAAGTAAAGACATATTGAAACTCGCGTTGTATTGTTGTTTATTGTTTTATGATCCCCATGAGCTGCTAGAAAAAAACATCGTTCTGAGTGTTTTGCTCAAAAATACATTGAGTGGTCGTCCCTCCCCCTCCCTGAACCGTCACCTTATCATGGTGGAGGGGTTTGAGTGCTCGAATGATCCCGGGAGCTCTGTTGTCGGGGGCTTCGTGCTCCCGGTAGAGTTACCCAAGGCAAAAGGCCCTGGGGAACGGGTCAGACCAAGAGCGGTTCAGAAGCTCCATATGATGCAGAACATTCATAGGCCAGTTACACTGCCCAGATTGGCAGTACTGGGGCCCCACCCTGGAGCAGCCACCGATGAGCACCTGGTGACTTGGCCTTCCTGCATGGGGCCCGGCCGAAGGAGCAACGTGGGGCCGTCCTCCCGTCGGCCCACCACCCACAGGAGGAGCCATGAGGGGCCGGTGCAGAGAGATCTGGGCAGCATTCAAAGGTGGAAGCCTCGACGACCGGATCTCCAGACATGGAGACCAGCTCTGGGGACATGGAATGTCACCTCACTGGGGGAGAAGGAGCCAGAGCTTGTGCGGGAGGTCACAGAGTGTTACTGTCAAGTCAAAAAACCCAGCCCCTCTGCTCCAAGTCTTCACCTCCACTCCTGATCCCTCCTCCTCTCTCCTCTACTCTCATCTCTCCTCCCCTTCTTTATGAGTTGATGAACGTTATTTTGAGTGTGTCCAGTAGGTGGCAGCAGGAAAAACAGGTAAACAGGTGTGTCTCTATCATTTAATTAGGCCCAGGTGAACAAACCAAACCAAACAAGGAATGTGAGAAAAAACAGAGACACCGGTGAGGAAATTAACCTGCAACATTAGTTTTTTCAGTTCAGTTAAAATAGGAAATGGTGTAAAATCTTAAGTTAAAGTACCACTAAAAAAAAAAAAAAATATATATATATATATATATATATATATATATATATATATATTTTTTTTTAGCATTTAAAAAAAACAATGTATTAATTTATTAAAATTTGGCTTAAATGCTCTCGTGTGTAACCAGGGGAGACTCACATGAAGGAGTGAATGTGTTTAACCGTGACAGGAGAGGTCACTGAGGGGTCACGGATGGGTCACGGAGGGGTCAGAGGTCGTCGTGTCTGTTTCGGTCCGTATCAGGTCTCACGTCACGTCTCATCGAGCCCAAAGTTTCTCCCTTTTACCTCGTCGTAAAAAGGAGAGGAGCCCCTGCTGTGAAGCACTGAACGAGAGAGAGAAGGAAAGAGGGAAGACTATCAGGGAAATGAAAGAGAGAGTGAAAGTACTTTAAAGGAAATGATAAAAAGAGGGGGCAATGGAGAGAGGGGAGCACGGAGAGATGGAGAGAAGAGAAAAGAAGAGCGGGGTTTGTGTGTTAAACGAAACACAGCTCCAGGTTTGTTTGTGATGAGGAAACAACATTAGAACAGAGATAATATTGAAGTACGGGTGTTTTACAGTGAGGTTCTGTGGTTGTGCGTGTGCCCCCTGCAGGTGAGAGCGCAGAGGGGCGGGGGTCAGGGTCCCGCTGTGGTTTAACCTGAGTCTGAGTTTGATTGACAGCTCCCCTCCGCTCCGAACAGGAAGGATCCCATCAGCCGTCATGTTTTTTGTTTGTTTTTTTACAACTCAGCGCTTTTACTCGACTTTCAAATCCTCCATCGAGGTTAAACGGGAAAAACAGGACTCTCCTCCAACCGAGTTCTGTCATTGTGTCCTTGAGCCAGGGACTATTTTTTTTCCACCTTGCCTAGAATAAAAGTGAGGTCATTAGACTATTCAGATTATTTCTGAAAGAGACGACAATAAATGCACAGACAGGATTTTGAACATTAAAAAACTATAATCCTAAACCATAAGGTGAGTGGAAAGGTTCACATTTCATATTTAGCACTAAAATTATGATCAATTCTACACATGTAGGCGCCGTACACAGGGCTGCCAACCTTCCTGTGAAAAACGGAACCGTCCCGTATTCAGAAACACAGAGTTATGTAATCAGAGTACAAATTATGAGTAACTGTATTCAGTTACAGTTACTGTTTCAGTGAGTGGGAATTGGATTACAGTTACTTTGCTGAAATAAATGGATTACACAGAGGGATTTTCCTGTTTTCACGTTTTGGGCTAAATCCCCCTTTTTTTTTTCAGTAATTCCACTCATTGTCAGACACTAAATCAGGTCTAAACCAGGACTAAAACCAGGACTAAAAACCAGGTCTAAACCAGGACTAAACCAGGTCTAAACTCGGACTAAAACCAGGTCTAAAACCAGTTCTTAAACGAGGTCTAAATCCAGGACTAAACCAGGTCTAAACTAGGACTAAAACCAGGTCTAAAACCAGGTCTAAAACCAGGACTAAAAACCAGGAGGACTAAAAACCAGGTCTAAAAACCAGGTAAACTAAAACCAGGACTAAACCAGGTCTAAAACCAGGTCTAAACCAGGTCTAAAACTAAACCAGGACAAAAAACCAGGTCTAAAACCAGAGGTCTAAAAACTAAAACCAGGTTCTAAAACCAGGTCTAAAACCAGGTCTAAACCAGGTCTAAAACCAGGTCTAAACCAGGTCTAAACCAGGTCTAAAACCAGATCTAAAACCAGGTCTTAAACCAGGACTAAAACCAGGTCTAAACTATGTCTCAAACAGGATTTAACAGGACTAAATCCTGCTGTTGAGACCGTGTCTCCTCTTCTTCTATCAATAATATTTTTTATTTGGTTCAGTAAAATCTGGTCTTTTTATTTTCTTTTATCAGACAAAACATCTTATGTTACGATTTCCTCGTCTTTGCTTCTCTACAGCAAATCAAGTAATCCAAAGTATTCAGATTACATTACTCACTTTAAGTAATTTAATGGATTAAGTTACAAACTACATTTTGGTGTGTGTAATCTGTAATCTGTCGGGGATTACATTTTAAAAGTAAACTTCCCGACACTGTAAATACAACAACAGAAGATCTGACGAGCTCAGACTTCTGACAAACCAACATGACCGAGCTGGTGCGGTGGATCATGATCGAAGTACTGCCCCCCCCCCCCCCCCCCCCCCCCGGAGCAGAGGAAAGAAAGAAGTGAGAAAACAGCGAGCGAGAAAGAACGAGAGAAAAGAGAAAGAGTAGATAGAGGAGAGGAAAGACTCTGTGTGTCTGTATATCAGACAGAAACACAGCCGCCCTGATCGCCCGTGCTTCTCTCCTCTCTCATTTGTCCTCATTAAAGTCTCATTGCGGCACATTTTGCGCAGGTCCATATGTTCCAGTGCGTTGTCCTGGATTAGGAGCTCAATGATGCTTCATATTGTTTTACATGTGGGCGCCTCGGGATCCCACACAGAGGACGGAGAATAGACTTTTATAATTACCTCCACTGCTGTTTTTTTATTAGTCGCATAGCTTCAATTTCATATCTTATTATTTACGTATTTATTATTTATTTTTCCTGTTTACCTGTTCGTAAAAGAGCCTATGGGAGCGAGAGCCTTGAGACCTGCATAATAGCAAGAAGTACAGAGAATAAACACAATAGAATTAAACTTAATCCCAATCACAAGTGTTTTTATCGCTTAAAAGGTTCATATTATGTTATTTTCTGATGTGTTAGAATGTGGTTTCCTCATCAAAAACAGACCTGGAGTTGTGTTTTGTTTCATTCACACACAAAACCTGCAGATTTACGCTGAGTTCTTCTCTCAGATGGAAAAAAAGGAACTGTTAACTTGAAAACTACTTGGATTACTTGATATTGTCATGCTTTTTCACTTGTTTTGTATATTACCATTTGTCATTTAATAAATCAATTAAAAATATATATATTGTCATGTTTTTTAAAACTACATGAATGTAACAACCACATCCTGAAAATTACTAATACTTGACCACATAAAAAATATTATTGATAGAGAAATTATTTTTATATGAAATCACAATTATGTCCACCTACTGTTAGTGTCATATTGTATAAGTTTAGTTCTAGTTTAGTCCTGGTTTTAGTCCTGGTTTAGTCCTGGTTTTAGTCCTGGTTTTAGTCCTGGTTTAGTTCCTGGTTTAGACCTGGTTTTAGTCCTGGTTTAGTCCTGGTTTTAGTCCTGGTTTTAGTCCTGGTTTTAGTCCTGGTTTTAGTCCTGGTTTAGTCCTGGTTTTAGTCCTGGTTTAGCCCAAAATGTGAAAACAGGAAAATCCCGCCGTGTAATCCATTTATTTCAACAAAGTAACTGTAATCCAATTACCACTGAAACAGTAACTGTAACTGAATACAGTTACTCATAATTTGTACTCTGATTACATAACTCTGGTACATGTAATCTGTTACTCCTCAACACTGAGTATTTATGAGGACCCCCTCGAAAATGAGATGGTGAAACGTCTCAAGGGGCTTTTCCTCCAAACAAACACATTCAAATTCAGATGTGAGAAGCTCAGCAGGTCTGGACCTGGTCTGGACCTGGTCTGGACCTGGTCTGGACCTGGTCTGGACTTGGATGGGAGACCTGGTCAAATCAGGCTCCACAGGAGGCACCAGTCACAAAAACTGCCACTGTGTCCTTTGGCAAGACACTTCACCCACATTGCCTAATGTGAAAGTGGTGTGTGTGTGTGTGAGTGTTGGTGGTGGTCAGAGGGGCTGACAGGTTGGCAGCCTCACTTCTGTCAGTCTGCCCCAGGGCAGCTGTGGCTACAATAGTAGCTTCCATCTCAGGGTCTGGAGTGAATGAAGAATGAACTGTAAAGCGTCTGTAAAGTGCGATGTAATAAAAAAAAAAAAAACTTACTTACCAGTGGATCACCAAGGTGGTGTGGGTGGATCACAGTGTCAAGTTCTCCAGACCAGCACAGAAACAAACTAAAATGTGGCTGTTTGCTGCAGGTTTTCTGATCAGTGGGAGACTTTATTAGGACGACCAAAGTCAACATGTCTCGACCCAACTGGTCTTCATCAGGGCTACAGCCGTTTGGTCGTCCATATAAAGGCCTTTTTAACTATATGAATCTAGACCAGTCTTGGCCTCTAGACCATTTTTTTACGGTCTTGATCTTGTCTCAGGCTCGATCATGTCTGGACTCAGTCTTGTCTCAGTTGTGAAGATGCTTGGACTCGGTCTTGTCTCAGTCTTGAGGTCTGACACTGGACTAGTGTGATCATACAGCTGCGACATGTGGTTGGAGTTTGCCTTATAAAAGTTCACAAATGCATCTGTATTTGTTACGTGTGCGTTTTGATAAATGTGCAGAGGTAAATCCCACTGCAAAACCAGTCAGAGAATGTAACTCCAGTTAGAAAACATTTCAACGTTTCAACATTTTCTTCAGTTTTGTGTCAGTGCCAGTGGAAGTTCTCTTAAAGAAGTGGATCTCAAACTGTGGATGAGGATCAACAAAAGGGGCGCAGAGTGTTTCAGTGCAGTACAGTTTGATAAAACGATGATAGATCTATAAAAAACTTTTTTTTTGTTATAAGTTGGTGTGGGTAGATCACAGTCTTGGCCTCGAGACAGTTTTGTTTTTTACGGCTTTTGGTCTCGTCTCGGAGCTGATTGTGTTTGGACTCATCTCAGTCTTGAAGGCGCTTGGACTTGGTCTTGTCTCGGTCTTGTCTCGGTTTTGAAGGCGCTTGGACTTGGTCTTGTCTTGGTTTTGAAGGCGCTTGGACTCGGTCTTGTCTCGGTCTTGTCGGTCTTGAAGGCGCTGGACTCGGTCTTGTCTCGGTTTGAAGGCGCTTGGACTTGGTTCTTGTTCGGTCTTGAAGGCGCTTGGACTTGGTCTTGTCTCGGTCTTGAAGGCGCTTGGACTCGGTCTTGTCTCGGTCTTGAAGGCGCTTGGACTTGGTCTTGTCTTGGTCTTGTCTCGGTCTTGTCTCGGTCTTGTCTCGGTCTTGTCTCGGTCTTGTCTTGACTCGGTCTTGTCTCGGTCTTGAAGGGCTTGACTCGGTCTTGTCTTGGTCTTGAAGGCGCTTGGACTCGGTCTTGTCTCGGTCTCGTCTTGAAGGAGCTTGGACTCGGTCTTGTCTCGGTCTTGAAGGAGCTTGGACTTGGTCTTGTCTTGGTCTTGTTCTTGCTTGACTCGGTCTTGTCTCGGTCTTGAAGGAGCTTGGACTCGGTCTTGTCTCGGTCTTGGAGTCTTGGTCTTGGCTTGGACTCGGTCTTGTCTCGGTCTTGTCTCGGTCTTGTCTCGGTCTTGTCTCGGTCTTGAAGGCGCTTGGACTCGGTCTTGTCTCGGTCTTGAAGGAGCTTGGACTTCGGTCTTGTCTCGGTCTTGTCTCGGTCTTGTCTCGGTCTTGTCTCGGTCTTGAAGGAGCTTGGACTCGGTCTTGTCTCGGTCTTGAAGGAGCTTGGACTTGGTCTTGTCTCGGTCTTGTCTCGGTCTTGCTCGGTCTTGATCTCGGTCTGAAGGAGCTTGGACTCTTCTTGTCTCGGTCTTGTCTTGGTCTTGAAGGCGCTTGGACTTGGTCTTGTCTCGGTCTTGTCTCGGTCTTGAAGGAGCTTGATCTCAGTCTTGTCTCATTTTTATTTATTTTTTTTGTTTTTTTTTGTTTTAAGGACAACAGAATACAACATTTATCAAACTACAATAATCAACATTTTACAAAACACAAAAACATGAGGCAACACCCACAAAAACAACAACAACAACAACAAACATATTTACGTGAGTCGTCCTTTTCCTACATGAAGATCATTAAGTCCAAGCGTCGTTCCACCATCACCGACTCTCAGTATATTTACAAATAAATAAATGATTTGTATTTTTGTAGTAGGTCGATCATTTTGACTTTGGTACCGTCGCCTTTTTTCTCTTTCTCCTTCTCCTTACCCTGCTCTCCTTCATCTCACTCCCTCTCTCTGTTTTTTATTTTATTTTTTATTATTATTTGCAAATTAAAATCCTGTTATGCTTCAAAAGTGAAAGATTCTAGGTATTTTTGAGCTATAAAACCATTTGTAATAGAGTAAATGTAACGTAAACAAGCAGGCGAAAGGCCCCAAACCAGAAAGTTCCACAGTGCCTCTTTGAAACGTTTCTCCGCGTTTGTCCTGACCAGACCTCGTTCCCACATCGGTAAACTCATCTGCTCTGCCGCTTTTAATCTGACTTCCGAGCCGACGGGTGCGGAGCCCCTCGTCTCGGTCCCTCCGGCCTCGGCGCGTCAATTCTTTGCATCAGGCGCTTTCAAAAACTCGCCGAAAATAAGATCGCAATAAAAATCCAATACTGAATACAGATGCACAATTAGCCGCTGATTTGTCTCATTTGACGCCATTTAGAATTTCAATCACTTCTTGTTATTGCGCGCTTCAGCTAATTTCCAATGTCTCCCCGCTCGCACTACACCCAATTCCGTGTCGCCATTTTGTACGCGCATCCAAGCAACCAAATTTACAAAACACAAGAACGCTCAAACAGCTATTCACATTAACAATACCGCGTGTATGGCTGTTTTTCTTTTTTTTTTTTTCCTTTTTTTTTTTTTATGACTCGGGCTCCCGTGTCCCGCTCCCCCATTCCGAATCCAATCTCAGCGTTATTAGCCCCGCGCGATACACCAGGGGCTAAACAAACTTTCAAAAAATTCCCGCTACAGCCTTCCAAGCGTAGAACATTCCGTGCTCCATGCAATTAACTCCGGCAACATTTACAATAATATGATTACCGACCGTTTGCGGCGGAGGCGGGGGGCAGTGCGGCCGTATTAGCGAGCAGTGAGGGGTTGATCGTTATGGCAACACTTCCTGGAGAGTCACATTTTCACCGCGTCGCGATTCGGAGGCACAGTAAATTCTCGACGGGCCGTAAAAGGCGATGGAGCGCGACGCAAACACCGGAGGAGTTTTTGGGGACAACTTGTCTATTGTGCTGCACTTTTCGTGTTTCCCCGGGGAAGTTCAGGCGGGTTTGGGACCTGGTTTAGTCCCGGTTTAGTCCTGGTGCAGTCCTGGTTTTGTTGTTCCTCATTCAGTCTTGGTTCGGCGTTGATATAGACCTGCTTTAGTCCTGGTTTAGTCCTCGTGTAGTGCCCTTTTAGTATTGGTTTATTTCTGGTTTAGTCCTGGTTTAGTCCTGGTCTAGTCTTGGTTTAGTCTTGGTTTACAGTGAGGTTTGGAGCTGGTTTAGTCCAGGTGTAGTCCTGGCTTAATCCTGCTTTAGTCCTGGGTAGTCCTAGTTCAGTCCTGGATTAGTTTTGATTTATTCCTGGTTTAGTCTTAGTTTAGTCCTGGTTTAGCCCTACTGTAGTCCTCATGTAGTCCTGGTTTAGTCTTGGTGTAGTCCTGGTTTTGTTATTTCTCATTCAGTCTTGGTTCGGCGTTGATATAGACCTGCTTTAGTCCTGGTTTAGTCCTCGTGTAGTCCTTGTGTAGTGCCGTTTTAGTATTGGTTTATTTCTGGTTTAGTCCTGGTTTAGTCCTGGTCTAGTCTTGGTTTAGTCTCTGGTTTAGTCCTGGTGTAGTCCTAGTTCAGTCCTGGATCAGTTTTGATTTATTCCTGGTTTAGTCTTAGTTTAGTCCTGGTTTAGCCCTACTGTAGTCCTCATGTAGTCCTGGTTTAGTCTTGGTGTAGTCCTGGTTTTGTTGTTCCTCATTCAGTCTTGGTTTGGCGTTGATATAGACCTGCTTTAGTCCTGGTTTAGTCCTGGTTTAGTCTTGGTGGAGTCCTTGAGTAGTGCCATTTTAGTCTTGGTTTACTTCTGGTATAGTCCTGGTTTAGTCCTGGTTTAGTCTTGGTTTACAGAGAGGTTTGGACCTGGTTTAGTCCCGGTTTAGTCCTGGTGCAGTCCTGATTTTGTTATTTCTCATTCAGGCTTTGTTTGGCGTTGATATAGACCTGCTGTAGTCTTGATTTAGTCTCGGAGTAGTCTTAGGGTAGTCCTGGTTTAGTCCTGGTTTAGCCCTGATTTAGCCCTGGTTTTGCCCTGGTTTAGTCCTGGTTTAGCCCTGGTTTAGTCTTGGTTTAGTCCTAGTTTAGATCTGGTGTAATAGCCTTGATGTAGATCTGGATTAGCTCTGGTTTATATTTGGTTTAGTACCGGTGTAGTCCTCATGTAGTCCTGGTTCAGTCTTGGTTTAGTTTTAATGTAGTCTTGGTGAAGTCTTGGTTTAGTCTTAGTGTAGTCCTGGTTTAGTCCTGGTTTAATCCTGGCGTACCCTTGGTGTGGTCCTGGTTTAGTCTTGGTTTAGTCCTGCATTAGTTTTTGGTTTAGTCCTAGTGTAGTCCTGGTTTAGTCTTGGTGTAGTCCTGGTTTAGTCTTGGTGTAGTCCTGGTTTAGTCTTGGTGTAGTCCTGGTTTAGTCTTGGTTTAGTCCTGGTTTGTCCTGGTTTAGTCTTGGTCCTGGTTAGTCCTGGTTTAGTCTTGGTGTAGTCCTGGTTTAGTCTTGGTTTAGTCTGTAGTTGGTGTAGTCCTGGTTTAGTCTTGGTGTAGTCCTGGTTTAGTCTTGGTGTAGTCCTGGTTTAGTCTTGGTGTAGTCCTGGTTAGTGTGTAGTCCTGGTTAGTCTTGGTGTAGTCCTGGTTTAGTCCTTGGTGTGTAGTCCTGGTCTTTTAGTCCTGGTGTAGTCCTGGTTTAGTATTGGTGTAGTCCTGGTTTAGTTTAGTCCTGGTTTAGTCCTTGGTGTAGTCCTGGTTTAGTCCTGGTTAGTCTGGTGTAGTCCTGGTTTAGTCTTGGTGTAGTTCTGGTTTAGTCTTGGTGTAGTCCTGGTTTAGACTTGGTGTAGTCTTGGTTTAGTCCTGTTTAGTCTTTGTTTAGTCCTGGTTTATTCTTGGTGTAGTCCTGGTTTAGTCCTGCTGTAGTCCTGGTGTCGTCCTGGTTTAGTCTTGGTTTAGATCTAGTTTAGTCCTGTTTAGCCCTGACGTAGTCCTCATGTAGTCCTGGTTTAGTCCTGATGTAGTCCCGGTTTATGCTTTGGTCTGTGTTTAGTTTAGTCCCGGTTTATTGTCCTGCAGGTTTAAACTAGTTTGAGCCAAAACGCAGTGGACGTATTTCAGCCAGTTTTTGTCAGTCGGAGTCTGTGATCAGGACAGTTCTGTGTAACGTCACCAACTACTTGAAATATCAGAGTCACTGGAGGAAAAACAGACAAACATTTAAAATCATTTTGGAGCAGAAAGTGAAAAAGTTTACCCCGTTTTTGACCTGTTAAAACACCACACACACAGTTTAGTAGAATCTTACATCAGACTGGCACCGCGCTTGGCATCATGTGACCCGCCGCCGTGCCCGCCGCCGTGCCCGCCGCCGTGCCCGCCCCCCTCCCCCGCCTCCCTCTCTCTCTCAGATCTGTGTAATTATCCGCATTATCCGATCGTTAAGTTGCCAGAGACTTGAAACCCGCGGCGGCCCTCAGCGTTTTGTGTTTGTCGTTGGGTCCGGAGCCGGAGAGACGCTCCAGAGGGGCCCCCGGCCGCTCCGCGAGGGGCCCCCGGCCGCTCCGCCGAGGGGCCCCCGGCCGCTCCGCCGAGGGGCCCCCGGCCGCTCCGCCGAGGGGGCCCCGCCGAGAAGAGACGCTCAAGAGGGGCCCCGACGAGAAGAACTGCAGGATGAGAGAGAAGAGAGAGGGAAGAAAGATGGAGTGAGGGGAGAAAAGAGAAGAGAGGGAAGAAAGAGAGAAGTGAAGGGGAGAGAAGAGAGGGAGAAATGAAAGAGAAAGAAGGAGAGAGTTAGGGAAGAGGAGGTAGAAAGAAGAGAGAAAGGAGAGGTAAGAAGGAAAGAAAAGGAGGAAGGAAAGAAGGATTGAGTGAGGGGAGAAACGAGAAGGGTGGAGGAGAAGGAGGGATGGAGTGAGCAGAGAAAAGAGAGGAGAGGGGAGAACTAAAAAGATATAGAGAGGGGGATGAACGAGAAGAGTGGAGGGGAAGGAGGGATGGAGTGAGGGGAGGAAATAAAAGAGAGAGAGGGAGGAATAGAAGGGTGAACAGGAAAGAGGGATGGTGGGGAGAAAAGAGAGGAGAGGGGGAGAAATAAAAGAGAGAGTGAGAGGAAAGAGAAGGGTGAAGGTGAAGGAGGGATGGAGAGAGAGAGAGAGAGAGGAGGAGGGAGAAATAAACGATAAGGAGAGGTGAGGAGAGGAGAGAGGAGGAGGAGGAGAATGGGGTGAAGAGAAAGTGGAGAAAAGGGAGGGAGGGAGGGAGGGAGGGAGAGAGGGAAGAGAGGTGGAAGGGAGAGAAGAGACAGGAGAGGGGGAGAAATAAAAGATAGAGAGAGGGAGCGAGAGAGAGAGAGAGATGGGGTAGAGATAGGAGAGAAAGAGAGAAAGGAGGGATGGAGAAAGTGCAGAAGAGAGGGGAGAAATTTAAAAAATGACTGGAGGTGAGGAGAGGGAAAAAAGAGGAGAATGGGGTGAAAAGAGAGAGAGAGTGAGAAAGAGAGGGGTGAAGGGGAAGGAGAGATGGAGTGCGGGTAGAAAAGAGAGATGAGAGGGGGAGAAATAAAGAGAATTAGAGAGGAGGAAGAGAATAAGATGAAGAGAGGAGATGAAAGAGGATGGGCAGAGAGGAGAGGGAGAGAAAAAAAGTGTAGAGCGATGGAAAGAGGGTAGGAAAAGAGGACGAGAGAGAGAGTGGGGAGAGAAAGAAGGAGAGAAGAGGGATGGAGGGAGAGAAAGACAAGAGGGAAGGACAGAAATGAGAGGAGAGGGAGAGAAAAGAGAGTGGAAAGGAGGGATGGAAGGATGGAGAGAGAAAGAGGGCAAGTAAATAGAGTGGGGAACATATTGAGAGAAAGAGGGGATGAGTGAAAGAGGAGAGGAGAGAGGGAGCGGGAGGTAAGAGGTGGTACTTGTGGGGCTGAGAGCGACGCCACGGGAGGCACAGCTGAGACTCTGGCACAAGGCCCAGACTCTGAAACACACCGAGAGAAAAAGAAGAAGAAGAGAGAGGAGGAGAGGAGAAAGGGAGGAGAGGAGAAAGGAGAGAGAGAGAGGAGGAGAGGAGAAGAGTGAGGAGAGGAGAGAGAGAGGAGAGAGGAGAAGAGAGAGGAGAGGAGAAGAGAGGAGAGGAGAGGAGAGAGGAAAGGAGAGGAGAGAGAGAGAGACAGAGGAGAGAGAGGAGAGGAGAGAGAGAGAGAGAGAGGAGAGAGAGAGGAAAGGAGAGGAGAGAGGAGAGAGGAGAGAGGAGAGGGAGAGAAGAGGAGAGGAGGAGAGGAGAGGAGAGAGGAGGAGGAGAAGAGAGGAAGAGAGAGAGAGGAGAGAGAGGAGAGAGGAGAGGAGAAAGGAGAAGAGAGAGAGAGAGGAGGAGGAGAGGAGAGGAGAAGGAGAGGAGAGAGAGAGAGGAGAGAGGAAGAGAAGAGAGAGAGAAGAGAGGAGGAGAGGAGAGGAGAGAGAGGAGGAGGAGAGAGGAGGAGAGAGAGAGAGAGAGAGAGAGAGGAGAGGAGGAGAGGGAAGAAGAGAGGGAAGAGGAGAGGAGAGAGGAGAAGAGAGAGGAAAGGAGAGGAGGAGAGATAGGAGAGACAGAGGAGGAGAGAGGAGAGGAGAGGAGAGGAGAGAGGAAAGGAGAGGAGAGAAGGAGCAGAGAGAGGAGGAGGAGACAGAGAGGAGGAGAGAGAGGAGAGAGAGAGGAGGGGAGGAGGGAGGGTTAGTGGAGAGAGGAGAGGAGAAGTAAACAGGAAGCAAAACAGTTTGTATGAAAATGAGAGGTGCACTTGTGTTATTCATACGAGGAAAACATGAAATAAAGTTCACTCCAAAACATACGGCGAATCCACGCTGACCTTTGATCAGGACTGTGACAGAGACAAAGGTTTTACAGGCTCTGTTCTCTCTGCAGGTTTGTTTTTATCTCCATAAACTCACAGAGGAGCGCAGCAGGACTCACATCTGTCTCATTATTTAATAGATATTTCTGCCGCTGGACTTATTTTCTCCACTAAAGCGTCAACAAACAGCTCCGTGTGATGACATCATCGGCCTTATTGCAGCAGAGTTAAACACAAACACAGATCACTGCACGTGTCTCAGTCACGACACCTCGCGGTCACAGCACTTTACTCCAGCCTGATTCATCAGCCGGTTTCACTTCGTTTCACTTCGTGGAAACCGTCTGACCTCACAGTGATAGAATTCGTTTGCTCGACAGTAGGCGGGTACTTTTTATCGTTTAACCCACAGGTGTCAAACATAAGGCCCGGGGGCCAGATCCGGCCCTCCAAGACCTTTAATGTGGCCCTTGAGTGATTTTATACTAAAATATTTTATATTTTCTATTAAAATCTTGTTAATTTTCTGTGGTGTTTATCACAGCAGCGTCTCCAGCGTCTCTGTACGTGGCCCCTCCCACCAGAGCAGCACAAATGAAGACTTGTCTCTTTCCAAACGCTCTTAAAGGACGATCGTTTTGACTGTTGACCGTGACACCCTCATCAGAAAAATGTCCAACATGAGAAAAGTGGAGCCGAGTGCAGGATTTTACAAGAAAAATTGACTTATTCCTGTTTGCAAACAAGTTCATGTTAAAACATTGTGTTGAAATTGATTTTTTCTTAAAAGTTTCAGGTTGTTCATAATATTATAATATTTATAATAAGAAAGAATTAATCAATTAAAAAAAAGATTTCTGTAATAGATTTGTGTTTCTCTGCACAAATATTTGAACTTATTGTTATTTTTGGAGTATATATGACATGAGTTTTCTGATCCGGCCTCTTTGGGATCAAAGTCGGTTGGATACGGCCCCTGGACCAAAATGAGTTTGACCTTTCACCTCTGATTTAACCAATCCCTGCTATTTGGTCGTCACGAATGTAACTGGTATAGAGGCTCTGCACCATCACGTGACCCCTATAGCAACGGTAGCTACGCCGCCATGACACCGGGCACGATATGTCATTGACTTCAGCAGCATCGGAGAAACATGGGCAGGTTTTGTTGTGTATTTGGTTGTTCTGACGCTCTGAACGAGATAAAACGTTTCATTTCTTCACTGTTCCTCTGGAAATGACTCATCAGGATCAAACAAGGGAATTATCGAAAAAAAAGAGAATTATGGCTAAAGAACATAAACCATGAAGAGATTTCCTCTGGTCCCATCAAGACACACTCACGTCACTTTCATCAAGGTATTTGCTATTTAAATTGTTTCATAGTTTATTTAATGACAGAAGCACATTTACTGAACTAAAATGTAAAAAGAAAACATTTGCAGTGTGAGCGGCAGTAGAAACTGTATCTTCCAGCACATATAAACATGTCACTCGTCGTAGGACCATGTTTTCTTTATTGCCTTGTTTATCCACAACTTTGTCTTCTAGAATGAATCGCTTTTTGTGAGCGGATCTTTCTAACATTCGCGAGGATCTTTTCATGACCGATTCTTTCGAGGTTCGACTCACAGACTCTTCGACTCGTGCGTCATGTTGATCACAGGAGCCCAGTGTGGGTTCGTTGAATCGTAAACTAGTGCAGGTTTTCCTGGATAAATGAATGAAATTTTAGTTCAGTAAATGTGCTTCTTTCATTAAATAAACTATGAAACAATTTAAATAGCAAATATCTTGATGAAACTTCGGGTGTCTTGATGGTACCAAAGGAAATCTCTTTGCGGTTTATTTTTGCTGCTATAATCCGCGTCTTTTTTTCAATAATTCCCTTGTTTGATCCTGATGAGTCATTTCCAGAGGAACAGTGAAGAAACGATTCGTTTTATCCTTTTCAGAGCGTCTAGAACAACCAAATACACAACAAAACCTGACCATGTTTCTCCGATGCTGCTGAAGTCAAATGACATATCGTGCTCAGTGTCATGGCGGCGTAGTTACCGTTGCTATAGGGGTCACGTGACGGTGCAAAGCCTCTATATTACGCTTTTCCCAAATCCCGAAGGAAGAAGGACAATAACGTCTTTCCCCTTGATAAAATTCACCAAACATTCTCTTTGTTCCGGCTTTAAATCCTCGATCTCAGGAATCGTTGCCAACACAGAATATATGGCTCTTGCTGATTGGCTGGTGCCCGAACTCGCACTTCTGGAGTTCTTGCAAACTGTAGTGTATTCTGCTTCCTGACCTAGTCGCTGGAGAAAAAAGAAATTGAGCGGAGGCACTAGGTGGCACCAGCCTGGGTACAGTATTTCACCCACAGTGGGAAGTTCAGTGGCTCTGAAGACAGAAGAGAGACACTTCATGAAAGTGGAACATGAACACACATTGTTTTCTCACCAACAATTATACTGATTTGCAATAAAATAACATTTGCACAAAGTCTATCCACTTTTCTATGTTGATATGAGTATTAAAATGATGAGTCAAGGGTTCTGGTTTAGTTCTGGTTCAGTCCTGGTTTAGTCCTGGTTTAGTCCTGGTTTAGTTCTGGTTTAGTTCTGGTCAGTCCTGGTTTAGTCTGGTTTAGTCCTGGTTTAGTCCTGGTTTAGTTAGTCCTGGTTTAGTCCTGGTTTAGTCCTGGTTTAGTCCTGGTTTAGTCCTGGTTTAGTCCTGGTTTATTCTGGTTAGTCCTGGTTTAGTCCTGGTTTAGTCCTGGTTTAGTCCTGTTTTAGTCCTGGTTTAGTCCTTTTAGTCCTGGTTTAGTCCTGGTTTGTCCTTTAGTCCTGGTTTAAGTCTGTTAGTCCTGTTTAGTCCTGGTTTAGTCCTGTTTAGTCCTGTTTTTTAGTCCTGGTTTAGTCCTGTTTAGTCCTGGTTTAGTCCTAGTTTTTAGTCCGGTTTAGTCCTAGTTTGTCCTGGTTTAGTCCTGTTTAGTCCTGGTTTAGTCCTGTGTCCAGATGAAAACAACATTAAACGTGAGAAAACACATGATGTCGTCCTTTTAGTATTCGTTTCGATGACAAATTTTTCACCGCGACGAAAACCACGTGTAATTTTCGTAGAGATTTCAAAAATAAAAATGTAGCGGGGTGTGGCACGTCCCCCGGGGTGTGTGTGTGTGTGTGTGTGTGTGTGTGTGTGCGAGTCCGGGGTGTGGACACGTCAGTCTCGTCTTTATAGTCTCTGTCTCCAGGACGGTGATTCTCAGTCCTGGTTTAGTCCTTGTTTAGTCCTGGTTTAATTTTGGTTTAGGTTTACGTCCTGGTTTAGTTCCACCCTCTCCAATTCTGGTTAGTCGTTGGTTTATTTTTCAACGAAAACCACGTGTAGATTTCGTGATTTTAAATGTATCAGTGTCGGGGTGTGTGGTGTGTGTGTGTGTGGGTGTGTGTGTGCGAGTCCCGGGGTGTGGACAGCGGTCAGTCTCGTCTTTATAGTCTCCTGTCTCCAGCGACGGTGATTCTCATTCTGGACGCGTTCACACCTCTCCCACTCTGGTTTAGTCCTGGTTTAGTCTTGGTTTAGTCCTGGTTTAGTCTTGGTTTAGTCCTAGTTTATCTCTGGTTTAGTCCTGGTTTAGTCGATACGAGACAGAGGAGAGTTTTCAAAGCGTCAGTGAGACGTTTCTGCAGTACGAAAAGCACAAAAAACATAAATAAATAAATCATTAAATGTTCTATATTATGCAAAACTGATTCAAATATCACGTCTATATCGTACAATTTGACATAAAACTTAATATTTTTCATCATTTTACGTCAGATGCCCTTCCTGTTAATAAAATCAGACACTCGGCGTTGTGTGAAGTGTCTTGCTCAAGGACAGAAACTGTACGAAAGTCCTGTAGTAGTTTAGTCCTGGTCTAGACGTGGTTTAGTCCTGGTTTTCAGTCCTGGTTTAATTTTGGTTTAGTCCTCGTTTAATTTTGGTTTAGTCCTGGTTTAGACCTGGTTTAGACCTGGTTTAGTTTAGCTAGTGTTTTATTCCTGATTTAGCTCTGGTTTAGTCCTGGTTTAAGAAACTAGTTTAGTCCTGTTTGACTCCTAGTTTTAGTCCCTGGTTTAGTCCTCCTGTTTAGTCCTAGGTTTAGTCCTAGTCCTTTTAGTCCTGTTTTACTCCTGGTTTAGTCCTGGTTTAGTCCTGGTTTAGTCCTGTTTTACTCCTGGTTTAGTCCTGGTTTAGTCCTGTTTTTAGTCCTGTTTTAGTCCTGTTTAGTCCTGGTTTTAGTCCTGGTTTAGTCCTGGTTTTAAGTCCTGGTTTAGTCCTGGTTTAGTCCTGGTTTAGTTTCTGGTTTAGTCCTGGTTTAGTCCTGGTTTTAGTCCTGGTTTAGTCCTGTTTAGTCCTGGTTTAGTTCTGGTTTAGTCCTGTGTCCCAGATGAAGAAACAACATTATAACGTGAGAAAACAACATGATGTCGTCCCTTTTAGTATTTCGTTTCGATGACTTAATTTTTCACCGCGACGAAAACCACGTGTAGATTTTCGTAGAGATTTCAAAAATAAAAATGTAGCGGGGTGTGTGCACGTCCCCCGGGGTGTGTGTGTGTGTGTGTCCTTAGTGTGTGTGCGAGTCCCGGGGTGTGGACAGCGGTCAGTCTCGTCTTTATAGTCTCCTGTCTCCAGCGACGGTGATTCTCATTCTGGACGCGTTCACACCTCTCCCACTCTGGTTTAGTCCTGGTTTAGTCCTGGTTTAGTCTTGGTTTATCTCTGGTTTAGTCCTGGTTTAGTCGATACGAGACAGAGGAGAGTTTTCAAAGCGTCAGTGAGAGGTTTCTGCAGCACGAAAAGCACAAAAAACATAAATAAATCAGTAAATGTTCTATATTATAACAAAACTGATTCAACGTCTATATCGTACAATTTGACATAAAACTTAATATTTTTTCATCATTTTAACGTCAGATGCCCTTCCTGTTTAATAAAATCAGACACTCGGCGTTGTGTGAAGTGTCTTGCTCAAGGACAGAAACTGTACGAAAGTCCTGTAGTGGTTTAGTCCTGGTCTAGACGTGGTTTAGTCCTGGTTCAGTCCTGGTTTAAAGCTAGTTTAGTCCTCGTTTAATTTTGGTTTAGTCCTGGTTTAGACCTGGTTTGGTCCTGGTTTGGTCCTGTGTTAGACCTGGTTTAGTCCTGGTTTAGAGCTAGTTTATTCCTGATTTAGCTCTGGTTTAGTCCTGGTTTAGTCCTAGTTTAGTCCTGTTTGACTCCTGTTTTAGTCCTGTTTTAGTCCTGTTTTAGTCCTGTTTTAGTCCTGGTTTTAGTCCTAGTTTAGTCCTGTTTGACTCCTGTTTTTAGTCCTGTTTTAGTCCTGGTTTTAGTCCTGGTTTAGTCCTGGTTTAGTCCTAGTTTAGTCCTGTTTGACTCCTATGTTTTAGTCCTGTTTTAGTCCTGTTTTAGTCCTAGTTTAGTCCTGTTTGACTCCTGGTTTTAGTCCTGGTTTAGTCCTGGTTTAGTCCTGTTTTAGTCCTGTTTTAAGTCCTGTTTTAGTCCTGGTTCAGTCCTGGTTCAGTTCCTGGTTTAGTCCTGTTTTAGTCCTGGTTTAGTCCTGGTTTAGTCCTGTGTCCCAGATGAAGAAACAACATTATAACGTGAGAAAACAACATGATGTCGTCCCTTTTAGTATTTCGTTTCGATGACTTAATTTTTCACCGCGACGAAAACCACGTGTAGATTTTCGTAGAGATTTCAAAAATAAAAATGTAGCGGGGTGTGTGCACGTCCCCCGGGGTGTGTGTGTGTGTGTGTGTGTGTGTGTGTGTCCTTAGTGTGTGTGCGAGTCCCGGGGTGTGGACAGCGGTCAGTCTCGTCTTTATAGTCTCCTGTCTCCAGCGACGGTGATTCTCATTCTGGACGCGTTCACACCTCTCCCACTCTGGTTTAGTCCTGGTTTAGTCTTAGTTTAGTCCTGGTTTAGTTCTGGGTTAGTCCTGTTTTAGTTCTGGTTTAGTTCTGGTTTAGTCCTGTTTTAGTCCTGGTTTAAGTTCTGGTTTAGTCCTAGTTTTAGTCTGGTTTTAGTTCTGGTTTAGTCCTGTTTTAGTCCTGGTTTAGTTCTGGTTTAGTCCTGTTTTAGTCCTGTTTTAGTCCTGGTTTAGTCCTGTTTTAGTCCTGGTTTAGTCCTGGTTTAGTCCTGTGTCCCAGATGAAGAAACAACATTATAACGTGAGAAAACAACATGATGTCGTCCCTTTTAGTATTTCGTTTCGATGACTTAATTTTTCACCGCGACGAAAACCACGTGTAGATTTTCGTAGAGATTTCAAAAATAAAAATGTAGCGGGGTGTGTGCACGTCCCCCGGGGTGTGTGTGTGTGTGTGCACGTCCCCCGGGGTGTGTGTGTGTGTGTGTCCTTAGTGTGTGTGCGAGTCCCGGGGTGTGGACAGCGGTCAGTCTCGTCTTTATAGTCTCCTGTCTCCAGCGACGGTGATTCTCATTCTGGACGCGTTCACACCTCTCCCACTCAATTTACAATTAAGACCATTTCAGAGCAGCCGAGCGTGAAGGGAGCCGTGTGCCGGGAGATGGACCTAAACTCTGAGCGTGTGTGTGTGTGTCCGTGTGTGTGTGTGTGTGTGTGTGTGCGTGTGTGTGAAGGGGGGTTGTGTGTCGGTGTGGGAGACAGCAGCGGTCAGAGGGTAGCTGAGAAATACTTGTTTAGCATCACACATTTAGTCCTTTCTCCGTTTCGTCCGAATGTTTCCGGCTCTAACGTCATTATATTTAAAGCTGCATTGCGTAACTTTTTTTTCTGCTGGAGGTGGGCAGGTCATTGCTCTGCCTGGAATGTTCCGCAGTGTGACATTAATCCAATCCAGTCCAATCTTTATTTGTACAGCACGTTTTATAAATAAGTTAATTTCCAAAGTGGTTCGCATAAAATATAAAACCGATGAATAAAAACAATAAATGAAACAATAAAAACAATGAATAATGTAATAATAATAATCATAAAAATATAAGCAATGAATAAAAAATATAAAATAAATACATGAAATAAGTACTAAAATTAATCAAATCAAAACAGTCAATAAATAAAAATAAATAAAAAGATAAAAGACAACTCGCGGTGTTAAAAATCAGAGAAGTGGGTCTTAAAACAAGATTAAACAGCTCTACCTCATATTTATTAAATTGCAGGTGGTTTTATGTCTTAAAATATCCAGAAAAACTGTAAGCGGGGTCGCCTCTCCACAGATCTGACCTGTAACTCGGTCTGGTTTGGTCTCCAATGAAGATAGAAGGATTTATTATGAAACTGTGAACCATTCCAGACAAAGTAACAACATTTCCATGGAGAAAATCAAATGTCAGATCCTCCACCAGAAAAGTTACACAATCCACCTTTAAGATTTGTTAAAATATATCTATATATATATATATATATTTTGGTGAAGTTCATAATTTTACTTCTTGGTTGGACGCAGGCAGCGGACGTCGAGGTAATTCCTTTCCAGCTGTTACCTAGCAACCATAATGTAAACAAGGGCCAAAACTTGACTCAATAACACAATTTGCTATTTTTTATCTTATATTTTTACATTTCACAATCACTTTGAGTTATTATTGTTATTATTTTTATAACAATGTTTTTATTTCATTTTTTGTACATTATCAAAGCATAATTACCAGTTATATGCCAGTTTTGTACATGAAAACAACAAACAAAAAAAGACAGATCAACTTCAGAGTTAAGAAATAAGTTATAACCATCCATACATTTTTTTCAACATAAATATAAATATATACTCATATAAAAATATAAAATGTATAGATGCATACATTAAAATAATAATAATTAAAAGGTTCACAGAGTAATTTCAGTCTTCAGCACCATCCACCAAATTAAGATTCTCCACAAACATTTTAAGAGGAGCCCAAACATTGTCAAACAATTCCAACTTGTGTTTTTGGGATATTATGAGAAAAAGAAACTCTGCTGGATTTGTTGGAACATAAAAGCGTCAAGTCTCTGGACGCCGCCACATGCAGTGGAAGAGAGTTTCTTTAACTTCAGCTCTTACTACAAATATTCAGTATCTCTTATTATTTTGTTTACATTCTCCATTCTTCTACCCAACTTTAAATTCCTATTAAACACTAACCAGGACTGTCTCTGTGTCTCTGTGTCTCAGTGTTCAGTGTCTCTGTGTCTCTGTGTCTCTGTGTCACACTGTTTCAATGTCTGTTCTCTGTGTTTCTGTGTCTCGGTGTCTCTTATTTTCTCTGTCTGTGTCTGTGTCTCTGTGTCTCAGTGTCTCAGTGTCTCTGTTCTCTGTCTCATGTGTCTGTGTCTGTGTCTCTCTTGTGTCTCTCTTAGTGTCTCTCTCGTGTCTCTGTGTCTCTGTCTCTGTGTC
>NW_026571541.1:34938277-34948277 GCF_026225935.1 Boleophthalmus pectinirostris
GAGGAGAGGAAGGGGGCTTGGTTTGCACTAAAAGACTGCGTTCTGGCCTCGCGATAAGGTTATAAGGTCCCCCCCCCCCTCTCCCCGCGTGCGTGTAGGAGCATCGCGGTATCTGAGAGCACCCAAGGGACCCCCCGCCCGGACTCCTCGCCCTCCTCGCCGTGATTGATGCTGGCGGGACCCGCGCGCCCCAGCCGCCCAGCTAAATTAAAAGCCTATTTTGTAAAGTTGTAAAGAGGACAGAATGGTTGGAGGGGAGAGCGACGACGACGAGGAGGAGGAAGGAAGGAAGGAAGGAAGGACCGGGAGGAGGGGGGGCGGCGAGTCCCTCTGGGCCCGGGGAGGAGGGCCAGAAGGGGCCCGCAGTCTGCTCTCCCCCCCCCCCCCCCCGCCGGTGTGGAGGGACCCGGGGCAGATGCAGAAGGGGCATATTTCAGATTTACGGAGCATGACAGGCTTTGTAAGTGTCAGATTAGAAAATTAGCAGCTTTTCGTAACGCGACCGTTTGCGACGCGGCGCTGAGACGACGAGCAGCAGAGAGTCTGTTTGTGAAATAATAACGCGGTTAATGGAGTCCAGACTCTCGAAAGACGCAGAACTGAAAGTGAAACTACGAACATTTGTTTTTCAAAATAAAACCGAACGATTTACTTCATTATTTGTCTCCAAAATCAAAGCCGTTTCTGTGACTTAAACTACGATTTCGGACTAAACCAGAACTAAAAATGGTCCGGAAGCAGACCGGGATTGAAACCGGGACTGAGACCGGGAACAGACCTGAGCTGAACCCAGGAATGAGACCGGGACCGGGAACAGGACCAGGACCAGACCGGGACCAGACTGATTGAGACCGGGACTAGAACATGAGACGGGACTAGAACTGGACTAGACCGGGACCAGACCATGACTGAGACCGGGACCTAGACCACTAGTGACTGAGACCGGGACCACTGAGACCGGTGACTGAGACCGTGACTGAGACCGGGACCAGACTGTGATTGAGATCGGAGACTGGGAGTGAGACCGGGACCAGACAGGACCAGACGAGGACTGAATCTGAGACAGACCAGGCCGAGAACCAGAACCAGGACTGAGACCGGGACCAGACCGTGATTGGAGACTAGAACTGAGACCAGTACCAGACCGGGACTGAGACTGGTACCAGACATGATGAGACTAGAACTGAGAGACCCAGTACCAGACCGGGATTGAGACCAGTACCAGACCAGACCGGGACTGCACCACCGTGCAGCACAGGCTTTGTAAGTGTCAGATTAGAAAATTAGCAGCTTTCGTAACGCGACCGTTTGCGACGCGGCGCTGAGACGACGAGCAGCAGAGAGTCTGTTTGTGAAATAATAACGCGGTTAATGGAGTCCAGACTCTCGAAAGACGCAGAACTGAAGGTGAAACTACCAAAACAATCTGTGTGTCGTTAGTTTGTTCGTCTTTCAAAATAAAACAGAAAAAATAAGAAATCGAAAAAACAACGATTTACTTCATTATTTGTCTCCAAAATCAAAGCCGTTTCCCGTTTCTGTGACTTAAACTACGATTTCGGACTAAACCAGAACTAAAAATGGTCCGGAAGCAGACCGGGATTGAAACCGGGACTGAGACCGGGAACAGACCTGAGCTGAGCCCAGGAATGAGACCGGGACCGGGAACAGGACCAGGACCAGACCGGGACCAGACTGTGATTGAGACGGGAGACCGGGACTGAGACCGGGACCAGATTGTGATTGAGACCGGGACCAGACCATGATTGAGACCGGGAGACCATGATTGAGACCGGGACCTAGACCATGACTGAGACCGGGACCAGACCAGATGACCTGAGACCGGGACTAGACCATGACTGAGACCGGGACCAGACCATGATTGAGACCGGGGACCAGATAGACTGAGACCGGGACCAGACCATGATTGAGACCGGGACCTAGACCATGACTGAGACCGGGAGACCTGAGAAGACAGACCGATCAGACGATTGAGACCGGGACCAGACCATGATTGAGACCGGAGACCAGACTGACTGAGACCGGGACCAGACCTGATTGAGACCTAGACCAGTGACTGAGACCGGGGGACCAGACCAGGGCCTGAGACCAGGTGACAGACATGACAGGCTTTGTAAGTGTCAGATTAGAAAATGAGCAGCTTTCGTAATTTTCGCAATTTACTTCATTATTTGTTTCCAAAATCAAAGCCATTTCCCGTTTCCATGATTTAAACTGCGATTTCGGACTGAACCAGGACTAAAAGTGGTCCAGAAGCAGACCGGGATTGAAACTGGGACTGAGACTGGGACCAGACCAGAGCTGAGACCATGAATGAGACCAGGAACAGGACCAGGACTGAGACCGGGACCAGACCAGGACCAAACCAGGACGGAATCCGGGACCAGACTGTGATTGAGACCAGAACTGAGACTGGGACCAGACCGGGACCAGATGAGGACTGAATCCGGGACCAGACCAAGACCAGAACCAGGACTGAGACCGGGTCTAAAACAAGAATAAACCAGACCTAAACAAGGACTAAACCGTTTTCATTCCTGGTCTGGTCCCAATCTCAGTCCTGGTCTCAGTCCCGGTCTGGTTCCGGTCTGGTCCTGGTCCTGGGTCCTGGGACCTGGTTCAGTCCTGGTCTCAGTCCTTGTTCCTGTTCCCGATCTCAGTCCCGGTCTCAATCACGGTCTGGTCCTGGCCTCAGTCCTGGTCCTGTTCTCGGTCTCAATTCTGGTCTCAGTCCCGGTCTGGTTCCAGGCTGGTCCCGGACCTGATTCAGTCCTGGTCTAGTCCTGGTTCGGTCCAGCATCGCAGTTTAAGTCACGGAAACAAGAAGCGTCCGATATCTGTTTTTCCATTTTTCATTTCAACCCAAAATTGAAAAAAATAAAAAATAAATTTGGTTTTAGAGACAAATAATGAAGAAAATAGTTGTTTTTTTATTTTCTTATTTTTGGTTTTATTTTGAAAAACAAATGAACAAATGACACACGGATTAAAAACAAGCACCAAATGACGAGGGATGTCACGATATCCAAATCTCTCGATACGATATTATCACGAAATGCCTCTCACGATACGATATTTTGGAGTGACGGGACACTTTTCTGCTTTTAAAATACCTTGACAAGATTTTAGTGCAAATTATTTTCATCGTAATCCCAAGAATTCAAGTAATAAACATATTTCTTCATGTTGTCTGCGCTGAAATGAATCATGGGAAATGTAGTTCCTGATGTTTATAAGCTGTTCCTACGAAAGAACAACGCATTTAAGCAAAGAAACTTATAATTCGATATATTCTGACCATTCTGACTGATCTCTCGATATTATTTTTGGACCTCTGACGATACGATATCACGATATTTCGGTTATTATTACATCCCCAAGTATTATCTGCTAAAACATAACATATTTAGATCACCGTGTTACTATTTATTGTTTTGAAAATGCTATAGTTCCAAAAGTATTAAGATTTTTGATAAGTTTTATTTGAGTGCTCTCAGCGCTGACTCACTCCCCTTCAGAGCCTTATCGAAATGAGCTACTTTATGTTTTAACGTTTACAGTTACAGATGAGAGGAGGGACACACCGTCTACCCACTTGTCCCTCTCTATCAAGTCCAAGATTAGTCCTGGTTTAGTCCTGTTTTAGTTCAGATTTAGTCCTGGTTTAGTTGTGATTTTAGACTTGATTTTAGCCCTGGTTAAGACCTGGTTTAGGCCTAGTTTAGTCCTGGTTAAGCTCTGGTTTCATCCTGGTTTAGTCTTGGTTTAGTTCTGGTTTAGTCCTGTTTTGCCTCTGGTTTAGTTTTGTTTTAGTCCTGGTTTAGTCCTATTTTAGACCTGGTTTTAATCTTGATTTTAGTCATGTTTAGTCCTGGTTTAGTCCTGTTTTAGTCCACGTTTAGACCTGGTTTAGATCCGGTTTAGTCCTGGTTTAGTCCTATTTAGGACCTGGTTTAATCTTGATTTTTAGTCCATGTTTAGTCCTGGTTTAGTCCTGTTTAGGTCCAGATTTAGTCCTGGTTTTAGTCTGTAGTTTTAGTCCTTGATTTTAGCCCTGGTTAAGACCTGGTTTAGGCCTAGTTTAGTCCTGGTTAAGCTCTGGTTTCATCCTGGTTTAGTCTTGGTTTTTCAAGTCCTGTTTCCTGTTTTGTTTTAGTCCTGGTTTAGTCCTATTTTAGACCTGGTTTTAATCTTGGTTTTAGTCCTGTTTTAGACCTGGTTTAGACCCGGTTTTAGTCCTGGTGTAGTCCTAGTTTAGTCCTGATTTTAGCCCTGGTTAAGACCTGGTTTAGGCCTAGTTTAGTCCTGGTTAAGCTCTGGTTTCATCCTGGTTTAGTCTTGTTTTAATCCTGATTTTAGTCCTGGTTAGTCCTGGTTTTAGTCCTAGTTTAGTCCTTTTAGTCCTGGTTCAGTCCTGTTTCAGTCCTGTTTTAGTCCTGGTTTAGACCTGGTTTAGACCTGGTTTTAGTCCTGATTTTAGTCCTGGGTTTAGTCCTGGTTTAACCTGGTTTAGTCTTGGTTTAGTTTTAGTCCTTTTTTGCCCTGGTTTAGTTTTGTTTTAGTCCTGGTTTTAGTCCTATTTTAGACCTGGTTTTAATCTTGATTTTAGTCATGGTTAGTCCTGGTTTAGTCCTGGTTTTAGTCCTGTTTTAGTCCTGGTTTTAGTCCTATTTTAAGACCTGGTTTTAATCTTGATTTTAGTCCATGTTTAGTCCTGGTTTAGTTCTGTTTTAGTTCAGTTAGTCTGGTTTTTTGATTTTAGACTTGATTTTAGCCCTGGTTAAGACCTGGTTTAGGCCTAGTTTAGTCCTGGTTAAGCTCTGGTTTCATCCTGGTTTAGTCTTGGTTTAGTTCTGGTTTAGTCCTGTTTTGCCTCTGGTTTAGTTTTGTTTTAGTCTTGGTTTAGTCCTATTTTAGACCTGGTTTTAATCTTGATTTTAGTCATGTTTTAGTCCTGGTTTAGTCCTGTTTAGTTCAACCTGGTTTAGACCTGGTTTTAGTTGTGTAGTCCTAGTTTAGTCCTGATTTTAGCCCTGGTTAAGACCTGGTTTAGGCCTAGTTTTAGTCCTGGTTAAACTCTGGTTTATCCTGGTTTAGCTTTTTGTTAATCCTGATTTTAGTCCTGTTTAGTCCTGGTTTTAGTCCTAGGTTTTAGTCCTGGTTTAGTCCTGGTTCAGTCCTGTTTTCAGTCCTGTTTTAGTCCTGGTTTAGACCTGGTTTAGACCTGGTTTTAGTCCTGATTTTAGTCCTGGTTTAGTCCTGGTTTATCCTGGTTTAGTCTTGGTTTTAGTCCTGGTTTCTTTCTGGTTTGTTTTGTTTTTCCTGGTTTAGTCCTATTTTAGACCTGTTTTTAATCTGATTTGTCTGTTAGTCCTGGTTAGTCCTGGTTTAGTCCTGTTTTTGTTTAGTCCTATTTTAGACCTGGTTTTAATCTTGATTTTAGTCATGTTTAGTCCTGGTTTAGTCCTGTTTTAGTTCAGATTTAGTCCTGGTTTAGTTATGATTTTAGACTTGATTTTAGCCCTGGTTAAGACCTGGTTTAGGCCTAGTTTAGTCCTGGTTAAGCTCTGGTTTCATCCTGGTTTAGTCTTGGTTTAGTTCTGTTTAGTCCTGTTTTTCTGGTTTAGTTTTGTTTTAGTCCTGGTTTAGTATTTTACCTGGTTTTATCTTGATTTAGTCCTGGTTTAGTCCTGTTTAGGTCCTGGTTTAGACCTGGTTTACCTGGTTTTAGTCCTGATTTTAGTCCTGGGTTTAGTCCTGTTTAGTTAGTCCTCTAGTTTAGTCTGGTTTATCCTGGTTTAGGTTTTAGTCCTGGTCTTTAGTCTGTTTAGTCCTGATAGTCTGGTTTTTTTTCCTAGTCCTTAAATTGAAATCAAGTTTGAAATTTTAGTATCGTGAAACCTTGAACAAAACCGTTTTTGGGTCAAGGTTTGACATTTCTTACTTTCAAACATTGATGCTTTTGCTTTTTTCCAACTCTCTCCTCTCACAGTTCAGGAAACGTCGGCCCGTTTCGACCCCACTTCTGGTCATTAACCCTCCATACGTCCTGATCGGCCTCTTCGCTCTTTCTCTCTCTGTTTGTGTATCATTTGCAAATCATTTCTCCTCAATGTGAATTTAATTGACCAGGTTAACAGCAGCCAAGGACAGTGACACCCTCCCTCACCCTCTCGTTTGACCCCGGGCCCTTCCTCCTCCCTCCCTCCCTCCCTCCCTCCTCGTCGTCTCTCTCTTTCCGAACCCCCTGCCAAAGTCCTCCTCCCCCCTCTGCTCTTCTTTCCTTTCTCTGTGTTTGTTGGCAGCGAGCGGTGGATGTAATGATAGTGCGGGCAGCAGGACGAGGGCCAGACCAGAGACAGAAAAGAGGTCTGACCCCGGTGTTTGACCGGACCGAGGGACGGTTTGAGGAGGAGGACGGGAGGACGGGGAGGACGGGAGGACGGAGGACGAGGACGGGAGGACGAGGAGGACGGGAGGACGGGAGGACGGGAGGACGGGAGGACGGGAGGACGGGGAGGACGGGAGGACGGGGAGGACGGGAGGGGAGGACGGGGGACGGGAGGACGGGAGGACGGGGAGGACGGGAGGACGGGGAGGACGGGGAGGGGGAGGACGGGAGGACGGGAGGACGGGAGGACGGGAGGACGGGAGGACGGGAGGACGGGGAGGATGGGGGGGAGGGGAAAACGGGGCTAATTCCGCATGAGTGAGTTCGTGCTGCTGTGATGTGAAGTGATCAAAACAAGGCGGCGTCGACGGATACACGAAGCTCGATCAGTTTAAACGTGCAAACATCTGAAAATGCAGCTTCTAAACCAGAGGTGTTCACACTTTTTCAGCATGTGAGCTACTTACAAAACTGATCAAGTCATAAAGATCTACCTAATACAAAGCCAAACAAACTGCACTGAAACACTCTGTGCCCCTTTTTTGGACCCTCACCCACAGTTTGAGAACCTCTTCTTTAAGAGAACTTCCTCTGGCACTTTACACAAAACTGTGAAAAAAGTGAAGGAAGATTTTTTAAACCTGTTTTTTTAAAGTTCCAAACTGGAGTTTCATTCTTTTCTGGTTTTGCAGTGATATTTACCAGCCTCTGCACGTTTACCAAACCAAACGCACATCGTGACAAACACAGATGCATTTGTCACTTTTGTTAGACAAACTTCAGCCAAATGTGGCAGTAGGTCTGTTCTGTAGATCCGCTCTATGCTGTAGACCTGCTTTGTGCCAACACTGGAACACAAATTTAGACTGGTTTTTGCTTCACGTTTGGTCTTGCTCTTCTAATCAGCCGCACTGTGGGAGGGGCTTGTGTTCGCTGTACGCAGGAAGGAGCGAGAGCGTGAAAAGGCGAGGGGCGGCGTGCTGACGTGAGGCAGGTGGACAGGTAGGATGTTTAGGAAGTTGAACCTGCCCTGTGATGCACGCTGGTACACGAGGGCACACGCTGTCGCAGACGAGCCGTGCATAGGGAGCGTGTGTGTTTGTGATGCGCCGTAGAGTCTCCGCGGGTTTCAAATGAGCGCACAGGCTGCACTGAGACGCCCCACACGCTCCTGCACCCGCTACAAGTTTATTACCAACAGCAGCGGCCGGAATGAAATATGATCACACTTGTTGAGTGTCAGACCTCGAGTGAGAGACAAGACCGAGTCCAAACACGAGTCCTGAGACGAGACACGGCGATCTACCCACACGACCTTGGCGATCGACTGGTAGATCGCGATCGACGTATTGAGCACCCCTGATGTAAAGGATTTAAAACGAAGATAACGAAAAAGTAAACTGATAAAATTTGGTCGTTCTAGTCCGAAAACAGTAAAACCAGTCAAATCGAATAAAAGCCAAACCATAAAAATCATAAAATAGCAGTAAATACAGTGATTACGTTCTAAAAATAACCCGCGAAAAAGTAGTCAACTTGATATTTTACAATGATTCTATCTGTTTTAAGTGTGTAAAACCCCTCAGCACACACTTTATTCACTTTTCTCACACTTAAAACTTATCGCTGCTGTCGTCTTTTTGTTATTTTCCTCCTTCTTTATGTAACGAACCGAAGATTCATTTATTCCGTAATGGAGTCCGACAGCGCAGAGTCCTGCACCGGTCCATTTTTGGAGACTCGCACCCGCGCAGGACAGGACAGGACCGCACCCGTACATTAACCTGAGATTATATCAAACTTTTGCGCTGCCATAACTACAACAAGACTCTGGATTAGATTCAAACCAGTAGCTTTTATTTCATTACAGTTGTACGTATCAAAAGAGTAAATATATATGATGATGATATGAAACATCATCTGTGTGTGCAAATGTAAACACATGAAAAGTGTTTCAGCTGAAGAAACACGACTGCTGCTCTGACGCTTCATCATCACCATCAGAGCAAAAGGGAAACACTGGTCACACTTTTGGTGCATCAGCTCCTAAAACTCAATGTGTCCTTACGCTGAGCGCGCTCGCATTTCCACAAACCTGCCTCCTCCTGTTTCCATGGAAATAATATATATATTTTTTTTTTAGCACGGACAATGATTCTAAGATATTGTTTTAAACTTCTATGGTGACGAAGTGCCACCTCCAGAAAGTTCCACAGTATATCAGTTACACAGTATGTCACTTTGTCACTAAACAAGGCATACACATAAAAAAATAAATAAAATAATAATAATAATAATAAAAAAAAATAAAAAAAAATAATAATAATAATAATAATAATAATAATAATAATAATAAATAATAAATAATAAATAAATTAAATTAAAATAACAAGAACATGAAATACATACTATATCTTTAATAATTTGCAAGAACATACAGCTACAAAATAGAACTGATCTTTTTTTTTGGTTTGTTCTTATAAAATACAACTTTTTCTTCTACCCGAGTGAGAAATCAGCACATTTTACATACAAATAATCTATAAACACACAAAAATAAACAATGTATTTTAGGAAATACTCCAGAATAGAGCTTTAAACCCTCCTGAACAGAGTCACGATCTTTCTTTTTTTGGTTTGTTCTTATAAACATATAAAGTTTTTTCTTCGATCTGAGTGACAAATCAGCACATTTTACACATAAATAACCAATAAACACACAAAAATAAACAATGTATTTTAGAAAATAACTCCAGAATAGAGCTTTAAACCCCCCTGAACATAATCACGATCTTTCTTTTTTTGGTTTGTTCTTATAAAATATTGGCTTTTTTCTTCCATCTGAGTGAGAAATTTGCACATTTTACACATAAATAACCAATAAACACACCAAAATAAACAATGTATTTTTCGTAAATAATCCAGAATAGAGCTTTAAAACCCCCCAAACAGAATCACATAATATATCTTAAATAATTTGTCTAAACTTGGAGCTAGAAAACACAACTGATCTTTCTTTTTTTGGTTTGTTCTTATAAAAATATACTGAGATTTTCTTCCATCTGAGTGAGAAATCAGCACATTTTACACATAAATAACCAATAAACACACCAAAATAAACAGTGTATTTTTGTAAATACTCCAGAATAGAGCTTTAAACCCTCCTGACGTGTCTCTCTCCCTCCTCCTCCTGCTCTCGTCGCCTGCTCCAGCGCGGTCATTGCATCCTGTGGCTCTTCATGATCTTATTCATCACCCCCCTCCTCCTCCTCCTCTATCCCTCCATCCCTCCCTCTTTCCCTCCTCCCTCCCTCCCTCCCTCTCCTCTCTCTCTCTCTCTCGTCAGGCCATTTACAGCGAGGTCATAACCCCGGTGAATGATGGGAGTCCTGTCTCCACACATCTCGGGGAGCGCTGAGTGGCACTGGGCTAACAGCAGCCGCCTCTGGTTTATATGCATTCTGTCAAGATCAATTTCTACAGCAGAGGTGAAGAGTTCTACCCCTCCTCCTCCTCTTCCTCCTCTCCTCCTCCTCCTCCTCATCACGTCCACACATTCTGCTACTGCTAATACCACTGCACTACTAC
>NW_026571541.1:34953277-34958277 GCF_026225935.1 Boleophthalmus pectinirostris
TGTGTTGTGTGTTGTGTGTGTGTGTGTGTGTTTGTGTTGTGTGGTTGTTTGTGTGTTTGTGTGTGTTTGTGTGTTTGTGTGTGTGTGTGTGTTTTGTGTGTTTGTGTGTGTGTGTGTGTGTGTGTTTTGTAGTTGTGTTTGTGTGTGTTTGTGTGTTTGTGTGTGTTTGTGTGTTCTGTGTGTGTGTGTGTTTGTTGTGTTTGTGTGTGTTTGTGTGTTCTGTAGTTGTGTTTGTGTTTACACCAGATTTATTCATTGTACAGTTTTCTGTCCACAGCCTTTTAGTTGAATCTAACTGGCTCGTTTAAAGGGACATTTCAGAATTTTGGACATAGGGCCTCATTTCCTTCCTTGCATCACGTGAATCGTCGCATGTTGAGGGACTATTTTCTCACATATCAGTCCGCCGCGGCTAAGATTTCTATCAGGAAATACAACTCACTGCTGCTGCTGCTCTACCCACTGTCCTGTTGGTTCTGTCTCCAATAGGAAGAGATTAAACTGGTCCAAGTCCAGTCAGGTCCACGACACAGCTGGTTGTAAAACGTCTTAGTCTCACTTCCCACTTAAATCTAAAATTTACAGCCAGTCCCTAGTTGCACAAGAGGTAGACTTAAGTCCTCTGCTTGCTACACTCACTCTACTTTTACTCCCAGAAACGAGCTGGCAGAGGTGGATAGAGCAGCGAGTGACTGCCCCAGCCCCGGCAGCGCCTGCCCCGGGTGACAGCGGGTGCTGCTCCCCTCGTGCTCTCCTCTGTGGAGGTATAGGACTAAAGTCACTAGCTGCCATTAGCCAGTGTGTGAATCAAAATAAAAGCTGCAGGGTTCCACCACAGCCAAATGCTCTCTTTTCAGCTTAAAGGTTGTATAGAGGATTTTTTTAAGGGAAGAGAAATACAGCGACAGTCCTTGTGCGCGTTCAGAATTACTGTTGAAGTTTCCTGTCTAGAAGTAATTCAGCGACGCGTCAGTTTTTAGACCCTTCGTCTGCTTCGGTCGCGCCATCGCTGGACGAGATCTCCAAGAATCACCTCAGTTTGGCTTTGCTACTTTTCCACTTCTCTTCTTCTTTCAGCGACCTCAAAAACGGACTTTCTTTTGCGGCGAAATGGTCGTGGATTCTCGTCCGCCGTCGCGACAAACTTTGTGCGAAATGCGAGGAAGCGACAGTTCGAAAATGCCTCTAAGAACCGCTGCGTAAACCACGTAATCCCCGCGCTCCGACGAGTCAGTTACACTAGGGAGTTTGATTGACAATCTAACAGCCAATAGAAAATGAGGGAGCCTCGTTTTCTATTGGCTGATGTTTATCTGGCCTCACTACGTCCACAGCTGATAGATTTTCGTTCTTTTTTTTTTTGGTCATCATAATTACAAAGCTGCTGCGTCTCTGTAATGGTATTTTAATCTTTCACTGACAATTTGAAACAAAAAAAAAAATAATCCTCCATACAACCTTTAATGCTTCTTTTCTTGATTGGCAGAATAGTCCCGCTGAAGAGAAGACATATTACTCTTTAAAAACTGTTCCTTGAATCATAACTCCTATGGCACACAGCTCTGTTGTTCCATCCATTAGCCTGTGGCAGTAACATGGCGCCGGTGCAGAGTTAGGGCGGGACAGAGCCATCTCTCGCTTATATTTGCTATCACATGGTATTTGTGAAGGCCCGGAAGATGTCATGATATGATCCCGCCCATAACTCAGTGAAATATGATTTGCTCAGACAAGTGTCAATCTCAAACTCTTCCCTACATTGACTTGCGAGGTGAGAGTCGCTCAATATCGAGGTCCCACCCCAGGTAAAGTGTCCGCCTTTTCACAAGTGGAAATATGGTCACCATAACATAAACACAGTACATTGTTTAAAAATTGCCTGGAATGTTCCACACTAGGGCATTAATCTCTCTATTGAAAGCAGGTGGTGACGCCAGGGCCAATTTACTGGTCAGATCTGCGGAGAGTCACACTCACTCACACTAAGAATGTAGGTTTTTCAAGACACTTTTGAGTAGTAAAAACACGCCTAATGAAAAAAGATACAAAAATGGATAAATTTAATGCCATACTGTGGAGCATTCCGGACAAAGTAATAACATCTCCATGGAGGCAAACATGTGATATTGAGAAGTCTCTGCACATTTGCCGGCATTAATGAAATATGATCGCAGTGGTCAAGTGTCAGACTTCGAGTCCAAGGCAAGACCGAGTCCAAATGCACTCGAGTCCGAGACGAGACCAAGACGGTTCTGGAGAACTACGACACTAGAACGCAGCTTTAATTCTCTCGTAATTCTCGTTAAATGACTCGTCCTCCTGTCGTCTTCTGCTCTAAACACCAGGTAATGTCTCCGGACCGTCCTCTCTCTGTCTCCTCCTTTGTTTACTTTCAGCGGCTCTAATTGAAACTCCACCGAGCAGAGGACGGGCCCACAGCTCTCATTCAGGACTAATCGAGTGTGCAGGGGCCTTTGTCAGGGGCCCATCTGCCGGGCACACGGGGCCCAAACACCAGACCTGGAGCTGGGACAAGAGACTGAGAGAGAGAGAGGAGAGAAGAGACAGGAGGAGGAGAGAGGAGGAGACAGGAGGAGGAGAGAGGAGGAGAGAAGAGGAGAGAGGAGGAGAGAGGAGGAGACAGAGAGAGAGGAGAGAGGAGGAGACAGGAGGAGGAGGAGACAGAGGAGGAGACAAGAGGAGAGAGGAGGAGACAGTAGAGAGGAGGAGACAGGAGGAGAGAGGAGGAGAGGAGGAGACAGAGGAGGAGGAGGAGAGAGGAGGAGACAGACAGGAGGAGAGACAAGAGGAGGAGGAGGAGAGAGAAGAGAGAGGAGGAGACAAGAGGAGAGGAGAGACAGGAGAGAGGAGGAGACAAGAGGAGGAGACAGGAGGAGACAGGGAGGAGAGAGAGAGGAGAGAGAGAGGAGAAGACAAGAGGAGGAGACAAGAGGAGAGGAGAGAGGAGGAACAAGAGAGAAGGAGAAGAAAAGAGAGAGACAAGAGGAGGAGACAGGAGGAGACAAGAGGAGCCAGGAGAGAGGAGGAGACAAGAGAGACAGGAGAAGACAAGAGGAGGAGACAAGAGGAGCCAGGAGAGAGGAGGAGACAAGAGGAGACAGGAGAAGACAGAGAGGAGGAACAAGAGGAGGAGACAGGAGGAGACAGGAGGAGAGCGGAGAAGACAGGAGGAGAGAGGGAGGAGACAGGAGGAGACAGGAGACAGAGGAGACAGGAGAGAGGAAAGAGGAGGAGACAATAGGAGAGAAAAGGAGACAGGAGGAGACAGGAGGAGACATGAGAGAGGAGGAGACAGAAGAGAGGAGGAGACAAGAGGAGAGAAGAGGAGACAAGAGGAGAGAGGAGGAGACAAGAGGAGGAGACAAGAGACAGGAGGAGAGAGGAGGAGACAGGAGGAGAGAGGAGGAGACATAAGAGAGGAGGAGACAGAAGAGAGGAGACAGAAGAGAGGAGGAACAGGAGGAAAGAGGAGGAGAGAGGAGGAGACAAGAGGAGACAGAAGAGAGGAGAGGAGAAAGGAGGAAAAAGGAGGAGGGAGAAGGAGACACGAGGAGACAGGCAGAGAGAGGAGGAGACAGGAGGAAAGTAAAAGAGGAGGAGAGAGGAGAGGAGGGGAGTAGGCGACCAGGAGAGAGATGGAGAGGAGGAAAGCAGGGGAGTGGAAGAGGAGGAGAATGAAGGGGAGAAGAAGAGGAGGAGAGAGGAGCAGATAAAAAGAGGAAGAGAGGAAGCGGAGGAGAAGAAGAGGAAGCGAGGAGGGGAGTAGAAGAGAAGGAGATAGGAGAAGAGGGGAGGAGAAGAGGTAGACAAAGGAAAGAGAGGAGAGAGGAGGAGACAAGAGGAAATAGGAGGGACAGGAGAGAGGAGGAGAGACCGTAAGATAGAAGGTGACAGTGGATGACAAGAGAAGACGAGAGGAGGAGAAGAGGAGAGAGAGGAAGAGAGGAAAGAGAGAAAGAGAAAGGAGAAGAGAGGAGAGAGAGAAAAGGAAGACTTGGCGGAGAGAGAGAGAGAGAGAGGAGAAGAGAAACCTGATCCACACTTCGGTGATGTTAAAGATGCGTTTTGAAACTTTTCTTCCTGCTATTACTTTATCTGGAATGTTCCGCAGTACGGCATTAAACCTTTCTATCTCCACGGACACCAAACCAGACCGAGTCACGGGTCAGATCTGCGGAGAGGCGACGCCGCTCACAGCCAGAACGTCTGTTTTTCTTGGCATTTTCGAGCCATGAAACCACCTGCGATCGAATAAACGTGAAGCGGAGCTGTTTAACGTCACACTGCGGAACATTCCGGGCCAGAGCAGCGACGTATCCGTAGAAACAAGCAGGCGACGAACCCCCGGCTAAAAAGGTTACACAGTGCAGCTTTAATAATTGGAAATAAATGAAATCTCACAACTTTTTTTTCAGCTTCGTCTTCACTTTAAAATCGGTCCGGACTAAAACTCTGGCCGTGCTTTTCGAATTCTGAATAAGAGCTGTTTGAATGTAAAAAATCTGCCCGTTTCCTCCATTACGACTTGACCGGACCCAATGTTAAACCTTTTCTTATTAAAATGTTTAATAATAGTTTTGCTTAAAGGTTGTATAGAGGATTTTTTTAAGGGAAGAGAACTACAGTGACAGTTCTTTTTCAAATGTTCCTCCTCCACAGCTTCCTCAGTAGAAACATCTCCTCCCGCCTCCTTACTCTAGAAATCACACGTTTACAGCCAGTGGGCTTTCGGAATTACAGTCGAAGTGACCGGTCTAGAAACAATTTAGCGACCTTCGTCTACTTGAGTCGCGCCATCGCTGGAAGGGAACTCCAAGAATCACCTCAGTTTGTCTTCGCTCCTTTTCCTCTTCTCTTCTTCCTGCAGCGATCTCGAAAACGGACTTTCTTTTCGCGGCAAACTGGTCGTGGATTCTCGTCCGCCGTTGCAACAAACTTTGTGCGAATTTGTGCGAAGCTATAGTTTAAAAAAGTCTCTA
>NW_026571541.1:34963277-34997528 GCF_026225935.1 Boleophthalmus pectinirostris
AAATGAATCTTCAGTTCGTTGCATAAAGAAGGAGGAAAATAACAAAAGGACGACAGCAGCAACAAGTTTTAAGAAGGAAGTAAAAGGGTTGCACCTGTCCTGTCTGAGAAAAGTGTATAAAGTTTGTTCTGAGGTTTTACAGTCTTAAAACAGATAGAATAATTGTAAAATATAAAGTTGATACTTCGTGGATTTCACCTATCGCAGGTTATTTTTAGAACGTAACCCCCGCGATAAACGAGGGACACTGTCCTCTCACCTCACAACCTGTGCACATGGACTCGACCCGACCGGGACGGAAAACGGAGAATTTCTTGTACAAGTCATCGTTAAATGCGCATTTGTGCTTCGGCGTGTTGCAGACTGACCGACTGTTTGTGTCTCGCTCCTTCTGAGTCACAGACGCTACGAGAGACGCTCAGTTTAATGCCTCCAATGAACGGAACTGAAAACCCAGACACTTTATAAAAAAAAACCCAGACACCCCGGGCATGACGCAAAAACGGACATGTCTGGGGAAAAACGGACGTTTGGTCACTCTAGATATTGCTTGTGTTGTACTCTTGTGTTTTTCTTGTGTGAGGTATTAGTCGGGTGGCGTGGTGTTGTTGTGATCTTGGCGTGTTCTTGGTGTGTCGTAGTCTTGTGTTTTCAGTGTGTGGGACGTTAACGACATCTTATGGTGTTGTCGAGGTGTTGCCGTGTCATTGCTGTGGTGTTGCCATGGGGTAGTCTGGTGTTTTCTGTGTGTCCAGTGGCGTGTTGTTGGCGTGGTGTTGATGGTGGTGCAGCAATGATGTTGCTGTATTTTTGGCATGTTGTAGTCTAGTGTTTTCCGTGTGTCAAATGGCGTGTTGTTGCCATGTTGTTGCCATGGTGTTGATGTTGCTGTGGTCTTGGCATGTTGCAGTCTTATATGGGGTATTAGTCAGGTGGCGTGGTGTTGTTATCGTTCTGTGTGTTTTCTGTGTGTTTTGCGTGTGTGGGGCATTATTCAGGTGTCGTGGTGTTGTTGTCGTTGTGTGTTTTCTGTGTGTGTTTTGCGTGTGTGGAGCATTAGTCAGGTGTCGTGGTGTTGTTGTCGTTCTGTGTTTTCTGTGTGTTTTGCGTGTGCGGGGCATTAGTCAGGTGGCGTGGGTGTTGATGTCGTGGTGTTGTTGTCGTTGTGTGTTTTCTGTGTGTTTTGTGTGTGGGGCATTATTCAGGTGGCGTGGTGTTGATGTCGTTGTGTGTTTTCTGTGTGTTTTTGCGTGTGCGGGGCATTAGTCAGATGGCGTGGTGTTGTTATCGTGGTGTTGTTGTCGTTGTGTGTTTTCTGTGTGTTTTTGTGTGTTGCATTAATTCAGGTGTTGGTGTTGTTGTCGTTTCTGTGTTTTCGTGTGCGGGGCATTAGTCAGGTGGCGTGGTGTTGTTATCGTGGTGTTGTTGTTGTGTGTTTTCTGTGTGTTTTGCGTGTGTGGGGCATTAGTCAGATGGCGTGGTGTTGATGTCGTGGTGTTGTTGTCGTTGTGTGTTTTCTGTGTGTTTTTTGCGTATGAGGGCATGGCGTGTTGTTGTTGTTGTCGTTGTTGTTTTCTGTTGTTTTGCGTGTGTGGGGCATTGTCAGGCTTGTGGTGTTGTTGTCGTTTGTGTGTTCTTGTGTGTGTGGGGCATTAGTCAGGCTTCGTGGTGTTGTTGTCGTTGTGTGTTTTCTGTGTGTGTTGTTGTGGCATTTTTGCGTTGTGCCGTGGTGTTGTTGTTGTGTGTTTTGCGTGTGCGGGGCATTAGTCAGGTGTCGTGGTGTTGTTACCGTGGTGTTGTTGTTGTGTGTTTTGCGTGTGCGGAGCATTAGTCAGGTGTCGTGGTGTTGTTGTCGTGTGTTTTCTGTGTGTTTTGCGTGTGTGGGGCATTAGTCAGGCGTCGTGGTGTTGTTGTCGTTGTGTGTTTTTGTGTGTTGCTGTTTTTGTGTGTTTTATGTGTGGTCAGGTGGCGTGTGTTTGTCGTTGTGTGTCTGTGTGTTTTGTGTGTGGGGCATTAGTCAGATGGCGTTGGTGTTGTTGTCGTTGTTGTCGTTCTGTGTGTTTCTGTGTGTGTTTTTGTGCATGTTGGGGCATTATCAGATGGCGGTTGTGTGTTGTTGTGTTGGTGTGTTTTTGTGGTGTTTTCTGTGTTTTTGTGTGTTTTTGTGTGGGGCATTAGTCAGATGGCGTGTTTGTTGTCGTTGTGTGTTTTTCTGTGTTTTGCGTGTGCGGGGGCATTAGTCAGATGTGGTGTTGTTGTCGTGTGTTTTCTGTGTGTTTTGTGTGTGGGGCTTTGTTGCGTGTTGTGTTGTGTGTTTTGTCATGTCGTGGTGTTGTTGTTGTTGTGTTTGTGTGTTTTGTCATTAGTTGTGTGTTGTGTGTGTTTTCTGTGTGTTTTTGCGTGTGTGGGGCATTAGTCATGTCGTGGTGTTGTTGTCGTTGTTGTTCTGTGTGTGTGTGGGGGCATTAGTCGTGGTGTTGTTGTCGTTGTGTGTTTTCTGTGTGTTTTGCGTGTGCGGGGCATTAGTCAGATGGCGTGGTGTTGTTGCCGTTGTGTGTTTTCTGTGTGTTTTGCGTGTGCGGGGCATTAGTCAGGTGGCGTGGTGTTGTTGTCGTTGTGTGTTTTCTGTGTGTTTTCTGTGTGTTTTGCATGTGTGGGGCATTAGTCAGATGGCGTGGTGTTGTTGCCGTTGTGTGTTTTCTGTGTGTTTTGCGTGTGTTTTGCATGTGTGGGGCATTAGTCAGATGGCGTGGTGTTGTTGTCGTTGTGTGTTTTCTGTGTGTTTTCTGTGTGTTTTGCATGTGTGGGGCATTAGTCAATGGCGTGTGGTGTTGGTTTTCTTTTTGTGTTTTTGTGTGTTTTGGCGTGTGTGGGGGCATTAGTCAGTGGCGTGGGTGTTGTTGTCGTTGTGTGTTTTCTGTGTGTTTTGCGTGTGCGGGGCATTAGTCAGATGGCGTGGTGTTGTTGTCTGTGTGTTTTCTGTGTGTTTTGCGTGTGCGGGGCATTAGTCAGGTGGCGTGCGGTGTGGCGTGCCGTATTGGCAGCAGCGCCGATAGGACACGGAGGCTGACAGTAAGATGTATGAACTACAGCAGAGCCACACACGCTCGTGGATCACACTATTGGGTTTTACATGGACAGAGCCGAGAGCCGAGCCGAGCAGAGCCTGGCACGTCCGGACTGATAACACTCTGTTTTTCATAGAGACACATCAGTCTGGTCACCACACCCAAAACCAAACGTGATCATCCAGTCAGATTTTTGTGTTTCAGAAGAGCTCAAGGGTCTTTATCATTTAGATTTGAGAGAAAGACAAGAGAAAAGAGAGACTGGAGCGGGAGGAGAGAAGGAAGAGACAGAGACTAGAGAGGGAGAGAAGAGAGACTAAAGAGAAAAGAAACACTAGAGAGAGGGAGAGGAGAAGGAAGAGAGAGAGTATAGAGAGAGACTAGAGAGAAGGACGAGAGACAGAAGAGAACGAGGGAGAGAGAAGGAATGGACAGAGGAGGGATAGACTAAAGAGAAGAGAGAGACTAGAGAGAGGGAAGCGAAGGAAGAGAGATAAAGACAAGGAAACGAGAGAGGAGAGAGAGACTAAAGAGAAAAGGGAGACTAGAGAGAAGGAGGAAAGAGAGAGAGGGAAGAGAGCGAGGAGAGAGATTAAAGAGAAGAGAGAGACTAGAGACAAGGAGGGGATATGAAAGAGAGAGAGAGGGTAGAGATAGAGAGAGGAGAGAGACTAAAGACAGGAGAGAGACTAGAGAGAGAGAGAAGAGAGAGAGGAGAGAGACTAAATAGAAGAGGGAGACTAGAGAGGAGGAGGAGAGAAGGAAGCAAAAGAGAGAAGGAAGAGAGCGCGAGAGGAGAGAAACTAAAGAGAGGAGAGAGAGATAAGGAAGAGAGAGAGAAGGAATAGAGAGGGAGGATGGAGACGAGGCGAGATAATAGAGAAAAGGAAGAGGGAGAGGGAGAGAGAGACTGAAGAGAAGAGGGAGACTAGAGAGAAGGAGGAGACAAGGAAAAGAGAGAGGGGGAAGAGAGCAAGAAGAGAGAGTAAAGAAAAGAGTAGAGACAAGGAGGGTATATGGAAAAGAGAGAGAGAAGAGAGAGGAGAGAGACTAAAGACAAAAGAGAGACCAGAGAGAGAGAGAGAGAAGGAAGTGAGACTAAAGCGAAGAGAGATGGAAGAGAAAGAGGCTAGAGAGAGGGAGTAGAGAAGGAAGAGAGACTAAAGAGAGGAGAGGAGAGAAGGAAGAGAGACTAAAGAGAGGAAGAGAGAAAGAAGAGAGAGGAAGGAGAGAAGAGAGACTAAAGAGAGGAAGGAGGAGAAAGAAGAGAGACTAAAGAGAGAGGAAGGAAGAGAAGGAAGAGAGACTAAGAGAGGAAGAGAGGAGGAGAAAGAAGAGAGACTAAAGAGAGAGAGGAGAGAAAGAAGAGAGACTAAAGAGAGAGAGAGAGAGAGGAAGAGAAGAGAGACTAAGAGAAAGAGAGAGGAGAGAAGAAGAGAGACTAAAGAGAGAAGGAGAGAAGGAGAGAAGAGAGAAGGAAAGAGAAAGAGGAAAGAGAGGAAGGAGAAGGAAGAGAGACTAAAGAGAGAGAGAAGAGAGAAGAAGAGAAGAGAGACTAAAGAGAGGAGAGAAAGAGAGAGGAAGAGAGAAAGAGAAGAAGAGACTAAAGAGAGAGAAGAGAGAGAGAGAGAAGAGAGACTAAAGAGAGGAAGGAGAGAAGAAGAGAGACTAAAGAGAGGAAGGAGAGAAAGAAGAGAGACTGAAAGAGAGAAGAAGAGAGAGAGAGAAGAAGAGAGACTAAGAGAGGAAGGAGAGAGAGAGGAAGGAGAAGAAGGAAGAGAGACTAAAGAGAGGAAGGAGAGAAAGAAGAGAGACTAAAGAGAAGGAAGAGAGAGAAAGAGAGAAGAGAGACTAAAGAGAGGAAGGAGAGAAGGAAGAGAGACTGAGAGAGAGGAAGAAGAGAGGAAGAGAAGGAAGAGAGACTAGGAAGGAGAGAAGGAAGAGAGAGAAGGAAGAGAGAGACTAGAGGAAGAGAGAGGAAGGAGAGAAGGAAGAGAGACTAAAGAGAGGAAGGAGAGAAGGAAGAGAGACTAAAGAGACAAGAGAGGCTACAGAGAGGGGGAGGAGAGAAGGAAGAGAGAGAGAAGGAATAGAAAGAAGAGAGACTAAAGAGAAGAGAGAGACTAAAGAGAGGGAGGAAGGTGATTTTTACACGGTCAAATCCCACAAAACAAACAATGACAAATGAACGTGGGAAGAAAAACAGAGAGAAGAGAGAAGGAGGGAAGAGAGTAAAGGAATAGAGAGTGAATTGGAAAGAGAAAAGAAAGGAAAACAGGAGGGAGAGAGAGAGAAACTTCAGCTTTAAAAGGCACGAAATTACACGAAATTACATCTAAAAAAACAAAAAAAGAAATTCAGGAGAGAGACGAAGAGAGAAAGATCGTTTTGATCCGAACAAACCGCGCGTGTCCCTGATTGGCTAATCCACCTGTCAATCACCCCCATCTGAAACTCAGTGAGATTCAGCAGATCCCAGACTCCGAATCTTCGCAAATTATTATCGGAGAAGAAGTGCGCATCCCGGATCGGAGGAAGGACTCGACGAATCCGCGGGAAAGGCGCGTCTCGTGTTTTGTGTCGGAGGAAGAGGAAGAGAAAAACCAAACAGTGCGACGCGGAAGGAGAAATTATATAGAGATGAGTAGGGTTTAATATATGGTAATTATTTGACAGGATATACTTACACAGCGATTAGCATATCTGTGAGACGAGCCCGAGATAGCGACGCTGAGATGGAGGGAGGAAGGAGAGGAGCGAGGGGTTCTGATAAGGATTTGTGACAGCGTTCGGTGGAGGGGTGAGGAAGAGGATGAGGAGGAAAACTGTTCCATATGTACCTGGGTGATAAGGCATCTCTATAGGGGCCGGGCCGACGCGCAGGGAGAGTGACGTGTCTCGAATACCAGACACACGACGCGCTCGGATCACGGAACTCACGGAAAAAACAGAAGCAGGTTCCAGGTTCGGGTCATCCTCAAATTTTGGTTTCATTTGGTGGGATAATGATCTGTGTCTCTCTTCTTTCTCTCCTTCCTCTCTTTAGTCTCTCCTTCCTCTCTTTAGTCTCTCTCTTTCTCTCCTTCCTCTCTTTAGTCTCTCCTTCCTCTCTTTAGTCTCTCTTCTTTCTCTCCTTCCTCTCTTTAGTCTCTCTTCTTTCTCTCCTTCCTCTCTTTAGTCTCTCCTTCCTCTCTTTAGTCTCTCTTCTCTTTCTCTCCTTCCTCTCTTTAGTCTCTCTTCTTTCTCTCCTTCCTCTCTTTAGTCTCTCTTCTTCTCTCCTTCCTCTCTTTAGTCTCTCTTCTCTCTCCTTCCTCTCTTTAGTCTCTCCTTCCTCTCTTTAGTCTCTCTTCATTCTCTCCTTCCTCTCTTTAGTCTCCTCTTCTTTCTCTCTTCTCTCTTTAGTCTCTCCTTCTCTCTTTAGTCTCTCTTCTTCTCTCTTCCTCTCTTTAGTCTCTCTCTTTCTCTCCTTCCTCTCTTTAGTCTCTCTCCTTTCTCTCTCTCTCTGTCTTTCTTCCTTCTCTCCTTCTCTCTTTAGTCCTCTCTTCCTTCTCTCCTTCCTCTCTAGTCTTCTCCTTCTCTCCTTCCTCTCTTTAGTCTCTCTTCCTCTCTTCTTCCTCTCTTTAGTCTCTCTTCCTTCTCTCCTTCTCTCTTTAGTCTCTTCTTCTTCTCTCCTTCCTCTCTTTAGTCCTCTCTTCTTTCTCTCTTCCTCTCTTTAGTCTCTCTTCTCTCTTTAGTCTCTTCTCTCTCTTTCCTCTCTCTTTAGTCTCTCTTCTTTCTCTCCTTCTCTCTTTAGTCTCTCTTCTTTCTCTCCTTCCTTCTCTTTAGTCTCTCCTTCCTTCCTCTCTTTAGTCTCTCTTCCTTCTCTCCTTCCTCTCTTAGTCTCTCTTCTTTCTCTCCTTCCTCTCTTTAGTCTCTTCTTCTCTCCTTCCTCTCTTTAGTCTCTCTCCTTCTCTCTCTTCCTCTCTTTAGTCTCTCTTCCTTCTCTCCTCCTCTCTTAGTCTCTCTTCCTTCTCTCCTTCCTCTCTTTAGTCTCTCTTCCTTCTCTCCTTCCTCTCTTAGTCTCTCTCCTTCTCTCTCCTTCCTCTCTTTAGTCTCTCTTCTTTCTCTCCTTCCTCTCTTTAGTCTCTCTTCTCTCTCTCTCCTTCCTCTCTTTAGTCTCTCCTTCCTCTCTTTAGTCTCTCTTCCTTTCTCTCCTTCCTCTCTTTAGTCTCTCTTCCTTCTCTCCTTCCTCTCTTTAGTCTCTCTTCTTTCTCTCCTTCCTCTCTTTAGTCTCTCTTCTTTCTCTCCTTCCTCTCTTTAGTCTCTCCTTCCTCTCTTTAGTCTCTCTTCCTTCTCTCCTTCCTCTCTTTAGTCTCTCTTCTTTCTCTCCTTCCTCTCTTTAGTCTCTCTTCTTTCTCTCCTTCCTCTCTTTAGTCTCTCTTCCTTCTCTCCTTCCTCTCTTTAGTCTCTCTTCCTTCTCTCCTTCCTCTCTTTAGTCTCTCTTCTTTCTCTCCTTCCTCTCTTTAGTCTCTCTTCTTTCTCTCCTTCCTCTCTTTAGTCTCTCTTCCTTCTCTCCTTCCTCTCTTTAGTCTCTCTTCTTTCTCTCCTTCCTCTCTTTAGTCTCTCTTCTTCTCTCCTTCCTCTCTTTAGTCTCTCTTCCTTCTCTCCTTCCTCTCTTTAGTCTCTCTTCTTTCTCTCCTTCCTCTCTTTAGTCTCTCTTCCTTCTCTCCTTCCTCTCTTTAGTCTCTCTTCTTTCTCTCCTTCCTCTCTTTAGTCTCTCTTCCTTCTCTCCTTCCTCTCTTTAGTCTCTTCTCCTTCCTCTCTTTCCTCTCTTCTCTCTCTCTCTCTTTCTCTCCTTCCTCTCTTTAGTCTCTCTTTCTCTTTCTTCCTTCCTCTCTTTAGTCTCTCTTCCTTCTCTCCTTCCTCTCTTTAGTCTCTCTTCCTTCTCTCCTTCCTCTCTTTAGTCTCTCTTCTTTCTCTCCTTCCTCTCTTTAGTCTCTCTTCTTTCTCTCCTTCCTCTCTTTAGTCTCTCTTCTTTCTCTCCTTCCTCTCTTCAGTCTCTCTTCCTTCTCTCTCTCTAGTCTCTCTTTTCTCTTTAGTCTCTGCCTCCTGTCTCTTTTCCTTCTCTCGCTCTCTTTCTCGTCTGTCTCTCCTCCCTATCTCTAGTCTCTCTCTCCTCTCTCTCTTCCTTCTCTTCTCCCTCTCTCTAGTCTCTCCTCCTTCTTTCTCTCTTCCTTCTCTACTCCCTCTCTCTAGCCTCTTTCTCTTCCATCTCTCTTCGCTTTAGTCTCGCTTCCTTCTCTGTCAATTAAGAACGAAAAACAATAAAATAGGATGGTTTATTCCGTTTATTTCTTCTTCTTTATTATGTTTAAGTGTCAAACAAACAAAAAAACAAAAAAAAATTAACCTCTATTTCCAATATTTAGTTGAAAGTTTATTTCAGATAACACCAAATCAAAAAACAATCACTTAAACCAAGAGTGTTAAACTAAAATTCACAGAGGCCAAAATTAAAAACTATAAACTAAATATTTATTGACAAATTTCAATGTCTGCATGTAATGTTAAACCTTTTCTTATTAAAATAAAAGTTTAATAATAGTTTTGCTTAAACACTGAATCCAGAACAAGCAGAAAATAAAATAATAACAACATTTTAATAAATAATGTCTCTATCCAGCTCTAATACAGATTTGATCTGATCTCACAGACCAAATATTATTATATCGCGGACCAAATTTGGCCCCCGCGCCTGAGTTTGACATGTCTGACCTAGACTATGTCAATTTTGATATTTTATTCTCTTTGGTTTATTTAAATTGGTGTGTCATTTGTTCATTTGTTTTGTTCTTTTTTCAAAATAAAACCAAAAATAAGAAAACGGGAAAAAAAAAAAAAAAAAAGATTTCTTCATTATTTGTCTCCAAAACCAAAATGAAAGAAAAAAAAGGATAACGATTAGTTTTTCATCTTTCAATTTTGTGTTTAAATCAATAATGGAAAAAACGGATAATGACCGTTTCCTCTTTTCGTGACTTAGGTCGTTTTCACACCGCTAGTTCGATTATTTGGTCGCACCAGGCAATAAAATTGTTATTATGTAGCAGATAAACTCCAGTGTGTCCGCGTTCACACCGGCAAACGAACCAAAACTTTCCCCGGTAAAACAGCGATACTCCAGTTATCAACACCGATGTTCCTGTTAAAACCGCGGGCCGTCCTCATCTCAAATTATCACCATGAACTCATAAAACAGCAACATGTAGAACTTTGTACAAACTCACCGCATCAGCCCAGAGTTCGGGTAACAGCAGCAGCCAACAGCTCCTCAGGACGGGGCTGGGGTCTGGTCCTTGGTCTGTTACAAGCTCGTTGGTCAGATGGTCCGGAGGCTCTGTCCTCCATGTGCTGGTTCCAAACGGTGGCGAGCAAGACCAGTGCGCAATGACTGAGTCTGAGCGGGTACGTTCGTCTGCGCGCTGTTTCCGTGCGGGAAAAGCAAGAATGCGCTGTGGACTACAGGTCCGGGCGCGCTGCTCCGGTTCTCCGCGCTCAAGAACCGCAGCTGGTTCCGAGGTGGTGCAGCATCCGGACAGAAGCGTGAGTCCAGTTTGGTTTGTTATATGTTGTTCTGAGCGTCCGTCCTCCGCGCATTTGGTTCTTCCCGGGGAAAGTGCTTCCTCAGGTCGAGGCTCCCCGCTCCAGCTCCTCTGAGCCCGGCCTGAACCGGAGCTGCCCCCGCTGGTTCAGGACTCTGGTTTGGATCTAGTCCGACTGTATTTCTCACACTAGGCTAAAAACAGGGACTTTTTAAAGTTGTATCAATTGAATGGGCGATTGCCTATTGCCATAAAATTATTTGGTTAATTAAAGCCTAAAATAACAAATGTTGGTTGCTGTGTGATCACGGGGAACACCGGGTCGTCTCTGTGCGTGTAGGTCCCGAACAGGGGGACGCACCCCCAATTTTGACTCACTCTGGAGCCACACGTTCGCACACTGATACTTGCTCTGATCTTCGTGTGTTACATTCTCTGTATTGGCCATTGTTGGTAAAATAATTCGAAAATGAATCGCGTCTGCGTCTGGACAACAATCTGTTACTGCGCTGGAGTCGTACAGCGTCATTTCAGGCAGAGGAGACGCGTTTCCTCCCATGATGCATTTCGAATAGTCCGTTTGTCCATACTGTCTATGGTTTGGACCCGGGTTCGCGTTCACACCAGAGGAACCGCACCAAAGTTGGTCATTTGGTGCGGATTCAAGCGAACCGAGACCACCTCTTTTTTGCGGTCTCGGTCCGCTTGATTTGGTTCGGGTCCGAGTCCGATTGATGCTTTCACACCAACGCAAACAAACCGAACTAACCACTTTTGGTTCGAATGGACCATTTGGTGCACCAAATACTGTCGGTGTGAAAACACCCTTAAACTGCGATGCCGGACTGAACCAGGACTGAACCATGACTAAAACAGGACTGAACAGGTCTAAAGCAGGTCTAAACCAGGTCTCAGTCCCAGTCTGGTCCCAGGTTCCTGATCACCCGACAGTCTACACAGACGCATGATGGAGCCAGTCCTGTTTCAGTCCTGGTTTAGTCCTGGTTTAGTCCTGGTTTAGTTTTGAATTAGGACTGAGACCAGTTTAGAGCTGGTTTAGACCTGTTAAGGCTGAAGTATAGTTCTGCGTCAAGTCAACGCCCACTGCCGCCGTTGCCTTGTCGCCGTCGTTTTTGATTTATGGATCTGCGTCTGTGCACCTCCAAGTAATTCACTGCCAAAACGCTAGGGGGCGACGATATCTGTCTGTTCATATATACGGTCTGTGTGTACGACCCGCAGACGTATAATCTCTGAAAAGTTTAACATGAACCATCTCTAACGTGACAAAAGCACAGCACAGACTCACCATTAGTACAATATTCCTCTGTCACAGAAAGAACACGCATATTCCACTGAGTCGTGTCCTTTTTAAGTCCGACAGAAGCTGAACCGCGTACCAGGACCGAGCTGTTTTTTGAGCACTTAGTTTATGCAAATGAGCCATACGGTTTAAAATTTCATTTCTATAAAACATAAACACATATGCGCAAAGCTGCATTAAACTCATTATTTCTCAATGTACACTGAAAGAAAGAAAAGCCGAGAGGAAATGTCTACAGAGCGGTGGTACGGACGACCAATCACAATCACAATCACCAATCACCAATCTGCGTCGCTTCCCCTGCTGTCTGCGTCGTTTTTTTTTTTTTTATAACTTTGTTTTTATTGGTTTTAAGTAACATTTCAAAACACAAAAAAACAGTATAAAATCAAAAACAAAAAACAATAAACAAACAATGTAACAACAATCTGGAGTTACAGGTTCTTATTTAAACATGTATTTGGTATTGACACTTGTATGCACTATATTGTTTTTTTGTCATTGATGAATACATTCCATTTTTCCCATTGCTCATTGTATTTGTACCCTTTAAGTTTCAGATTATATGTTATTCTTTCCATCATTGAAATATTCTCCACGATCCTGATCCAGTCTCGTTGTGCAGGTGGATCTGGTTGTAACCAATTCTTTGTAATTGCCTTTTTAGATGCAGCTAAAATAATTTTTGCCAAATACATGTCCTCGTTCCTTACTGCATCAGATATATTTCCCAGATACATCACCAGACATGTGTTCGGAATTCCATATCCCAGAATAGTCGTTAAGGTTAAGTTCAATTGGTCCCAATATACCCGAATTTTCAGGCAACTCCAAAACACATGTGCGTGATCAGCGTCCCTTTCTCCACACAACCTCCAGCGCTCCTGCGGGGTAGAAGTCTGTCTACTTTTGATTTTAGGTGTTGTGACCAGGACGGGTAGAGCGGCTGGATTGCAGTGAGAAACCGAGAACAGATGATGGAGGCAGGTTTAGCGTGGTCCACAAAATTTTTAATTCCTTTTTCCAAAATTCCCAAAGTGCCAGTGCAAAAACAAAGTGCAGTGCAAAAAGTGCAGGGAGGATATGGAGCAGCAGGTCTCTCCAGCAGCAGAACATCGAATGGTCGGATTAGCCGCCTTATATACGACTGGATAAAACCATTAAAACTCCAAGGGGTGTAAAATAACATTAGCTGTATAAAACTAAGTTAAAATCCTCCAATAAAATACCCATAGCCAAATAAACTATATAAAACCCAAATACAAAAATAATAAAACCCTAAAACTAATTCCTAATAAAACCCAACGTGAATATTCCAATTAAAAACGAGTGCTATTCCCCCCCGATGTCCGCCGTGATGACTTGGCCCGGAAGTGCCCATCCGACCGGCCCACGTGACACCCGAAAATGTTTTCAATAAATATATTTTTTAAAACAATACAAATGTGTGCAATTCTTAATATTTTAATATGTGCAAATTAGCGTATCTTATAAGTGCTTCGTGCTATACTGTGCAATGTAAATATATATAAAGTGCAAAGTGAATGAAAGTGCATGTGTAATTATTACGTAACGAACAGGCCGTTCGTTACAGGTGTAATGAAAAAACGTGTCAAATTCTTCCAACAATATTCCCTCCACAACAGTGAATTAGTAGTACTATGGTGTATTTTACACATCTGAAACCATTCTGCATCTGTTATATTAATTGACAACTCTGTTCCCCATTTCTGTTTTAGGTAAAGAGTTGTTTCTTCTCTACTTTCCCCCAGAGAGTTGTAGAAAGCTGAAATTGCTTTTATATTTTTTTGTTCATATGAATCTTTTACTACCCCAATTACACCTAGTGTGTCTGCGTCGTTTTGATGCACGTCGGTCGACGCAGAGACCCTGCGTAGGGGGAACGCGTCAACGCAGACTCTCTGTGTCGTGACGCAGACGATTTGACGCTGGACCGTAAATTGGCCTTTACACTGTCTGTCTTTGTCTACATCCATCACAACCACTTTGTTTACTGTTGTGCTGTTCCACAAAAGGGACACAGACAGACGTGACGGGTTTGACTTCGTGGCTTCACAGCTCATCTCTGATTGGCTACTGACTGATCTAGTCGCTGGAGAGAAATGAAACTGAGTGGAGGCAGAGTTTTGCGTCTTGGGCAGTGTAGACAGAAACATGGCGGAGCGTCTTCAACTTTTACACTCGGATTTTTGCAGTTTAAGACCCAAAAACGCCGTCACCGTCTAAACAAAAGACACTCCTTGTCCTGAGAAAGAACGCAGTGAGCAGTCGAAGCCGTCAGGTATGAAAACAAACTCTTGGTCTACAAAAAGAACCTACTAACATAATATGACGCCATCTCGGATCCAACTTTGAATTTTATTATCGTTCTGTGGGACGGACGACTGCTGAAAGTGTAAAAACTAAAAACCCCGATCCGTGTGAGCGTCTCGTGTTTAGTCCGGTTGCGTCGGTTCCTTCAGATCCAGACCTCTCCTGCGACTTCAGTATCCTGTGATGGAGAGAATGGGGTTAGAGAGAAGAGGAAAAGAGGCGGAGAGAGGAGGGGAAAAGAGAGACAGAGCGAGGAAACGGGGGGAGGGATGTGGAGCTGTGGTGCCCTGACGACAGCGGCGTTTATCAGTCATGTAGATTACGACGTCAGGAGTCACCTGGAGGACACGTCCTACTCTGAGAGGGACATTCATCTGGGGACAGGACAGGGGCAGAGGACAGGGGCAGGTGACAGGGGACAGGGGCAGGTGACAGGGGCAAACTCAACATTATGATTACAGCTGGAGAGAAAGTGAATGTGCAAATGGACCAGACACAAATACTCAAAAAAATAACTGCAGGGATTTAACTACAGCTGAAACGCCAGGACTAAACCAGGACTAAACCAGGACTAAACCAGGACTAAACCAGGTCTAAACCAGGACTAAACCAAGACTAAACCAGGACTAAACCAAGACTAAACCAGGACTAAACCAGACTAAACCAGGACTAAACCAGGACTAAACCAAGACTAAAACCAAGACTAAACCAGGTCTAAACCAAGACTAAACCAGACTAAACCAGGACTAAACCAAGACTAAACAGGACTAAAACTAAGACTAAACCAGTACTAAACCAGGACTAAACCAAGACTAAACCAAGACTAAACCAGGTCTAAACCAAGACTAAACCAAGACTAAACCAGGACTAAACCAGGACTAAACAAGACTAAACCAGGACTAAACCAGGACTAAACCAAGACTTAAACCAAGACTAAACCAGGACTAACTAAACAAGACTAAACCAAGACTAAACCAGGACTAAACCAGGACTAAACAAGACTAAACCAGACTAAACCCTAAACCAGGACTAAACCAAGACTAAACCAGGTCTAAACCAAGACTAAACCAGTACTAAACCAGGACTAAACGACTAAACAGACTAAACCAAGACTAAAACCAGGACTAAACCAAGACTAAACCAGGACTAAACCAGGACTAAACCAAGAACTAAACCAGGACTAAACCAGGTCTAAACCAAGACTAAACCAGACTAAACCAGGACTAAAAACCAAGACTAAAACTAAACCAGGACTAAACCAAACTAAACAGGACTACTAAACCAGGACTAAACCAGACAAACCAGGACTAAACCAGGACTAAACCAGGACTAAACCAGACTAAACCAGGACTAAACCAGGACTAAACCAGGACTAAACCAGGACTAAACCAAGACTAAAAGGACTAAACCAGGACTAAACCAGGACTAAACCAGGACTAAACCAGTACTAAACCAGGACTAAACCAGACTAAACCAAGGACTAAACCAGGACTAAACCAGGACTAAACTAAACCAGGACTAAACCAGGACTAAACCAGGACTAAACCAGGACTAAACAGGACTAAACCAAGGACTAAACCAGGACTAAAACAGGACTAAACCAGGTCTAAACCAAGACTAAACCAGGACTAAACCAAGGACTAAACCGACTAAACCAGGACTAAACCAGGACTAAACCAGACTAAAACCAGTACTAAACCAGGACTAAACAGACTAAACCACTAAACCAGACTAAACTAAACTAAACCAGGACTAAACCAGGTACTAAACCAGACTAAACCAGACTAAACCAGGACTAAACCAGACTAAACCAAGACTAAACCAGGACTAAAGACTAAACCAAGACTAAACCAGGACTAAACCAGAACTAACTACAACCAGGACTAAACTAAGGACTAAACCAGGACTAAACCAGGACTAAACCAGGACTAAAAAAGGACTAAACCAGACTAAACCAGACTAAACAGGACTAAACCAGACTAAAACTAAACCAAGGACTAAACCAGGACTAAACCAAGACTAAACCAGGACTAAACAGACTAAACCAGACTAAACCAGACTAAACAACTAAACAGGACTAAACCAGGACTAAACCAGACTAAGACTAAACCAGGACTAAACCAGGTCTAAACCAAGACTAAACCAGGACTAAACCAGGACTCTAAGACTAAACCAAGACTAAACCAGGACTAAACCAGGACTAAAACCAGACTAAACCAGGACTAAACCAGGACTAAAACCACTAAACCAGGACTAAACAGGACTAAACCAGGACTAAACCAGACTAAACCAGACTAAACCAGACTAAACCAGGACTAAACCAGGACTCAGGACTAAACTGAAACCAGGACTGAACAAGCACTAAATCAAGACTAAACCAGGACTAAACCAGAACTAAACTAGGACCAGACCAGGACTAAACCAGGACCAAACCAGACTAAACCGGGACTAAACCAGGATTGAAAAAGGACTAATCCAGGATTAAACCAGAGCTAAACCAGGACAGAACCAGAACTAAATTGGGACTAAACCAGGACTACACTGAACAGGACTAAACTAGGACTAAACCAGGCCTAAATTAGCACTAAACCAGGACTGAGCCAGGACTAAACCAAAACTAAAACAGTACTAAGCCAGGACTAAACCAGACGTAAACCAGGACTACATCAGGACTAAACCAGGACTACAGTAGCACTAAACCAGGACTAAACCTCTAACACATCACAGATTGTATTTTGGTTCTCGATCTCGGAGAAACTTCTCCACAAACAGAACCTCTTCAAAGTCTCTCCTCCGAGCCACAGGGGGCAGTGCAGAGGCCCGAGACCCGGACTTATATCCTCCGACTTCTGCTTCGAGTCAGGACCTGAGCCGACGAATGCCCGGGAGCTTCACGGTAATGAAAATTTCGAAAACTATTCAAACTAAAATCTTTCTCTAAAATGATTTCCCGGAAGATTTTTAAGACGAGTGTAAATACGCACTTGTTTTGGGTCTCGGTTTCCCAAAAGAGACTCAGAGGAAACAAGAGTCTGCGAGGATTTAGTGCTGAAGGAGACAAGGTCAGCCCTCTGCGTGTGTGTGTGTGTGTGTTTGTGTGTTTCTGTGTGTGTGTGTATTAGTCTAACTGTGGATCCGTGGCCTATTAATTGCAGTGACAGTGATAAAGCAAATGGAAGTGGATGCGATTTGTCTGTGATGCTGCGGCTCATATTATCCCTCAGATGAATGACCCTCTGCTCCTGCTTCACTCCGCAGCAGCTCTCGCACACACACACACACACACACACACACGGGAGTCCAGGTTTACTCTGAAAATATTTGATAAAAACAAACATTAGACACGTGAAAATCTTATCTTGTCTCTTTCACATTTTATTTTTAACTGTGTGTGAGATTTTGATTTAAAATATCATAATCTTGACCAAATTGTGCCTCCAGATACAGGTCAGGTCAGCTGATTTATTCTTAAAAACAAAAACATTTGACATAATTTCTCATTTATTTGTGTTAATAATTTAGCGTTTTGGTTCACAAGACGATTCTCCAATCAGAAAACAGAAGGAGCCTCACATGATTCTCACATTTGCGTTGCCAGTTTCAGTTTCAAAGCTGGTTTAAGCCTAAAATGTGTCTCTCTCTGATCTGAACGGTCTTTATCTAAACTCCAGAGCCTGCAGACAGTCATGAGTCAGTGCTAGTGCAGCCGCTGCAGCTCAGAGAGGGAATTCTGGAGGTTGTGAGCTTTTACATGAGGCCTGAACATAAACTGAGACTGAGACAAATGCAGGATGTGTCTCTGTCTGCAGGTGAAGGATCTGGCAACACAGGTTTAGTTTGGTTTCTTTGTTTATTTATCACGGACAATGCACATAAAAACATTTAGTTACACAAAAAAGTCATTTGTTTGTGCCAGGTTAAAGCAAAATTACAAATTTCCACCTTCAGTCCCTGGACAGGTTGATGTCATAAATGGGGAACATGCCAATAAAAAATAAATAAATAAATAAATAAATTAATAATAATAATAATAATAATAATAATTATACAAAAAATAATTAACTAATTAATAAAAAAAAAATTAAAATTAAATTAAATTAAATTAAATGTATATTGATGCGTGTCATTCATCCAGTCAATCAATAAGTAAAACCATAGTTCAGTCTCTCAGTTCAGTCATCACATCCACACACTATTTACATATTTACAGTTCAGTTGCTAATGCTATATTTGTTTATTTATTTTTGTTTTGTTTTTGGTTCATTTAAAAGTTAATATTTCAATTATACTTACAAATAGCTACATCTTAATTAGCCTTAATAAAGCATGAACAAACAGGCTTAAGCAACTACTTCATCAACATCCTAACTTTCATTACGAGGACAGTTTAACTTGTTTTGCTTATCAATGGTTTTCAGAATGATTAAAAAAACAGTACCTGTTGCCATAGTGATTAACAATTCAAAACTAAATACTATAATGTGTTCGCCTATGGTGCGTTCGTTTATCCATCCGACCTGGAGGTCCAAGGACGTTGTCTAGCAAGACGCACTGATGCTCCCCTTTTCCTCGGACAGTGCAAAGAAACTGATGATGATGTTTGTGCCCAGTGTCACTTTTAAATATGTTTTTGGACACTTTGGTGGTTTAAATGGTCATTTCAGTGACTCATATTACCTCAGTACCTTACTGTGTCTGTATTACTGTCTGTGGATGCGGTGGTCGGTGTTGCAGCAGTCGATGTTGCGGCGGTCGGTGTTGCAGAAGTCGAGGTTGCGGCGGTCGGTGTTGCAGAAGTCGAGGTTGTGGCGGTCGGTGTTTGCAGAAGTCGATGTTGCGGCGGTCGGGTGTTGCAGAAGTCGAGTGTTGCGGCGGTCGGTGTTGCAGAAGTCGAGTGTTGCGGCGGTCGGTGTTGCAGAAGTCGACGTTGTGGCGGTCGGTGTTGCAGAAGTCGTTGTGGCGGTCGGTGTTGCAGAAGTCGAGTCGTTGGCGGCGGTCGGTGTTGCAGCAGTCGAGGTGTTGGCGGTCGGTGTTGCAGAAGTCGATGTTGCGGCGGTCGGTGTTGCAGAAGTCGAGGTTGCGGCGGTCGGTGTTGCAGAAGTTCGATGTTGTGGCGGTCGGTGTTGCAGAAAGTCGAAGGTTGTGGCGGTCGGTGTTGCAGAAGTCGAGGTTGCGGCGGTCGGTGTTGCAGAAGTCGAGGTTTGTGGCGGTCGGTGTTGCAGAAGTCGATGTTGTGGCGGTCGGTGTTGCAGAAGTCGACGTTGTGGCGGTCGGTGTTGCAGCAGTCGACGTGTTGGTGGCGGCGGTGTTGCAGAAGTCGAGGTTGTGGCGGTCGGTGTTGCAGAAGTCGATGTTGCGGCGGTCGGTGTTGCAGAAGTCGATGTTACGGTGGTCGGTGTTGCAGAAGTCAACGTTGTGGCGGTCGGTGTTGCGGTGGTCGACGTTGTGAGGCCAGTATTGAACAGAGACTTGTTTCAAACATTGCTGCTAAACATCCCTAGAGCTGTAACAGAAGATAAACAACAACAACAACAACAGCTTTCCGGTCGGTGTCCAAGTTTTTCTTCAAGTCGGACATGCGAAACCATGAAACAAGGCGTCTAGCGCGTTAACTGTGTCCATTCATATCATGGATCTATGATTCATAAATACGGTTTATGTACAAAACATTATAAAGCGCTTGAAGTGTGGATGTGACGTCAAATCCAAGATCTGAGTTGGAGACAGATGGATAAAGAAACACACCATTATCAATACTATAATGTATCTACTGGGACATTTTAACTTATTTTGCTTAACAATGGTTTTCAAAACAAAGAAAAAAAACCTACTGTTTCCATTAGGGCTGAGTATCAGTAAGAAGTTGCCGATACGATACATACCTCGATACAGTGAGCTTCTGATTCGATACAATATATTTCAAATTGATTCGATACGGTTCAGTAAAAATAATAGCTATATCATGGCTGTGATACTAAAAGAGTTTGTTAAACAACTTCTTATGCAAAGTTCATATGAAACACAAACATTTTAATCATCAAAACAGTGAAAATGTCAAATGTGTCGCATAAACGAGTTTCCTTCCTCTAAACAAACAACAAAACTGTAAGCTGTAACAAAATAATTTAGTAAAATAAACCAAAAAAATACTCGATACAGCAGCCCACGATATCGATACTGTATCATCACATTAAACGATACGATGTATAGTTCCAAATATGTATAATGTTGCATGTAGCCAAAACTCATGAATACACATTTCAGTTTCCTCATTATAATGTCTCTGCAGCCACAGTTGCCCCGGGGCTGAACGACGAAAATGAAACAGCTGCAGTTTCTGTGCTTTCCCCAAACACCACCATATACACAACCCCCCCCTCCCCCCTCCCCCAACCCCCCTCCCCCACCTCGGCATCGATTCATATATAAAACCACTGCTTATAAAACAATTAAGATGCTTTGATTACGAGGTGTTCCCGGGGGCCCGCAGACTCCGCGGCCCCGCGCAGATAATGGCTGCACTTTTCCACTTCTGCGTCTAAACTTCCAAACTCCATTACCCATAAATCCCCTTGTTTTATGGCTAAATTACTTTCGCTGTCCCTTTTACAAATAAACAGTGCATCCATCCTGGGGCCTTTTCAACTCGGAGAAAACTACCTTCTCCCCCCTCCGTCCGCCCGTATTTGAATGTGAGCTATGTGTGCAGAAATAGGGATCCGTGTTTAAGAGTGTGTAGGTGCGATAAGGCCAATAGCATCTGATAGGAGCTGATAAATACTTGGGTAATGTCTAGCTGGATTTTTATGTTCCCCTGGAGAGAGCCCGGTACGGATCTTATCTGCGGAGCGGGGAACCATGTATGCCCCCCAGGGACACCCAGCCCGGCGTATCACCCCGGCTGGAAGCGCTCGGACTGGGCATATGTCCGCGCCTCCTCCTCCCCCCGACCGCACCACCAGGACTTTCTCATTTCTACTATCTTTTTTCACTGATTTTCCATTGGTCCGAGTGCTCCCGAACCATTTTTCAACCAGCAGCTTTTGTCAGTAAACAACTTTATCTCTGCGGTGTGGTTTATTCTCCCCAGTATTATCTGTATTATGGTATCGCTTTCATTATCGCGGGGCTCAAAACCGCATAGGCCATGATATTGTACGGCCGTGTATTACAGACTATAGGATCCTGTTTTAGAGCGGGCTGCAGTTTACCCGCATTAGTCACATGTTTTTTACAGGAAATGTATACAGAGCTTATGAGAAATGGTTTGAAATTAAAGAGTTACACGTTGGTTTTGCAGACAGTCGTTGTAGACAATTTTATAATAAAGACAAATAATCCTTTGTGTATCATTCGTTCATTTGTTTTTCAATATAAAACCAAAAATAAGAAAATGAAAAATAAAACTATTATTTTCATTATTTGCTCCAAAACCAAAATGAAAAAAATGGGTAACGATTTGTTTGTTCAGTTTTTGATTTTGTGTTGAATGGAAAAAAGGGATAACGGCCGTTTACGTGACTTCCGTGACTGTGATGCCGGACTGGACCAGGACTGAACCAGGTCCAGGACCAAGAGCAGGACCAGAGCGGAGTCCGAGCATTGACTTCGAGCCTCCGTGGGGTCTGAGCCTCCGGTCTGGTCCTGGTCTGGTCCTGGTCAAGTCTCGATCTCAGTGCCGGTCTAGTCTTGGTCTTAGTCTCGGTCTGGTCCCGGTCTCAGTCCTGATCTCAGTCCCGGTCTCAGTCTCGGTCTGGTCTCGGTCTGGTCTCGGTCTCAGTCTCGGTCTGGTTCCGGTCTCAGTCCTGATCTCAGTCCCGGTCTCAGTCTCTGTCTGGTCCCGGTCTGGTCTCGGTCTAAGTCTCGGTCTGGTCCGGGTCTCAGTCCTGATCTCAGTCCCGGTCTCAGTCCCGGTCTGGTCTCAGTCTCAGTCTCAGTCTCGGTCTGGTCCCGATTTGGTCCCGGTCTGGTCTCGGTCTCAGTCTCGGTCTGGTCCCGGTTTCAGTCTTGATCTCGGTCTGGTTCCAGTCCTGGATCACGGAATCACCAGGGAAGTCACGTGAACGGTCATTATCCGTTTTTTCCATTCTTCATTTAAACACAAAATCGAAAAATCTTTTTTTTTTAAATTTAGGTTTTGGAGACAAATTGTTGTTTTTTTGTTTTCTTATTTTTGGTTTTATATTGAAAAACAAATGAACGAATGACACACAGATTACAAATGAAAGCAAGACAATGTTAAATTGAAAAAAAAAAAACAACTTAATGACAAATGAAAAAACACACCTTTTCATACATGCGAATTTCGGATTTCTGGTCATTGCGTCATGCAAACTGGGAAGGGTAGTCTGAAAAAGTGAGCATCAAGTGAGCAAGAAACCGCCATGTTTGATTTCCCATATTGGCTTTTGTTTCTGGTCCTGATATTGTCATATTTTAGTTACGGGATTCAGACATCGTAATTGTGTGGATGTTGGATCCTAACAGCGGAAAACGGGCCTTGGAAGTTTGCGAATTTCATAAATGCAAAAGGGAATCAAATCCGTGTATCATTCGTTCATTCGTTTTTCAATATAAAACCAAAAATAAGAAAACGAAAAAACAACAGTTTTCTTCGTTATTTGTCTCCAAAACCAAAATGAAAAAACGGATAACGATTCCTTTTTTCAGTTTTCGATTCTGTGTTTAAATGAAGAATGGAAAAAACGGATAACGGCCGTTTCCCGTTTACGTGACTTCAGTGACTGCGATGCCGAACTTTTGCACCGCATACGGACTGAACCAGGACTGATCCAGGTCCGAGACCAGAGCGGGACTGAGACCGGGACCAGACCGGGACCAGGTCGGACTCCGAGCTTTGACTCCGAGCTCCACGGGGGTCCAAGCCTCAGCTTCGAGCTCCGGCCCTGCCGTGGGCTCTGAGCCTCCGGTCTGGTCCCGGTCTGGTCCTGGTCTTGTCTCGGTCTCGGTCTCAGGCCCGCTCTGGTCCCGGTCCGGACCTGGATCCGTCCTGATTCAGTCCGTATGCGGTGAGACTGGGACCAGACCAGGACCAGACCCGGGAACAGACCAGAGGCTCAGAGCCCACAGCAGGACCAGAGCTCGAAGCTGAGGCTTGGACCCCGTGGAGGCTCGGAGTCAAAGCTCGGAGTCCGCCCTGGTCCCGGTCTCAGTCCCACTCTGGTCCCGGTCTGGTCTCGGACCTGGATCAGTCCTGGTTCAGTCCGTACGCGGTGCAAAAGTTCGGCATCGCAGTCACTGAAGTCACGTAAACGGGAAACGGCCGTTATCCGTTTTTTCCATTCTTCATTTAAACACAAAATCGAAAACTGAAAAAAGGAATCGTTATCCGTTTTTTCATTTTGGTTTTGGAGACAAATAACGAAGAAAACTGTTGTTTTTTTTTCGTTTTCTTATTTTTGGTTTATATTGAAAAACGAATGAACGAATGATACACAGATTGAATCAGATGTGTGTGACTGCAAACCTCTGTTCAAACTGTTTCTCTTCCAAACACAATTGAAAAATAGTGAAAGGTGAAGGCGATGGGCAGGATTGATCCACAGGAAGAACCAAAAAGTAAACTTGTGACTGCCTAAGAAATCATCCTGAGTTTGTAGAGAACATTTTGTATGTGGAGCGACAACAAAACAAAACCCCGATCCCTCGCTCCACCTCGGTTACGAATTTTAAAAGTCAACGCCAAAGCGAAAGGCTCCAACTGTTCACCAAGAAACACCTTCCACTGCAAAGAGACCAAGACGTGATGTTGCTGTAAAACCACAAGAACAAGAAAGTGCAGCTCAGTCTGTTTGTCTTCTGCACCTCTCGATTCACAAACAGGATTTTTGCATTACATTTATTCTTACTACTTTTTAGGATTTGGCACGAGATTGTGTGCACACGTTGAAATTGATCTTGTTAGATCTTTTCCCCATGTTTTTACGTTTGGATTGGACAAAAAATGGAGTAAAATAATGGCGAGTCACATTTTTTTTGAGAAGCTGTGGCCCCAAAAAATGCTGCTAAAATGACAGAAAGCAGAACGTTTAAATAAAGTGAATCAAAAATGGTGAGACCAAAATTGGGATCTGCAATTTATTTATTGTAAAGAATTGTCAAAATTTTGTCTTGACTCGTTCTCGTAGATCCAATCTCGTCCCAGCACCTACTACTTTTTTTTTTTCATACATAGAAACATCAAATATATGAAGCAAGATGTATAGAATTGTGTTGAAAACAAATTAAATGAAGTAACTCAACCATTTTTTAATTTATTTTTTTAATATTAAAATCTTAAGAGTCTCCACCCTTTGCTTTGTAGAGCTGCAAACCTTTGACCTTCTCTCAACGATCTTCCTGAAATGGTTTCCACTTCACAGCTGAGCCACGTCAAGGTCAAGAAACGTCAAAAAAGTTCCACATTTATAGTTTTGATGTGAGAATCTACAATGAAAATAATCATGGAAACAAAGAAGAATAAATAAATACAACCGTGTGTCCAAACTTTTGACCGGTCGTGTAAGTGCATTTGAGTTATAATTGAAATAACATTTGAGAATAATTTTTAATTTTGAGTTTCGTGCAACTTGTTTTAATAGTTTTGTAAATTATAAAAACATTTTAATAACAGGAAATTTAAAACAACATTGTGTTTGCTGCAATCAAACAAAAAGAAAGTTGGTCTAGTTTGCAGAGTAAATGTGTTTATTAATATATGATCGACGGATTCTCTTGCAAAAATATGAATTTCTAACAAAATTTAAAGGTTCGTTGTGTAACTTTTCTGGTGGAAGTCCATTGCTCTGCCTGGAATGTTCCACAGTGTGACTTTAAAAGCTCTGTCTATTACATTTATTCAATTGCAGGTGGTTTTACAGCTCAAAAATACTTCGAAAAACAAAATTCTGAATGTGAGCGGGGTCGTCTCTCCACAGATCTGACCTGTAACTTGGCGAGGTTTGGTCTCCGTGGAGATAGAAAGGTTTAATGCCATACTGTGCAACATTCCAGACAACATCTCCACAGAGAAAAGCGATTGACGGAACCTCCACGAGAAAAGTTTGACAGTACTTCTTCAAATCAAATTCTAATCCATTGTTGAAACAGTTTATGTTTTGGTTTATGTGCATATTTTAAATTTTCTTTTTGATCAGAAATGTTTGAAATTGGACACAAAACTCATGTATGGCACTGGAATCCAGAGGTGGGGACTTGAAACTTGTGACTTGGATTCGAATCAGACTTGAGTCACTATTATTTGGACTTGACTTGACAAAATGGACTAAGACTTGGGTGGTTTATTCTGATTTTAAAACTGAATTAATTTATTCCTCGATCATGTAAACGTTTATTCTTCTTAAAAATAATCCCGGTCGTTCAGTTCATGCTCGTTGTGTCGTCCTTCGATCCGGCTCCACCAGTCGTGTCTTGGGACTTTCCTCCACGTCTCTTTGGATTTGTGAGCGGGATGTGGGAGTGGGCTGAGGTAGAGCAGCCTCACACTCACTTTGTCTTCTTCCTCCTTCTCCGACGCTCTTCCCTTCTCCTCCTCGGCCGACGGACGTAAAGCCGTGATGAGACAATTCTCCAACCGCTGCTTCGCAATTATCATCGGAACCACCGCTGGAAAAAGTTTGGATCGTGTTTGTGTCCTTGTTAGGGATGGGCATTCGATGAAATTTTCTTAATCGATCATCGGAAGAATTAACGATCGATTATCGATTAATCATTAACGTTTTTATATTAAAATGATCATCATTATTATTACTATCTGCACTACTAATCTGCATAAATAAATTCAACTTTACGACATATAAACCGTAACGACTCTAGAGCCACATCAGCCCGTTTGACATTATAATGTGTTTAATTCAGTTTTGCGCAACTTTCACAGAAACGAAACTTAAAAACCAGCATCGTTAATTTGCATAAACTCAGTGAAGATAAAACTCCAGCTCTTGTGTCGCTGATGTGGTTCAATTTCTGTCAGGATTTAAAAGACATGACTCAGGTGAATACAGGTTAGTGTGACCAGATTTGCGTTTGTCAAAACCAGGACAGCGTACGGGGGGAGGGGGGCGGGGCCTCGACATCGACATTGCGCGACTCTCACCTGGTAAAACTTTTTCCCACTGGACACAGAAACATATGTGCTGCTTTATACACTGTGCACATGGACTCACACTTGTCCCAAACGCAACGGAAAGTGTGGAATTTCTTGTACAAATCATCGTTAAATCCACATTTGTGCTTTGGTTCGTTACAGACTGACCCACTGTTTGTGTCTCGCTCCTTCTGATGCAGAGACACATGTACACACCTGTTTGGTCACGATACACACAACAACATACATTCGGTTTGTCGATTAAAATTAACGTAATCGATGAAATTCTTAATAATCAATTATCGATTAATCGACTAATCATGCCCATCCCTAATCCGTGGAGTAACGACAAACCGAGATGACAGAAAAGCCGGTAGCAGCCGAAGTGTGTGTTTTCTTACGGTCGACGTAAATACTTTCGCGTCTCTGTCCAATCAGAACCTTCCCCACCTCCAGACGCTGAGCGGAAAACATGCATCCTGAATTTCGGCCTCCGTTCATACTGGGAAGGATCCTCCAAAAAAGTGAGCATCAAACCGCCGTGTTTGTTTTCCCAGTGGGATGCGTCTATTGACAAAGTCGATCTTTTCAAGTCTTTTGAACCATATCGCTTTTGTTTCTGGTTCTGATATTGTCATATTTTAGTTTTGGGATTCGGACATCGTAATTGTGTGATTGTTGGATCCTAACAGCAGAAAACGGGCTTCAGAAGTTTGCAAACTCCATAAATGCAAAAGTGAATCAGATTCCTGTGACTCAAACCTCCGTTCAAACTGTTTCTCTTCCCAACGGAACTGAAAAATAGTAAAAGGTGAAGGTGATGGGCAGGATTGATCCACAGGAAGGAATAAAAAAGGAAACATTTGACTGTCTAAATCACAGGTGTCAAACATACGGCCCGGGGGCCAGATCCGGCCCTCCAAGACCTTTAATCTGGCCCTCGGCTGATTTTCTACTAAAATATTTTAATTATATTTTCTATTAAAATCTTGTTAATTTTCTGTGGTGTTTATCACAGCAGCGTCTCCAGCGTCTCTGTACGTGGCCCCTCCCACCAGAGCAGCACAAATGAAGACTTGTCTCTTTCCAAACGCTCTTAAAGGACGATCGTTTTGACTGTTGACCGTGACACCCTCATCAGAAAAATGTCCAACATGAGAAAAGTGGAGCCGAGTGCAGGATTTTACAACAAAAATTGACTTATTCCTATTTGCATACAAGTTCATGTTAAAACATTGTGTTGAAATTACATTTTTCTTAAAGTTTCAGGTTGTTCATAATATTATATATTTTTGTAAAAAGAAAGAGTTCATCAATTAAAAAAGATTTCTGTAATAGATTTGTGTTTCTCTGCACAAATATTTGAACTTATTGTTATTTTTGGGGTTTATATGACATGAGTTTTCTGATCCGGCCCCTTTGGGATCAAAGTAGGTTGGATACGGCCCCCGGACCAAAATGAGTTTGACACCCCTGATCTAAATCATCCTGAGTTTGCAGTGAACATTTTGTATGTGGAGCAACAACAAAGCAAAACCCTGATCCCTCGCTCAACCTCGGTTACGAATTTAAAAAGTCAACGCCAAAGCGAAAGGCTCCAACTGTTCACCAAGAAACACCTTCCACTGCAAAGAGACCAAGACGTGATGTTGCTGTAAAACCACAAGAACAAGAAAGTGCAGCTCAGTCTGTTTGTCTTCTGCACCTCTCGATTAACAAACGGGATTTTGCTTTACATTTACATTTAATGTTGTTTTTCTTTGTTCTTGCTACTTTCTAGGATTTGGACAAGATCTTACGAGACAAAATTGCCACGAGATTGTGTGCACACGCTGAAAATGATCTCGTGAGATTTTTTCCCCCATGTTTTTACATTTGGATTGGATAAAAAATTAGAGGTAAGTACTGGCGAGATGAAGAAGAAAGATTAAATTAAGTAAATCAAAAATGGTGAGGCCAAAATTGGGAACTGCCTGTTTGTCTTCTGCACCTCTCGCTTGACAAACGGGATTTTGCTTTGAGGATCCTTCCCAGTATGGATCGCCGGAAGTCTGAAATTCGGGATGCATGTATTAAATAAAGACGATTTAACGAGTTTTCCCGCGTAAACCTCAATTCAGAATCATTATTTCCACGTAAACTCGAAGTAGAATATTTAAATTCCAAACTATTTCATTCAAAACAGTTAATTCGGAATTAAAAAACATCATGTAAACGTTCCCAGTGTCTCCTTATTCTCCTTCGTGTTCTATTATCACACCAGTCCTTTACACACACACACACACACACACACACACGTAATAGCTCCAGGGCGGGCGATGCGTCTTTTCAGCGCGGTCTATAGTCATGACCCCGAGGTGTGCCCCCCCCTCGCCCCCCCGTTACCCCCCCCCCCCCTCCCTGCGGCCTGACTCTGTGGCTCATTTGAATATATTGATTGGACCATCTGTAAACCATTTATCTCCTTCAAAAGAGCGTTAAAGTCACACTGCCCACCCCGGCCCGCCCACCTCTGTCCCGACGACACGCACGGTCCCCACGCACACATCACACACACACACCGACGCACATGCCAAACACACACACACACACACACCTGCCTGTCTCCATGGAGATCAGATACAAACAAATGTGAGAAAAAACAAATACAAAAATCATAACTGCTTTTATTTATCTTCTGATTGTCACACTGTAAAAAAAAAAGCTTGGACAAAATGTAAAATATAAACTAGGGCCGGGCACGTCACCGCATTAATTTTGCATTAACTAATTAATTAATTATCGCAGACAATTATTTTAACACCATTAACGCAGTTTTTTTTTTTATTAATTATATATATATATATATATATATATTATTATTATTTATTTTTACCTATTTATTTATTTAATAGGGACAGTGCATATTAATGAACATCTACAACAAGGGTGTCAAACTCATTTTGGTCCGGGGGTCGTATCCAACCGACTTTGATCCCAAAGGGGCCGGATCGGAAAACTCATGTCATATAAACCCCAAAAATAACAATAAGTTCAAATATTTGTGCATAGAAACACAAATCTATTACAGAAATCTTTTTTAATTGATGAACTCTTTCTTTTACTAAATATTATAATATTATGAACAACCTGAAACTTTAAGAAAAATGTAATTTCAACACAATGTTTTAATATTAACTTGTATGTAAATATGAGTAAATCCATTTTTCTTGGAAAATCCTGCACTCTTCATCCACTTTTCTCGTTTTGGACATTTTTCTGATGAGGGTGTCACGGTCAACAGTCAAAACAATCGTCCTTTAAGAGCGTTTGGAAAGAGACAAGTCTTCATTTGTGCTGCACTGGTGGGAGGGGCCACGTACAGAGACACTGCTACGCTAAGTGATGCAGAAAATGACCAATATTTTAATAGAAAATATAATTCAAATATTTTAGTAGAAAATCTGCCGAGGGCCAGATTAAAGGTCTTGGAGGGCCGGATCTGGCCCCTGGGCCGTATGTTTGACACCTGTGATCTACAACATTGCAGTGTAAATATGCCAGATTATAGCAAGAATGCTAATTTCCATCTGTCGTCCCGAGGCAGGTAACACCACAAACTTAAACAAAACAAAAACTCAGTCTGTTGTTTCTTTAGCCGCTCTTTTAAGTAGGACTTGAAGGTGGTAAGAGTTGGAGTTTCTCTTATTGATAGTGGCAGACTGTTTATTTTTATACGTTTATTTTTATACATCTGTTAACATCTGTAAACGTCTGTTCCTCACTGGGTTTTATTTTGAAAAAAAGGCCACCGCGAGTGTTTTTTTTTTTTAAGTTTGACGTCTTTTCTTTACACTTTTTTCACTTTTTTCTGACCTCGTGAGATGTAACGTGTCCGAGCCTCCACGGTTAATCGCACTTGAACTCATGCGATTAATATTTGCGATTAATATTTTCTCTATTATTTTTGCCCAGCTCTAATATAAACATTTAAATCTATCAGAAAGTGACTTAAAAGTAGTGAAATGATCTGTTCATGCAGCAAAATAATTTTACTTGACAAGTTATCTTAAAATAAACGACCTCTAGACTAGAATTAAATCGACTTAGAACTAATAAGTAGATAAAAAACTGAAAACAACATGAATAAGCTGATAGACGTTTTAACATTTTGTCCAGATCAGAGAAATCTGTAGTGCAGTGTAGATTGGGACCAGGACCAGAACTGAGACCAGGATTTAGATTGGGACCAGGACCAGAACTGAGACCAGGACTGGGACTGGGACCAGGACCAGACCAGAACTGAGGCCAGGACTGAGATCGGGACTGAAAACAGTTTAGTCCTCATGGTTTAGTCCTGTTTCAGTCCTGTTTCAGTCCTGTTTCAGTCCGGCATCGCAGTTTAAATCACGAAAACAGCAAACGGCCGGGACTGAGACCTGATCAGAACTGAGACCGGGACTGAGACCGGGACCAGGACTAGGCACTTAAGTTTGGCGTACTATTGCCTCACGACTTACCTGGATAATTGTTCATTCACCAAAAGTTCTGCAAATCTACAGCGGGACACTTCTGGCCACTGTGAAAAAAGGTCTATACTTCTGCAAAAACCGGACTGAACCAGGACTTAACCAGGACTGAATGTCGGGACAGGCCCTGAGGTGCACCCACGTAGACTGTCAGGTGATTAGGACTGAGACCGGGACCAGACTGGAACCGGGACCAGACCAGGACTATGACCAGGACCAGACCAGAACTGAGACGAGGACTGAGATTGGGACCAGCACCAGGACTCAGACCAGGGCCAAGACTGGGACCAGACCAGGACTACCAGGACTGAGACTGGAACCGGACTGGGACCGGGACCAGGACTGGGACCAGGACCAGAACTGAGACGAGGACCGAGACCGGGACCAGGACCAGGACTGAGATCTAGACTGAGACCGGGACCAGGACCAGGACTGAGACTGGGACTGAGATTTGGACCGGGACCAGAACTGAGACTGGGACCAGGACTGAGACCGTGATTGAGACTGGGACCGGGACCAGACCAGAACTCAGACCAGGACCGAGACTAGGACCAGGACCAGGATTGAGACCAGGACCGAGACTGGGACCAAACTGGGACCAGGACCAGGACCAGGACTGAGACCAGGACTTGAGATCGAGACCAGGACTGCAACTGGGACCGCGATTGGGACCTGAACTAGGACTGAGACCAGGACTGAGACCGAGACTGGGACCAGACCAGCACTGAGACCGGGACTGAGATTGGCACCAGGACCAGGACTGCGACCGGGACTGAGACTGGGACCGGGACAAGACCAAAACTGCGACCGGGACTGAGACTGGGACCGGGACAAGACCAAAACTGAGACCAGAAAAAGTTTTATTCCCGTTTCAGTCCGACATCGCAGTTTAAATCACAAAAACAGTAAACGGACTGAGACCTGCTCAGAACTGAGACCAGGACTGAGACCGGGACCAGGACTAGGACTTCTGCAAAAATCATAACTGTTGATCGGCGTTTTAACTCCTAAATATGTAGATGTTGTGTTTGTGTAGAGTTTGCAGGTTTGGGGATCACACAGACGCCCCGAGGACACGCGGGAGGAGGGAGGGGGGGGGGGTAGGGGGGGGGGGGGGGGGGGGGTATCCTCTTTTGGCATTTACCCCTGGAGACTGCCCCCCGGTTTGTGAACGCTCCGTTTTCAGCTGAGTAATCAGACCTGGACCTGAGAGAGAGTCCGGCGCGATCGCCTCATTATTCACTGTCTGTTTAAAGTGCCCCGCTGCACTTTCACCGCACACGTCGCACGATTAAAGGAGCCGCTCGGGGTTTTCACCCTCTTAAAGCTGCGTTATGTAACTTTTTTTTTTTTTTTTTTTTTTGGCTTTGGGCTCCGTCATCGCTCTGCTCAGAATCCACAGATCTGAGCTGTTGTCTGGTTTGGTCTCTGTGAAGATAGAAAGGTTTAATAGGTTTAGATTTGGTTTAGTCCTAGTTTAATACTGGTTCAGTTCTGTTTAGACCTGGTTTAGTCCTGGTTTCCTGGTTTAGTCCTGGTTTAGTCCTCTGGTTTTAGTCCTGGTTTAGACCTTGTTTAGTCCTGGTTAGTCCTGGTTTAGACCTGGTTTAGACCTGGTTTAGACCTGGTTTAGTCCTAGTCCTGGTTTAGTCCTGGTTTAGTCCTGGGTCAGTTCTGGTTTAGTCCTTGTTGAGTCCTGGTTTAGACCAAGTTTAGTCCTGGTTTAGACTTGGTTTACTTGGTTTAGTCTGGTGTAGTCCTGGTGTAGTTCTGGTTTAGACTGGTTCAGTCCTGGTTTCAGTCCTGGTTTAGACCTGTTTAGTTTTAGTCCTGGTTTAGACCTGGTTTAGTCCTGGTTTCAGTCCTGGTTTAGTCCTGGTTTAGACCTGGTTTAGTCCTTGGTTAGTCCTGGTTTTAGACCTGGTTTTAGTCCTGGTTTAGACCTGGTTTAGTTCCTGGTTTGTCCTGTTAGTAGTTAGTCCTGGTAGTTTAGTTTACTGGTTTAGTAGTCCTGGTTTAGGTGGTTTAGTCCTGGTTAGTCCTGGTTAGCTGGTTTAAGTTTAGTCCTGGTTTAGTCCTGGTTTAGTCCTGGTTAGTCTGGTTTAGTCTGGTTTAGTTCTGGTTCAGTCCTTTAGTTCAGTCCTGGTTTAGTCTGGTTTAGACCTGGTTTAGACCTGTTTAGTCCTGGTTTAGACCTGTTTAGTTCTGTTTAGTCCTGGTTAGTCCTGGTTTCTGGTTTTCTGGTTTAGTCCTGGTTTAGTCCTGGTTTAGTCTGTTTTAGTCCTGGTTTAGTCCTGGTTTAGTTTCTGTTTTAGTAGTCTGGTTTAGTTTAGTCTGGTCCTGTTTAGTCCTGGTTTAGTTCTGGTTTAGTTCTGGTTCAGTCCTGTTTAGTCTGGTTAGTCCTGTTCTGGTTTAGTTCTGGTTTAGTCCTGGTTAGTCCTGGTTTAGTTCTGGTTAGTTCTGGTTCAGTCCTGGTTTAGTCCTGGTTTCAGTCCTGGTTTCAGTTAGTCCTGGTTTAGACCTGGTTTAGTTCTGGTTTAGTCCTGGTTTAGTCCTGGTTTAGTTCTGGTTTACCTGGTTCAGTCCTGGTTCAGTCCTGGTCAGTCCTGGTTTAGACCTGGTTTAGACCTGGTTTAGTTCTTTTGAATCTCGTTCCCTCAGTGCAGGAAATGAGCCAAACTGGAGATAAACTTTATATATTTACACTTTACATTTTCATTAACATGAGCTGTTCCTTTACAAATAAATAAATACATGAAACTAACGCAAAACCAGAGAATAAAAAAAAAACAGACACAGAACTGGAACAAAAACACCATCTCACTTCTGTCTCTGGACTTTTACAACTATTTTCCAGAGAGTCTAGACCAGAACTGAGACCAGGACTGAGACCAGGACTGAGACCAGGACTGAGATCAGGACCAGGACTGAGACCAGGACTGAGACCAGGACCAGATCAGAACTGAGACCAAACCTGAGACCAGGACCGAGATCAGGACTGAGACTGGGACCAGACCAGGACTGACACCAGGACCGAGACTGGGACCAGACCAGGATTGAGACCGGGACCAGTTCAGAACTGAGATCGGGACCAGGACCAGGACTGAGACCGGGACCAGACTAGAACCAAAGACCGGGACCAGACCAAGACTGAGACCGGGACCAGACCAAGACTGAGACCGGGACTGGGACCAGATCGGGACAGACTGGGACTGAGACCGGGTTAGTCCTGGTTTAGTCCTGGTTTTAGTTCAGTCCTGGTTTAGTCCAGCATCACAGTTTAAGTCACGTTTTCCATTTTTCATTTAAACACAAAATCGAAAACTGAAAAAACGAATCATTATCCTTTTTTTTTTGTTGTTGTTGTTTTTTTTTGCTTTCGGAATAAATAATAAAGAAAATAGTTGTTTTTTTCTAAAAACAAAATCTAATAAAAGCAAAACCTGAAAATAAAAAAACACAAAACTTTAAACATTTTTCACAGGTAACAGCAGCGTTTTGTCTGAAGAGAAACCAGACACAAGACCAGAACTGAGACCAGGACTGAGATCAGGACTGAGAGAGGACTGAGATCAGGACCAGGACTGAGACTGGGACTGAGATCAGGACCAGGACTGAGACTGGGACCAGACCAGGACTGAGACTGGGACTAGACCAGGACTGAGACCAGGACTGAGACTGGGACCAGACCAGGACTGAGACCCAAACCAGATCAGAACTGACACCAGGACAGAGACCGGGACCAGGACCAGGACTGAAACCGGGACCGAGACTGGGACCAGACCAGGACTGAGACCAGGACCAGCACCGAGACCGGGATTTGAGACTGAGACCAGACCAGGATTGAGACTGGGACTGAGACCGGTTTAGTCCTAGTTCAGTCCTGGTTCTTTCCATTATTCATTTAATTTTATAATTTTTTGATTTGATTGATTTTTTTCATTATCTGTTTTTATTTTATTTTATTATTATTATTTTTTTTTTGTATTGGAGACAAATTATGAACGAAATTGTTTTGTTTTTGTTTTTTTTTTTCTTATTTTTGGTTTTATTTTGAAAAACAAATGAGCAAATGACGCACAGATTTATAACCTTTACATATTTACACTTTAAATTTTCATTAATACGTGAAAAAAAAAAAAAAAAATCTAATAAAAGCAAAACCCGAGAATAAAAACAACACAAAACTTTAATCATTCTTCACAGGTAACAGCAGCGTTTTGTCTGAGGAGAAACCAGACACAAGACCAGAACAAAAAACACCATCTCACTTCTGTCTCTGGACTTTTACAACTATTTTCCAGCGAGGCCAATGCACGATAGCCCCTTG
>NW_026571541.1:35025868-35065615 GCF_026225935.1 Boleophthalmus pectinirostris
CCGTCCTGATTCAGTCCGTATGCGGTGAGACTGGGACCAGACCAGGACCAGACCGGGAACAGACCAGAGGCTCAGAGCCCACAGCAGGACCAGAGCTCGAAGCTGAGGCTTGGACCCCGTGGAGGCTCGGAGTCAAAGCTCGGAGTCCGCCCTGGTCCCGGTCTCAGTCCCACTCTGGTCCCGGTCTGGTCTCGGACCTGGATCAGTCCTGGTTCAGTCCGTACGCGGTGCAAAAGTTCGGCATCGCAGTCACTGAAGTCACGTAAACGGGAAACGGCCGTTATCCGTTTTTTCCATTCTTCATTTAAACACAAAATCGAAAACTGAAAAAAGGAATCGTTATCCGTTTTTTCATTTTGGTTTTGGAGACAAATAACGAAGAAAACTGTTGTTTTTTCGTTTTCTTATTTTTGGTTTTATATTGAAAAACGAATGAACGAATGATACACAGATTGAATCAGATGTGTGTGACTGCAAACCTCTGTTCAAACTGTTTCTCTTCCAAACACAATTGAAAAATAGTGAAAGGTGAAGGCGATGGGCAGGATTGATCCACAGGAAGAACCAAAAAGTAAACTTGTGACTGCCTAAGAAATCATCCTGAGTTTGTAGAGAACATTTTGTATGTGGAGCGACAACAAAACAAAACCCCGATCCCTCGCTCAACCTCGGTTTACGAATTTTAAAAGTCAACGCCAAAGCGAAAGGCTCCAACTGTTCACCAAGAAACACCTTCCACTGCAAAGAGACCAAGACGTGATGTTTCTGTAAAACCACAAGAACAAGAAAGTGCAGCTCAGTCTGTTTGTCTTCTGCACCTCTCGATTCACAAACAGGATTTTTGCATTACATTTATGCTTACTACTTTCTAGGATTTGGCACGAGATTGTGTGCACACGTTGAAATTGATCTTGTTAGATCTTTTCCCCATGTTTTTACGTTTGGATTGGACAAAAAATGGAGTAAAATAATGGCGAGTCACATTTTTTTGAGAAGCTGTGGCCCCAAAAAATGCTGCTAAAATGACAGAAAGCAGAAAGTTTAAATAAAGTGAATCAAAAATGGTGAGGCCAAAATTGGGAACTGCAATTTATTTATTGTAAAGAATTGTCAAAATTTTGTCTTGACTCGTTCTCGTAGATCCAATCTCGTCCCAGCACCTACTACTTTTTTTTTTTCATACATAGAAACATCAAATATATGAAGCAAGATGTATAGAATTGTGTTGAAAACAAATTAAAATGAAGTAACTCAACCATTTTTTAATTTATTTTTTTTTAATATTAAAATCTTAAGAGTCTCCACCCTTTGCTTTGTAGAGCTGCAAACCTTTGACCTTCTCTCAACGATCTTCCTGAAATGGTTTCCACTTCACAGCTGAGCCACGTCAAGGTCAAGAAACGTCAAAAAAGTTCCACATTTATAGTTTTGATGTGAGAATCTACAATGAAAATAATCATGGAAACAAAGAAGAATAAATAAATAAAACCGTGTGTCCAAACTTTTGACCGGTCGTGTAAGTTATAATTGAAATAACATTTGAGAATAATTTTTAATTTTGAGTTTCGTGCAACTTGTTTTAATAGTTTTGTAAATTATAAAAACATTTTAATAACAGGAAATTTAAAACAACATTGTGTTTGCTGCAATCAAACAAAAAGAAAGTTGGTCTAGTTTGCAGAGTAAATGTGTTTATTAATATATGATCGACGGATTCTCTTGCAAAAATATGAATTTCTAACAAAATTTAAAGGTTCGTTGTGTAACTTTTCTGGTGGAAGTCCATTGCTCTGCCTGGAATGTTCCACAGTGTGACTTTAACAGCTCTGTCTATTACATTTATTCAATTGCAGGTGGTTTTACAGCTCAAAAATACTTCGAAAAAACAAAATTCTGAATGTGAGCGGGGTCGTCTCTCCACAGATCTGACCTGTAACTTGGCGAGGTTTGGTCTCCGTGGAGATAGAAAGGTTTTAATGCCATACTGTGCAACATTCCAGACAACATCTCCACAGAGAAAAGCGATTGACGGAACCTCCACGAAAAAAGTTTGACAGTACTTCTTCAAATCAAATTCTAATCCATTGTTGAAACAGTTTATGTTTTGGTTTATGTGCATATTTTAAATTTTCTTTTTGATCAGAAATGTTTGAAATTGGACACAAAACTCATGTATGGCACTGGAATCCAGAGGTGGGGACTTGAAACTTGTGACTTGGATTCGAATCAGACTTGAGTCACTATTATTTGGACTTGACTTGACAAAATGGACTAAGACTTGGGTGGTTTATTCTGATTTTAAAACTGAATTAATTTATTCCTCGATCATGTAAACGTTTATTCTTCTTAAAAATAATCCCGGTCGTTCAGTTCGTGCTCGTTGTGTCGTCCTTCGATCCGGCTCCACCAGTCGTGTCGTGGGACTTTCCTCCACGTCTCTTTGGATTTGTGAGCGGGATGTGGGAGTGGGCTGAGGTAGAGCAGCCTCACGCTCACTTTGTCTCTTCTTCTTCCTTCTCCGACGCTCTTCCCTTCTCCTCCTCGGCCGACGGACGTAAACCGTGATGAGACAATTCTCCAGCCGCTGCTTCGCAATTATCATCGGAACCACCGCTGGAAAAAGTTTGATTATCGATTAATCATTAACGTTTTTATATTAAAATGATCATCATTATTATTACTATCTGCACTACTAATCTGCATAAATAAATTCAACTTTACGACATATAAACCGTAACGACTCTAGAGCCACATCAGCCCGTTTGACATTATAATGTGTTTAATTCAGTTTTGCGCAACTTTCACAGAAACGAAACTTAAAACTGCATCGTTAATTTGCATAAACTCAGTGAAGATAAAACTCCAACTCTTGTGTCACTGATGTGGTTCAATTTCTGTAGGATTAAAAGACATGACTCAGTGAATACAGGTTAGTGTGAAGATTTGCGTTTGTCAAAACCAGAGACGAAGCAGTACGACGGAGAGGGAAGGGAGTGTAAGGGGAGCATACGACGATTGGAACATTTAGTGACGACATACGTAGACCTAAGGTCAGAAGAACTTGTTTGAATCACGACACTAGTGAGCAGACAGAAGAGATAAAACAAGATAGTAGGATGTCCTGGACTTATGAATGCGAATTTAAGACAACAAGTGAGAACGTGCACATGTATGTTACCCAAAGCGCAACGTGAAAAAGAAGGAGAAGAGTATGCTTTGTATCAAAGAATCCTCGTATGAAGAATGCCTACATATGTGAGTAGACGATTTGACACAGATGACGTTGACGATTATAAGCCACTCAGAGAAACTTGGTGTATAGTGTAGATCGTAGCAGCTCAGCTATACATTGAAGAGCAAGAGAGTACAGAACCAGAGTAGCGACAAGACGCGTGTTTGTGATACACGAAGCACAACGAGAACGAAACTCATAGACATTCGTTTGAGTCAAATTAAAATATAAGCGATGAAATCGATGAAGCGTTTTCCGTTAATATAAGTCATTGAAGTGCGAGTATAATAGATAGAGGATAGATCGAGCTAATCAATGGCGCACATGCCTCTAATCCGTGGAACATTCGGATAGGGAAGTAACGTACGAAGCGAAGTAAAAGAGAATGAGCAGAAGAGAGGACCTAGAGAAGTAAAAGAGAGAAGAGACAGGAGTAGCAGCGAAGATGTGGTGTTTGTACTACTCGAGTCACGATAAGAGAACATTGAGCATTTACGACGAGTCTACAATGATACGCAAATCGAAAACGCTAGTTCCCAGCCCAGTGCCAAGAGACAGCTGAGACGGAAAGGACATGCAGATCCTGAAGTTTCGTCCTGATCCGTTCAATTATCAACAGACTGGAGAAGAAGTCCTCCAAAAAAGTGAAGCAATCAGAAACCAGCCGTGGATTATGTTTTCCGAGATGGGGAATGGGATCTGTATGAACAAAAGATACGGACTTTCAAGATCTTTTGAGAACCAATATGCATTTTGTTTGCTGGTTCTGATATTAGTGCGAGTATTTATAGTATGGGATCGGAGTACATTGTAATCGTGTGATTGTGGATCCTAAAAAGGCGAAGAGAAACAGCTTCATAAGTTTTTGCAGAACAGTTCCCATAAATGCAAAAGTGTATCAGATCCTCCTGCTGTATTTCAGAACCTCGTAGTCAAAGCGTGGTATTCTCTGATCCAACGGAAACTTGTAGAGAATAATAGTAAAGGAGTAATAGATAGGAGTTGAAGGGACAGAGATTAGATAGACGAGCGAGAGTGTAAGAGAAGAAGCCTCAAAAAGGAAAAACGATATGATGATCTGATGCATTTAGATCGACATAGGATGATACCCAAGAGGAAGCACTGACGCTCCAGGAGCGAGCAGTAAACAGCAGTAGCCATCTCAAGAGCCTGAGATCTGAGACTCACAGACTAGGAGATATAGCTAGGACTACTGAAGAAGTATATGAATTAGATATTTACATATTAAGATTCATTTTAATTTTCGATGGATAGGTAGTATGAGTTATAAACAGAAGAGAGGCGAGAGACGTCTATCAAGCAGTGCTAGTCATAGTACGTGGCCACGCGTGCGCACCAGAGCAGCGACTCAGAATGAAGGATCTTGTTGCGCTTATCCTCAAGAACGCTATCTTAAAAGGAACGATGTTTGACTGATCGCACCGTACGACCGACGTCATGCTAGAAAAGATGTGCACCGAGCAATGAGAAAGAAGTGGAGAATGAGCGACGAGTGAGATGCAAAGATTTTACTCAAACGAAAAATGCTTACTTATTCCGTATGCTGTTACTAGTACAGTGCATGTGTTAAAAAGCACTTGTAGTTGAATATTACATTTTTAACGTTAATAAGTTTCAGGTGTAGTTCATTGAAAGTAATGTATAAAGATATTTTGTAAAAGGAAAGGTTGATCAAGAATTGAGAGCATAAAAAGAAAGAGTTATATTAACGGATTAGGTAGAATTGTAGTGTTAGATGAGAGTATCTAACAGATGCAGACAGAAAATATTGTGAGACGTTGAAATTGAATTAGAGAGTGTTATTGGAGGGTTTATGATAGACATGGAGTTGAGAGGCTGTTGCGTGTGATAGGAATTCGAGATAGGGCCACCTTATAGGGAGTGCATAAAGTGGAGGTTGGATACGGGCCCCAACAGAACCTAGTGAGAGGTATTGACGAACACTCAGCGACATGGGTACTAAGAGAGATCTTAATCCTGAGAGTATGTAGAGTGCAATGTGTTTGATAAATGTGGAGAGGCAAGAGCCAGCGTACAGCAAGCAAAACCCTGGAGTCGCTCAGCCGTGTCGCTGCTACTTAGCATCACGCTCGGGGTGCGACGGGAGATTAGAGAGTACATAAAACGCCAAAGCGACACGTGATGAGGATCTGAGCGCCCGGACACCACTTCGTGGTGCATCCTCGTGCGCCAACAGATGCATAGCGCTACCGACCCTCGCTCCTAGTGACCAACACAAGACGACCCCAGGCCGTAAGCGATGTTTGCTTCGGTCACAAGAACAAGTAAAGTAGCACAGCATCAAGCATCACTCCACTCGCTTGGTAGCACTGTTTCTGTTCGGTGCCCTCACTATAACCTCGCACGTCGAAGATTATCTGCGTTATACTATTATCTACTTACATGTCTAACATCGACTCTAGAGATAATAATAATACTATTGATATCATTAGCTACTATATCTTACAGGAAAATGATTGGAGCAAAGAGAGATCATATAGACGCTAGAATATAGGCCAGTACTGCGCCCACGAGTATGTGTGTCCCTCTCACGCACCATTGTGGTGACCAACGCAGGCTCGAAAGCACTGGAACTGCGATCAGGTAAGATGGAGAATTGGTAGATGCCCGAAACATGAGTTTTTTGACGGTGTGGAATTGGATAGAAAAATTGTAAGAGTTAAGTACTGGCTGAGATGAATAATGATGAAGAATTAAAAGATATGAAAGTAATCAGAGAAGAATGGATGAGGCCAGAAAGAATATGGGTAAATATAGGCCATCGTGTGTTCTTTTCTTCCAAGCGAGCGGTCCTTTCCGAATTGTGGCACAAACGATTTTGCTTTTGAGGGAATTGGGTCCTCGCTGGCATATCAATAGTTGTCAACAAGAGTACCAGAGACAGATAGTGAGAGATGGTGTTCTCTTTCGTTCTGAAGGTTTTCTTCTAGATGATTCTCGGGTATTGCCTCATGTATACTAACTCAGAACAAGAGGAACGCTGGATTTAAGCCGTGAGTTATCCTTCCTCCGACAGTAATTAAATGCACATCTATAATAATTTAGTCATTTGTGTATTCATTTTTATTTTCTCTCCACGCGTATTTTGACTGTTCGTTAAAAGTTTAGCAGATTATATATAATTTCAATTTAACATTATTTCTTCAATATATCTTATTTATAGTGTGCCGGATATTATTTAAAAATTGAAAAAACTTCAATATAAATAGATGATAAACAGTATTTTCGTACCAATGGTTCTATTCAACATCCTTGTGTCGTCATCTCCTTTCTGGTGCTCCATTATTTGTATCACTTACAGTCCTTTAAACTAAAAACCACACAACAAATACACAGCAACACAAAACAACAACAACGTAAGAGAGCGCTAGGAAGAAAACAACCTCCCATTGGTCCGGTGGCGGACTATGCAATTTGTCTCCAATACAAATAATAATATAATAATAATAAAAATAAAAATCTTTAATAAAATCTATCAATAGACAAAAAATCAATCAAGCTCGGAGATCAATAAACATATTATATAAAGATCTAAAAATGGAACCTACATCGGGAAAGAACCAGGTCTGAAGACTAGGACTGACACCCCCGGCTTCTTCCTGCCTCCCACCCGTCTCAGTCCTGTGTCTTGGAGTCCTCAGTCCCCTTCCCACCGCTCCCCCTGCTCGGTGCTGGTCCTGGCATTCTCAGTGCCTGGTCTCGGCTTGCCCAGAGTCTCCGTCCTCTCGGGTTGCGACGCTCATTTCTCTGAGAGTTTACCTTAGTTTCGCCATCGCTTGGCACCATGCTCGTAAACTCTGTGATCTCTCCGTGTTCTAACAAGAGTGTGCTCCGAGTAATACTTATCACTGGGCTCACCCTCCGTCCCGCCCACCTCTGTCCCGACGAGTCACGCACCGAGGTCCCCACGTCACCACACTGCACACCAGTCACACCTCACACCGACGGCAGTCCTCGCAAACCACACACACACACGACTACCTGCTTGTTCTCCATTGGGAGATTCAGATTACAACACTCGTAATGCTGAGTAAACAAAAATACACAAACATTGCAGTGATCTGCTTTTATCATCTCTGAATGTCACCTGTAAAGATACACACCATTGCGAACAAAAGTGGTAAATTCATAAACCCTAGGGTCCTGGGCACTTGCGACCGCATAATTTTGGCGATTTCCAACTACACTTTAATAAAGTGATCGTCAGGACACAAGTTTATTTTCACATCCGGCATTAACTGCAGTTTTATTTTTTTTTTTCTCTCAGTCATTACATCCACTCTAGTAGTTTCATTATACATGAGTCCTCCATATCTGTATATATCCTTAAGTATAATATATATATCTTTATATACATATGATATAACCTTCAGTAATCTATTATATCATTTTTTTTGAAGATCATATATATACTTATATAGTATATTATTTACTTTTTTACCATATTTATTTATTTAATACCGGGGACTAGGCATATCTCTTAAGTCCATGACTATGATCTACAACTAAGGGTGTCAAACATCATTTGGTACCGTGCTGAGTTCTCAGCTGGGAGGGGTTCCTGCAGTTATTCCACTATGGCGGATCTTGATCCCTAAAGGGTGCCAGGATCGGAAAATCTCATGTTCATAGTAAATCCCCAAAAATAAACAACTTATAGAGTTCCAAGAGTGTTGTGCATAGAAAACAAATCTATTACTAGAAATTCTTTTTTACTTGTACTGTATACCTACGTTTACTTTTACTAAATAATTTATAAATATTCTAATGAACAACACTGAAACTTTAACCAGATGCGTAATTTCAACACAATGTTGTTAATATCTGTTATCATACTTGTGTGATAAGTAAATGATTTATTGTAAGTAAATCACATAGTTTTTTTGTCTTTTGAAAAATTTCTTTGCACACTTCACCACTTTTTTCTTCGTTTTGGACCTTTTATCGGTTTTGCTTATTATTATGAGAGAGTTGTTGGTTTTTTATGGCAAAAAACACAACTATGTTCTCTTTGATTAAATCTTAAGTTCGTACAAAGCGAGAACACAAAAAAACCAACAACAGTCGTATACAAAACATGGATTAAGAGTGCGAATTTGTTTTTTTCGGTTGTATGAAGATGTATATATTGTGCTTGGTGCTTATATATTTGTGCTGCTATGGTTGGGAAAGTGAAGAGCCAACTGTGTAACAAGACGTAGCGCTTACACTTGTGTAGACGACTGTGCTCGCTGGGAAATAAAACCTAACACTGAAAAATTAACCAAGATTTTAGATAGAGAACTATAATTTAAAAATATTTTAGCCTAGGGGACATAAAACCAGAGTGCTCGTCCTGAAACGGCGCCAGCAAGGTACTCTTAGTCACCAAGTGGCTTGTCCCTCGTATCTGGGTCCCAGTGCGCCCGGAGCGTGTCTCTCAGTCGTTGTCCCTCGGCTCCTCCGTTCGAGTCGTCTGGTCCCCGGTCTCTGGGTTTCCACTCAGGTGTTGGTACGGTCTCAGTTGGTGGATCTGGTCTGGCGCCCAGTTTCTGTCCTTGGGTCCTTGTCACCATCTCAGTCCTGAAACATTGGTCCCTGGTTACTCAAATCCTTGGTCCTGGTCAACCCTTGACAGGTCGTACAATATGGCCAGGGCATCTATTAGGCGAATGGTGCGAATATGCTCGTGATACTTTGTCCCATGCTGCTTCGTAGTCCCCCTGGCAATCGTCTCAACGACTCCACCTAAAATGCTTGTCAATTACAAATCCATGGTCTCGTAAAACAACTCTAGTTCTGTTGGTTCTCCTTTTTCAAGTCCGCCTCTTTTTACAGTAGGGAGGACTTTCTCGAAGGTGGTAAGAGTTGGAGTTCTCTTATATTGGATAGTGGCAGGACTGTTTAGTGTTTTATCGTTTATTTCTTTTATACGTTCTATATTTGTATATCCTTCATCGGTAGTTTACATTATAGCTCGTAAACCGTCTGTATGCTCACTGGGGTTTTGTCATCTATAGAAAAGAAAGTCTCCCTACCGTCAGTATTTTTTTTTTAAGTGATATGTCGTCTTTTCTTCTAAGCTACCTTTTGGTGTTCTGCATCCACGATCTTGGGTTTGAAGAGTGTAAACGTCTCTCTGGAAGAATACTTTAAACAGTCCGCAAGGACAGCCATCGCTGAGGGACGCGCCCTGTCCTCTTTGTCCCTCCCCTCCTCCGCGTTGGTCGTTTGATCACTTTTTGATTATCTTCATTAGCGGTACTTTAATACTCTTCGCGATTTAATATTTCTCTCTATTTATGTCCGCTTATTGGCCTTCATGCACTCGTTAATATAATTTTTATATTGTAACAAATGGAATTCAAGAATATGTTATTACTGTAATCATGTGAAAGTAAGTGAGTAACTTATAAGTTTATCTCCGATGTTTGGCTTCAGTTTACATAGTCACGTGAAGGTGGATAGGCGAGATGTCAAAAGAACATAAACCAGCGTCATTTAAAACACAGTCTGTGATCTTGACATAAGATAATCCAGGTACCTGAACCAGGTACTGAAAAAACCAGGACTGAACCGCGGTCTATACCAGAACTAAACCCGGACTGAACACAGCCCGTACACCAGTCTAAACCAGAACTAAACCATAACTTGTAAACCATGTCTAACACCAGGCTTAACCAGGACTGAACACAGTACTATAACCAGGACTAAATCGCAAGAACTAAACGCAAACTCAATAAGTAGAAAATAACAACAAAACTGAAACACCATGATAGTGAAGCTGATAGACGTTTTTTAAACATTTTGTCCCATGAAATTAGACGAGAAATCTGTAGATGGCAGGGTAGATATGGACCCAGGTAAAACCAGAAACTGAAGACCAGAAACTTTCTAGGAAGCATAATACTGAAGGCACCAGGGAAGACCACAGAACTGAGGACCCAAGGACTGGACTGGACCAAAGGACCAGACCAGAAACGAGGCCAGGACTACTAGACCAAGGGAATCCTGAACGCAGAACTCTAAACCAGAACTAAAAAACCAGCAGCTAATACCAGGACTGTACCAGAAAATCTAACACTCGGCGAACTGGTTTAGTCTGCATAAGACTCTCTAGCACTGTAACATGCATGTTACCAGTTCAACCTTGTGTAGGATCTGATTCAGCTAACCAATGAGGACTAAACCCAGAAAACTAAAAACAGGACTAAACCAGACTAAAACCAAGATCTCAAACCAGACTCAGATATAATGTCTTAAACCAGACTAAACAATTTGGCGACTCTAAAACCAAGAATCAGCAAGTACGGTACCGAGCAGGACTGTGACGCACACTGATCAGAACTGAATTTGGGGGGGGGGGGGGTGGGAGGGGGGAGGGGGCGGGAGGGGCGGGCGGGAGGGGGGGGGGGGGGGGGGGGGGGGCGTGCTGGAAGGGGGGGGGGGAGGGGGGGCGGGGGGGCAGGGGGGAGGAGGGGGCTAGAAGGCGCAGGGTCTGGAGAGAGGTGGCAAGGCCGGAGACCTAAGAACGACCGCGAGGTACCTCAAAGACATACGCGACGAGTCCTTTAAGAATTTTGGAGCCGTACTCATTGCCTCGATCGCGACATATCATCCGCCCGGCCCACTATTGCCGAACATGTATTCACTCAGAGACGGAGAACCAGGTCTAATTTCACCTAGAACCTAGCGTATTACAACCAAGGTATGCTGATAATCATCTCACACCAAAGAGGTTCTTGGGCAAACATTACATAACCCCAAAGGTCGGACACTTTAACTACGGCAACCTAGTGGAGATAAAAAGTCTATAACTTCATGCCAAATACGAGAGTCACTTGAAAACCCAGGGCGAGCGATGAACCACTCAAGAAAACTGAAGCTACAGTAGAACAAACCAGACTGACCACAGGACCCAGGAACACACGTACTAGAAACCCAGCGGACGGACTGTGAACCAAGGTCATAAACCAGGACACTATAACCGGAAGCGTACAACTGCGACGTCGGGGAGCAGCGGTACCCCTAGCAGCGAGGATTGCAACCCAACGAACAGGACTTTCTAAGAGCTCAGAGTTTCTATACTGAAGAGAACCACGGCAGCATGAAGCACCAGGCATCTGAACATCGGACAGAAGCTGAAGACCCAGAGGACTCACACACACGAGGACTGATGGACACGGTGACCCAAGACCAGATACCTAGAAAACGACGACTCCTATGATAAAAAACCTTTTGGCTGATCAGTACCAGCGAACTCCAGACCAGTACCAAGACTGAGACCAGACCAGGACTACCAGGACTCCGCGAGGACTAGGAACCGGACTGCCCAGGACTGGGAACCAGGGACCAGAAGACTGATTACGAGGAACGAGACCGGACCGGACCAGGCTGGAGATCTAGGAACTTGAGCGACCGGGACCAGGACCAGGGACATATGAGACTGGGGACTGACGATTCTAGTGGACCGGGACCAGGAAACTAGACTGGATCCCAGATCTGGAGACCGTGATTGAGACTGGACCGGACCAAGAGCCAAGAAGGCCTCAGAGGACCAGGCGACTCCCGAGACTACAAGGAGCTCCAGAAGGTATTATCTCTCAGGATTGATATCTATTGGGCTTGGCCGTAATTATCTTGGGACCAGAAATCCGGGTGGAAACCAGGACCATGGACCAAAGGCAATGACGACCAGGACTTCGTAGTTGAGACCAGGGACTGCAACTGGATCGAACGATTGGAGACAGAACATACGGGACTGAGAACCAGGGATCTGAGACACACGAGAGCTGGGACCAGTGAGCTCTATGACAACGTAGAGACCACGGCGTAGCTGGGGAAATTGCATCGCAGGACAGGACTTGCGACCGGGACTGACGTAGCTGGGAACGCGGAGCAAAGAGCACGAAAACTGGCTGACCGGGACTGAGGAACTTGGGACCGGGGAACCAAGAGCCAAAGAACTTGAGACGCAAGGCAATAAAAGTTCCTCAAATTATGTCCCCGTAAATATACAGTACGACATCGCAACAAGATTTATAAAATCACAAAAAAACAGTGTACAACGGATAACGCTCGAGCTTTAAGAGGGTGAAATAACACTACTCCCAGCGAACTGCGGCTCGCTTTAGAATCGTGCGACGTTAGGTGAGCCGTTGTAGATTTGAAACGTGCAGCGGGGGCACTCTTTAAAGCCAGATCGTGAGAATTAATTAGAAGCCTCGGGAAACTACCAGGACTGAGACCGGGACCAGGACCAGGACTCCTTTACAAAAATCATAACTCTTGATCGGCGTTTTAACTCCTAAATATGTAGATGTTGTGTTTGTGTAGAGTTTGCAGGTTTGGGGATCACACAGACGCCCCGAGGACACACGGGAGGAGGGGAGGGGGGGAGTACCTGCTGGGGGCCGGGGAGGGGGGGGGGGGGGGGGGGGCATTTACCCCTGGAGACTGCCCCCCGGTTTGTGAACGCTCCGTTTTCAGCTGAGTAATCAGACCTGGACCTGAGAGAGAGTCCGGCGCGATCGCCTCATTATTCACTGTCTGTTTAAAGTGCCCCGCTGCACTTTCACCGCACACGTCGCACGATTAAAGGAGCCGCTCGGGGTTTTCACCCTCTTAAAGCTGCGTTATGTAACTTTTTTTTTTTTTTTTTGGCTTTGGGCTCCGTCATCGCTCTGCTCAGAATGTCCCGCAGTGTGACGTTAAACAGCTCTGACTTTCGTTTATTCAATTACAGGTGGTTTTACAGATCAAAAATACCAAGAAAAAATAAATAAATCTGACTGTGAGCGGCGTCGCCTCTCCACAGATCTGAGCTGTAACTTGGTCTGGTTTGGTCTCTGTGAAGATAGAAAGGTTTAATAGGTTTAGATTTGGTTTAGTCCTAGTTTAATACTGGTTCAGTTCTGATTTAGACCTGGTTTAGTCCTGGTTTAGACCTGGTTTAGACCTGGTGTAGTCCTGGTGTAGTCCTAGTTTAGACCTGGTTCAGTCCTGGTTTAGTCCTGGTTCAGTCCTGATTTAGTCCTGGTTTAGTCTGGGTCAGTCCTGGTTTAGTACTTGTTGAGTCCTGGTTTAGACCGAGTTTAGTCCTGGTTTAGACTTGGTTTAGTCTTGGTGTAGTCCTGGTGTAGTTCTGGTTTAGACCTGGTTCAGTCCTGGTTCAGTCCTGGTTTAGACTTGGTTTAGTCCTGGTTTAGACCTGGTTTAGTCCTGGTTTAGACCTGGTTTAGTTCTGGTTTAGACCTGGTTTAGTCCTGGGTCAGTCCTGGTTTAGTACTTGTTGAGTCCTGGTTTAGACCGAGTTTAGTCCTGGTTTAGACTTGGTTTAGTCTTGGTTTAGTCTTTTTTAGTCCTGGTTTAGTCCTGTTTTAGTTCTGGTTTAGTCCTGGTTTAGTCCTGTTTTAGTTCTGGTTTAGTCCTGGTTTAGTAATGTTTTAGTTCTGGTTCAGTCCTGGTTTAGTTCTGGTTCAGTCCTGGTTTAATCCTGGTTTAGTTCTGGTTTAGTTCTGGTTCAGTCCTGGTTTAGTTCTGCTTCAATCCTGGTTTAGTCCTGGTTTAGACCTGGTTTAGTTCTGGTTTAGTTCTGGTTTAGTCCTGGTTTAGTCCTGGTTTCAGTCCTGGTTTAGTCCTGGTTTAGTCCTGGTTTAGACTGGTTTAGTTCTGGTTTAGTTCTGGTTCAGTCCTGGTTTAGTCCTGGTTTAGACCTGGTTTAGTTCTGGTTTAGACCTGGTTCAGTCCTGGTTCAGTCCTGGTTCAGTCCTGGTTTAGACCTGGTTTAGACCTGGTTTAGTTCTTTTGAATCTCGTTCCCTCAGTGCAGGAAATGAGCCAAACTGGAGATAAACTTTATATATTTACACTTTACATTTTCATTAACATGAACTGTTCCTTTACAAATAAATAAATACATGAAACTAACGCAAAACCAGAGAATAAAAAAAAAAACAGACACAGGACTGGAACAAAAACACCGTCTCACTTCTGTCTCTGGACTTTTACAACTATTTTCCAGAGAGTCTAGACCAGAACTGAGACCAGGACTGAGATCAGGACCAGGACTGAGACTGGGACTAGACCAGGACTGAGACCAGGACTGAGATCAGGACCAGGACTGAGACCAGGACTGAGACCAGGACCGAGATCAGGACTGAGACTGGGACCAGACCAGGACTGACACCAGGACCGAGACTGGGACCAGACCAGGATTGAGACCGGGACCAGTTCAGAACTGAGATCGGGACCAGGACCAGGACTGAAACTGGGACCAGACCAGACCAGGACTGAGACCGGTACCAGACTGGAACCAGAGACCGGGACCAGACCAAGACTGAGACCGGGACCAGACCAAGACTGAGACCGGGACTGGGACCAGATCGGGACAGACTGGGACTGAGACCGGGTTAGTCCTGGTTCAGTCCTGGTTTAGTCCAGCATCACAGTTTAAGTCACGTTTTCCATTTTTCATTTAAACACAAAATCGAAAACTGAAAAAACGAATCATTATCCTTTTTTTTTTGTTGTTGTTTTTTTTTTGCTTTCGGAATAAATAATAAAGAAAATAGTTGTTTTTTTCTAAAAACAAAATCTAATAAAAGCAAAACCTGAAAATAAAAAAAACACAAAACTTTAAACATTTTTCACAGGTAACAGCAGCGTTTTGTCTGAAGAGAAACCAGACACAAGACCAGAACTGAGACAGGACTGAGATCAGGACTGAGATCAGGACTGAGATCAGGATCAGGACTGAGATCAGGACTGAGATCAGGACCAGGACTGAGACCGGGACTGAGATCAGGACCAGGACTGAGACTGGGACCAGACCAGGACTGAGACTGGGACCAGACCAGGACTGAGACCAGGACTGAGACTGGGACCAGACCAGGACTGAGACCCAAACCAGATCAGAACTGACACCAGGACAGAGACCGGGACCAGGACCAGGACTGAAACCGGGACCGAGACTGGGACCAGACCAGGACTGAGACCAGGACCAGCACCGAGACCGGGATTGAGACTGAGACCAGACCAGGATTGAGACTGGGACTGAGACCGGTTTAGTCCTAGTTCAGTCCTGGTTCTTTCCATTATTCATTTAATTTTATAATTTTTATTGATTGATTGATTGATTTTTTCATTATCTGTTTTTATTTTTATTTTATTATTATTATTATTTTTTTTTTTGTATTGGAGACAAATTATGAACGAAATTGTTTTGTTTTTTTTTTTTTTTTTTCTTATTTTTGGTTTTATTTTGAAAAACAAATGAGCAAATGACGCACAGATTTATAACCTTTACATATTTACACTTTAAATTTTCATTAATACGCGAAAAAAATTAAAATTAAAATCTAATAAAAGCAAAACCCGAGAATAAAAACAACACAAAACTTTAATCATTCTTCACAGGTAACAGCAGCGTTTTGTCTGAAGAGAAACCAGACACAAGACCAGAACAAAAACACCATCTCACTTCTGTCTCTGGACTTTTACAACTATTTTCCAGCGAGGCCAATGCACGATAGCCCCTTGTGACAGATACCTTATATTCTCCTCTCTCCAATCCCTCTCTTTCAAAACAAAACACTCTCTCTTTCTCTCTCTCCATCATCCCTCTCTCCGTCGGCGGCTCGTGTCCGGTGCGTGAGGAGAACCAGACCGTGGGCGCAGACGGAGGAGCCTCTTTCTCTTTCTCTTTCTCTCTTTTTTTTTTTTTTTTTTTTTTTGTGGTGGTGTAGTATCTGGGGTTGTCACGGCGACGCTGGCGCACACACGTGTACGCGGTGTGTGTTGTTGTCACGGCGACACGCGTGCCGGGGCGTGTGTTGTCACGGCGACCGGAGCGCAGATCTGTCTCCGGGATGCACGAGTGTGTCCGGGCCATTCATCACGGCCTTATCCCCCCCGCGCCGCGTATCAGAGCAGCTGACACGTGATGCGCACGCACGCGCTCTCTCTCTTTTACTCTCTCTATCTCTCTATCTCTTTTACTCTCTCTATCTCTCTCTCTATCTTTTACTCTCTCTATCCTCTATCTATCTCTCTATCACACGCACGCTCTCTCTCTTTTACTCTCTCTATCCTCTCTCTCTTTTACTCTCTCTATCCTCTCTCTCTATCTTTTACTCTCTCTATCCTCTCTCTCTCTCTTATACTCTCTCTCTATCCTCTCTCTCTATCTCTCTATCACACGCACGCTCTCTCTCTTTTACTCTCTCTCTATCTCTCTCTCTCTCTCTTACTCTCTCTATCCTCTATCTCTCTATCACGCACACGTCTCTCTCTCTCTTTTCTCTTCTATTCTCTCTCTCTCTATCCTCTATCCTCTATCTCTTTACTCTCTCTATCTCTCTCTATCTCTCTATCTCTCTCTATCTCTCTTTTACTCTCTCTATCCTCTCTCTCTTTTACTCTCTCTATCTCTCTATCTCTCTACTCTCTTTTACTCTCTCTACCTCTATCTATCTTTACTCTCTCTATCCTCTCTATCTATCTCTCTATCTCTACGCACTGCTCTCTCTCTTTTACTCTCTCTATCTCTCTCTCTCTTTACTCTCTTTTACTCTCTCTCTCTCTTTTACTCTCGTCTATCTCTCTCTCTATCTTTTACTCTCTCTATCCTCTATCTCTCTCTTTTACTCTCTCTATCCTCTCTCTCTCTCTTTTACTCTCTCTATCCTCTCTCTGTCTCTTTTACTCTCTCTCTATCTCTCTCTCTCTTTTACTCTCTCTCTCCTCTCTCTGTATCTTTTACTCTCTCTCTATCCTCTCTCTCTATCTCTCTATCACACGTACGCTCTCTCTCTCTTTTACTCTCTCTATCTCTCTCTCTTTTACTCTCTCTGTCTATCTCTCTCTTTTACTCTCTCTCTATCTATCTATTTCTCTCTCTCTCTTTTACTCTCTCTATCTCTCTCTCTCTCTTTTACTCTCTCTGTCTATCTCTCTCTTTTACTCTCTCTGTCTACTCTCTCTCTCTCTTTACTCTCTGTCTATCTCTCTCTCTACTCTCTCTATCTCTCTCTATCTCTCTATCTCTCTCTCTCTCTTTTACTCTCTCTGTCTATCTCTCTTCTTTTACTCTCTCTATGTCTATCTCTCTCTTTTACTCTCTCTCTCTCTCTCTCTTCTTACTCTCTCTGTCTTTCTCTCTCTCTCTCTCTTTTACTCTCTCTATCCTCTCTCTCTTTCTCTCTCTTCCTCTCTATCTCTCTATCACACGCACGTGCTCTCTCTCTTTTACTCTCTCTGTCTATCTCTCTCTCTCTCTCTTACTCTCTCTGTCTCTCTCTCTCTCTTTACTCTCTCTCTTCTCTCTCTTTTACTCTCTCTGTCTATCTCTCTCTTTTACTCTCTCTGTCTCTCTCTCTCTTTTACTCTCTCTGTCTATCTCTCTCTTTTACTCTCTCTGTCTTCTCTCTCTCTTTATCTCTCTCTTTTTTCTTTTTACTCTCTTGATCTCTCTCTCTCTTTCTCTCTCTCTCTCTCTCTCTCTTTTACTCTCTCTGTCTATCTCTCTCTTTTACACTCTCTGTCTCTCTCTCTCTCTTTTACTCTCTCTGTCTTCTTCTCTCTCTTTCTCTCTCTCTCTCTTCTCTCTCTCTTTTACTTCTCTATCTCTCTATCTCTCTATCACACGCACGCTCTCTCTCTCTCTTTTACTCTCTCTGTCTATCTCTCTCTTTTACTCTCTCTGTCTATCCATCTCTCTCCCATATCATTCTCTCTACCCTTCCCCATTCTCTCTCTCTCTACCAGTCTTTATTCTTTTCTTCTTTTTTCTCTATTTGTCTCTTTTTTCTCTCTTAACTCGAGTCTCTATTTTATGGAACCTCTCTGATGTGTTTGTGGGTTTCTCTTCTTTTTCTCTCTCTTCTTGAGTCTCTTTCTTTCACTTGTTTAATGTTTTCTCTCTCTCCCTTCCCCATTCTCTCTCTTTCTCCCCTCTTTCTTCTCTTTTCTTCTCTCTCCTCTGGAGTCTTTTTTTTAATGAACCCTCTCTCTCTCTCTTTCTTTCTTTCTTTCTTTCTTTTATTTTCTTATCACACTTTATTTATCACTCTCTCTGCCCTTCCCTATTCTCTCTCTCTCTCTCTCTATCTTGCTATCTTTCTTTCCCACTCTTTTCTCTCTCTTTCGCTCAAGATTTTTTCTTTTCTTTCTTTCTTTCTTTTTCTTTTGGATCTTCTCTGATGTCTTTCTCTCTCTCTCGCTCTTTCTCTTTCACTTTTTTTTCACTCTCTTTGCCCTTCACTATTCCTTCTCTCTTTCTCTCTTTCTCCATCTCTCTTATCCCTCTTTTTTTAGTCTCCTAATTAACTTTCTAGTCACAATATTTATATAGATATTTATTTTGACTTTCCTATCAGTTCATTTCCGTTTTTTAAGTTACAAGTACATTTTTTGTGTCTTTTTTTTTTTTTTTTTCTTTTTTTATTCTTTCTTCGTCCTGTGGTGCTCTGAAGACTCTCTCTCTCTACCAGTCTTTATTCTTTTTTCTCTATTTTGTCTCTTTTTCTCTCTTCACTCGAGTCTCTATTTTATGGAACTCCTCTGATGTGTTTGTGGGTTTCTCTTCTTTTTCTCTCTCTTCTTGAGTCTCTTTCTTTCACTTGTTTATTTCTTTCTCTCTCTCTCTCCCTTCTCCATTCTCTCTCTTTCTCCCCTCTTTCATCATCTCATTTTCTCTCTCCTTTTCAGTCTCTCTTTTATGGAAACTTTTTCCACTTGTTTATTTCTTTATCTCTTTCTTTTCTTTCTCTCTCCCATATCACTCTCTCTGTCCTTCCCCATTCTCTCTCTCTTTCACACTCTTTTTATTTTAGTCTCTATTTGATGGAATCTCCCTGATCTCTTTCTATCTCTCATTTACTCTTTCAGTTTATTCATCTCTCTCTTCTTTCTCCCTTCTCGCTCTCTCTCTCTTTCTCCCCCCTTTCCAGTCTTTTTCTCTTTCCTCTGGAGTTTCTTTGATGAACCTTCTCTCTCTCTTTCTTTTCTTTCTCCCATATCACTCTCTGTCCATCCGCATTCTCTCTCTCTTTCTCTTTTCTACTCGTTTTTTCTCTTTGCTCAAGACTCTTTTATAGAAACTCTTTCTTTCACTCATTCCTACTTCTTTATTGCACTTTTTTGTTTCTCCCATATCACTCTCTCTACCCTTCCCCATTCTCTCTCTCTCTACCAGTCTTTATTCTTTTCTTCTTTTTTCTCTATTTGTCTCTTTTTCTCTCTTAACTCGAGTCTCTATTTTATGGAACCTCTCTGATGTGTTTGTGGGTTTCTCTTCTTTTTCTCTCTCTTCTTGAGTCTCTTTCTTTCACTTGTTTATTTCTTTCTTCTCTCTCTCTCCCTTCCCCATTCTCTCTCTTTCTCCCCTCTTTCTTCTCTTTTCTTCTCTCTCCTCTGGAGTCTTTTTTTTTTTTTTTAATGAACCCTCTCTTTCTTTCTTTCTTTTATTTTCTTATCACACTTTATTTATCACTCTCTCTGCCCTTCCCTATTCTCTCTCTCTCTCTATCTTTCTTTCCCACTCTTTTCTCCCTCTTCGCTCAAGACTTTTTCTTTTCTTTCTTTTCTTTTTTTTTTTTTTGGATCTTCTCTGATGTCTTTCTCTCTCTCGCTCTTTCTCTTTCACTTTTTTTTTTAAATTTTATTCATCTTTCTCTTCTCACTCTCTTTGCCCTTCACTATTCCTTCTCTCTTTCTCTCTTCTCTCCACAATATTTATATAGATATTTATTTTGACTTTCCTATCAGTTCATTTCCGTTTTTTAAGTTACAAGTACATTTTTTGTGTCTTTTATTTTTTTTTTTTTCTTTTTTTTATTCTTTTCTCGTCCCTGTGGTGCTCTGAAGACTCTATTATATTTCATTTGAAAATATAGAGCGTCTCTCTTCTGGTAGCTGATTATAAAAACATTACATACTAACACGTATTCCTCTTTGGAGCACTCATGCATGCTCCTCTCTCTCTCTTCCTCCATTCACTCACATCTCTCCATCTCTCCCTCCGTCTCTCCCTCTCTCCTCTGCACCTATGGGACCCGCGTGGCACCTTCACATCGCACCATAAAAAAAAAAAAAAAAACTATAAAAAGCCCCAACACGAGGAAAAGGAAAAAAGGTAATGACCAAATTTGAGCGCTCCTCTCCGCACACCTGGGGTCCCGCGGAGAAGAGGGGGATGAACGGAGGGACGCGGGACCGTGTTTATGTCGACGGAGGGACGACAAAAGCCTGGCCGCTCGTCCGGAACGGCCCGATACGATGGGGGGGGGAAGAGCAGCGAGGAGGAGGGAGGAGGGGGTCACGACACGCCCGCCCCGGCAGACTTATGGGTTTTTAAAGAGGAGCTATAGATTTTGCGGGGAGCTCGTTTACGGCGGTGTAAAAGTGCAGGAGAGAAGAGGAGGAAGAGGAGGAAGAGGAGGGAGGAAGAGGAGGGTTATGGGGCAGTAAGGGTGAGGGGGTGAGGAGGGAGGTGGGGTGGGGGGGGTGAAAATGGCCGCAGTGGTCTCGGCGGGCAGGTAAAGAGTGTTAGCCTTTAGAGTCGGGGGCAAATACGGGCCACAAATATAAGAATATGTCGACACATCTGCAGCGACCTGGGCTGGACTAAACCAGGACTGAACCAGGACTAAAACAGGACTAAACCAGAACTAAACTCATCACAGTTCTTAAAAGAGAGCATAGGACTAAACTGGGGCTACACCAGGACTTAAATTGGACTAAACCAGGACTTAAACAGGTTTAAAGTCATTACTGTTCTTATAAAGCCGTGTGACAAACCGCGAATAGTGTGAATAAATCGTGTCAAATGCCCCTAGTTTGCTGCTTTACTTTTTGGAGTCATTCGCTTCATTCCTAGTCGCTCGAGTTTAGGAATTTAGTCCATCCATCCATTTTCGTCCGCTTATCCGGGGCCGGGTCGCGGGGGCAGCAGCCTAAGCAGGGACTCCCAGACTTCCTTCACCCCAGACACGTCCTCCAGCTCCTCCAGGGGGACCCCGAGGTGTTCCCAGGCCAGCCCAGAGACATAGTCCCTCCAGTGTGTCCTGGGTCTTCCCCGGGGCCTCCTCCCGGTGGGACATGCCCGGAACACCTCCCGAGGGAGTCGCCCAGGAGGCATCCAGGAACAGATGCCCGAGCCTCAACTGCTCCTCTCGACGTGGAGGAGCAGCGGCTCTACTCCGAGCTCCTCCCGTGTGACTGAGCTCCTCACCCTGTCTCTAAGGGAGACGCCCAGACACCCTGCGGAGGAAACTCATTTCGAGCGCTTGTATCCGCGATCTCGTCCTTTCGGTCACTACCCAGAGCTCATGACCAGAGGTGAGACTAGGAACAAAGACTGACCGGTAAATCGAGAGCTTCGCCTTTCGGCTCAGCTCCTCTTCACCACAACGGTCCGATACAGCGACCGCATCACTGCCGAAGCTGCACCGATCCACCTGTCAATCTCACGTTCCGTCCTCCCCTCACTCGTGAACAAGACCCCGAGATACTTGAACTCCTCCACTTGAGGCAGAGACTCCCCACCCACCCGGAGACGACAAGCCACCTTTTTCCGGTCGAGAACCATGGCCTCAGACTTAGAAGAGCTGATCTCCATCCCAGCCGCTTCACACTCGGCTGCAAACCGCCCCAGTGCACATTGCAGGACCGGAGCAGGAGCTGTGTTCGCATTGCCGGCAGGAATTTAGTCGTGCGAGTAAATTCGCTCTATTCGCTCCAGAAGGATCAACTGCGACTGCGCAGTGTCCTCTACATCTGACATTTGGAAAAATGGCGGACTTGGACTACATTGAGCAGGCTGACCAGACTGGGACCAGACCGGAACCAAAGCGGGCTCCGAGGTTCGACTCTGAGACTCCGCGAGCTCGGACCTGAGGCTCGGGGCCCGCAGCCCGGCCAGAGCTTGGAACCCACAGTCAGAGCTGAGGCTAGGAACCCACGGCCGGGGCGGAGCTCGCGGAGGCTCAGAGTCAAGGGCTCAGAGCCCACGGCAGGGCTGGAGCTCGGAGCCGAGGCTCGACTGAGACCGGGACCAAACCAGGACTGACACTGGTTAGTCTGGGACCTGGTTTAGTCCTGGTTTAGTCCTGGTTTAAGTTTAGTCCTGGTTTAGTTTAGTCCTGGTTTAGTCCTGGTTTAGTCTTGGTTTAGTCCTGGTTTAGTCCTGGTTTAGTCCTGGTTTAGTCCTGGTTTAGTCTTGGTTTGGTTTAGTCCTGGTTTAGTCCTGGTTTAGTCCTGGTTTAGTCTGGTTTAGTCCTGGTTTGGTTTAGTCCTGGTTTAGTCCTGGTTTAGTCCTGGTTTAGTCCTGGTTTAGACCTGGTTTAGTCCTTGTTCAGTGCTGGTTTAGACTTCATTTAGTCCTGGTTCAGTTCGTCTGCGGCACAAAAGTCCGGCATCGCAGACCACGACGAAGCCCAGGACCAGACCAGGACCAGGACTGAGACCAGGACCAGAACAGAGGAGAGGGGACAGAGTCTGGTCCTGCTCTGTGGAGTTTATTCTGGTCTCTGTCCTGGCTCGTGCTGGTGTCACATGATATCAGTTCGTTTCCCACGGCAACAGTGAGTGTCTCCTCCATGTTGAATAAAAGTTCACGTCTGTCTCAGTTTTATACGTCACTTCAGAACACGGCCCCTGATTGGTTGATGTGATGTAAATATTTGCAGAAAGTTCAATAATTTCAACTTTGGTGAATTTGGCGAGACCCTCCCTTTTGGGAATTTGCGTGTCAATGCAAGTTTTCGCAAATTTGCGCTGCTCATTTTGCCCATTCACGCCACTCAATCAAAACACGAGAATCGCACCGAACAGTTAGCGTCATTCGTGTCGCAGAACTTTATTTGCGCATCAAAGCGCCTTTACACAGGGTTAACATGTAAATTGTTCGCCTTGTTCGCGCCATTCGTGTTTGGTGTGAGCACCTCTTACCTGGATCACACTGGGACTAAACCAGGACTTAAACTGGACTAAACCAAGATTAAACCAGGTCTAAACTCATCGGAGTTCATAAAAGAGAGTATAGGACTACACTCGGACTAAACCAGGACTAAACCTGGACATTATTTCCATTATAAAACTTTTTTTTTTTTCCATTTTAACATGTCGTCTCGGGCCTTGTTTATCTCAGAGTTTGTGATTTTGACGTGGATCACAGAAACTCTGGAAAGGCTGATGAAGCTGCAGATGGCAGCCTTTTATAATGTAGTGACATTGTGTCATTTGGCAAGACGTTTCATCCACCCTCTCCTGGTGGAGCATTTCTTATGAGTCTGAGAGTCCATACTGTTGTTGTGTCCTTGGGCAAGACACATCTTCACATTTCCTGCATGAAGGTAAAACAAGGTGAAAGTTAGTCCAGAAAATGTGCTTAGAAACAGAAGTGTTGTTGTTTCTCTCCCTCTTACTGTGACATTGTTCATTCTGTAAATTCATATCTGGATGTTTCACAGGCTCCTATATGTTTAGTATCTTTAGGACTGTTCCTGGTGCATTGTGGGAGTCTGAGTCCGGTGTGCTATCCTCCAGTCAGTCCATAAAGTGCGGTGTATATGGCCAGGGGAGTGTTTCCCGACAGAGCAGAGTTATTTGCTGCTGACAAGACCAGTCCAAGACCACAGGGTCCCAAGACCAGGACAAGACCAAGACCTCTGAGGGTCGAGACCGAGACAAGACCGAGACTTTTAAAGGATAAAATGAGAAAAGATCAAGGCCCATCGAGACCAAATCGAGACCATCTTTGTGATTTCCTACATTTATTTGTATTTTGGACCGAGACCAAGTGCCATCAAGACCAAGACCAAGACTAAGTGCCATTAAGACCGAGACAAGACCGAGTCCAAGCTCCTTCAAGACCGAGACTAAGCGCCATTAAGTCTGGGACAAGGCTGAGACAAGACCGATTCCAAGGGCCTTCAAGATCGAGACAAGACCAAGTCCAAGCTCCTTCAAGACTGAGACAAGACCAGAGTCCAAGCTCCTTCAAGACTGAGACAAGACCGAGTCCAAGCTCCTTCAAGACTGAGACAAGACCGAGTCCAAGCGCCATCAAGACCGAGACAAGACCGAGTCCAAGCTCCTTCAAGACCGAGACAAGACCGAGTCCAAGCTCCTTCAAGACCGAGACAAGACTGAGTCCAAGCGCCTTCAAGACCGAGACAAGACCGAGTCCAAGACTATCAAGACCGAGACAAGACCAAGTCCAAGCTCCTTCAAGACCAGACAAGACTGAATCCAAGCTCCTTCAAGACCGAGACAAGACCAAGTCCAAGCTCCTTCAAGACCGAGACAAGACCGAGTCCAAGCTCCTTCAAGACCGAGACAAGACCAAGACCAAGTCCAAGCTCCTTCAAGACCGAGACAAGACGAGTCCAAGCGCCTTCAAGACCGAGACAAGACCAAGTCAAGACCAAGTCCAAGCTCCTTCAAGACCGAGACAAGACTAGCTCAAGACCGAGACAAGACCAAGTCCAAGCTCCTTCAAGACCGAGACAAGACTGAGTCCAAGCTCCTTCAAGACCGAGACAAGACCAAGTCCAAGCTCCTTCAAGACCGAGACAAGACCGAGTCCAAGCTCCTTCAAGACCGAGACAAGACCGAGTCCAAGCTCCTTCAAGACCGAGACAAGACCGAGCCCATGCAGGCTTGCGTCCAAGACTAGAACAAAACCTTTAAAAAAGTCACATATTCACAGTTTTTTTGGCTCCACAAAATATCGCAATAAATATCGTACCGTGACGACGTCATATTGTGAGACTTGGATATTGTTACACCTCTATTTCATTGTTGTGTCCTTGGGCAAGACACATCCTCACATTTTCCTGCATGAAGGTAAAACAAGGCTAACTTAGTGAGGAAAATTGTTGTTTCTCTCCCTCTTACTGTGACATTGTTCATTCTGTAAATTCATATCTGGATGTTTCACAGGCTCCTATATGTTTAGTATCTTTAGGACTGTTCCTGGTGCATTGTGGGAGTCTGAGTCCGGTGTGCTATCCTCCAGTCAGTCCATAAAGTGCGGTGTATATGGCCAGGGGAGTGTTTCCTGACAGAGCAGAGTTATTTGCTGTTGACAAGACCAGTCCAAGACCACAGGGTCCCGAGACCAGGACAAGACCAAGACCTCTGAGGGTCGAGACCGAGACAAGACCGAGACTTTTAAAGGATAAAATTGAGAAAAGACCGAGCCCATCGAGACCAAAATCGAGACCATCTTTGTGATTTCCTACATTTATTTGTATTTTGGACCGAGACCAAGTGCCATCAAGACCAAGACCAAGATTAAGTCATTAAGACCGAGACAAGACCGAGTTCCAAGCTCCTTCAAGACCGAGACTTAAGCGCCATTAAGTCTGGGACAAGGCTGAGACAAGACCGATTCCAAGGGCCTTCAAGATCCGAGACAAGACCAAGACCAAGCTCTTCAAGACTGAGACAAGACCGAGTCCAAGCTCCTTCAAGACCGAGACAAGGACCGATCCAAGCTCCTTCAAGACTGAGACAAGACCGAGTCCAAGCGCCATCAAGACCAAGACAAGACCGAGACAAACCGAGTCCGCCAGAGCTCCTTCAAAAGACCGAGTCAAGACCGAGACAAGACAAGATCAAGACCGAGACAAGACGAAGGACGAGACAAGCAGTCCTTCAAGGACCGAGACAAGACCGAGCCAAGGCCTTCAAGACCGAGACAAGACCGAGTCCAAGACTATCAAGACCGAGACAAGACCAAGTCCAAGCTCCTTCAAGACCGAGACAAGACTGAATCCAAGCTCCTTCAAGACCGAGACAAGGACCGAGTCCAAGCTCCTTTCCAAGCTCCTTCAAGACCGAGACAAGACCGAGCCCATGCAGGCTTGCGTCCAAGACTAGAACAAAACCTTTAAAAAAGTCACATATTCACATTTTTTTTGGCTCCACAAAATATCGCAATAAATATCATACTGTGACGACGTCATATTGTGAGACTTGGATATTGTTACACCTCTATTTCATTGTTGTGTCCTTGGGCAAGACACATCCTCACATTTTCCTGCATGAAGGTAAAACAAGGCTAAACTTAGTGAGGAAAATTGTTGTTTCTCTCCCTCTTACTGTGACATTGTTCATTCTGTAAATTCATATCTGGATGTTTCACAGGCTCCTATATGTTTAGTATCTTTAGGACTGTTCCTGGTGCATTGTGGGAGTCTGAGTCCGGTGTGCTATCCTCCAGTCAGTCCATAAAGTGCGGTGTATATGGCCAGGGGAGTGTTTTCCGACAGAGCAGAGTTATTTGCTGTTGTGCTTGGAGATGGGGCCACACTTTACAGCTGTGTACTGTATATAAAATCCATAGGAGTTGAGGTGGCTGCAGACTGGGAGCAGAGCTGTTAAACTGATTCATGGACTGTGGCGCTCTACATTTTTTAATGCTTTATTGATGCAGCAGTGCCATAACATCAATGAATAGATCCTATTAAATTCTAATGGCGGCCGCTGTGTGTTTGTCATTGTGGATTCTCCCTCAGAGGAACAGAGGAGGACAATGCGTTTCACCTGCTCATAAACAACCTGCAGACTCCGGTCCAGGTCCGGGTTAAACATCGGCCTTTGTCACACAGACACAACTCAGTGTTTGTGATAATTAAACTTCTTTTGGCACAACAGAATGAAGAAGATTGTGGATTGTGTATTTTACCAAACGTATTTGAGAGTGTGGACCGGAGATTTAACTCTGGTCTGGTCTTTGGTCTAGTCCCGAGTCTCTGCAGTCTAGTCTGTTCTCTGGTCTGGTCTCTAATCTGGTCTCTGGTCCCTGGTCTAGTCCCTGGTCTGGTCTTTGGTCTGGGCTCTGGTCTCTAGTTTGGTCTCTGGTCTTGCCCCTGATCTGGGGTCTAATCTGGTTCCTGGTATGGTCTTTGGTCTGGTCTTTGTCTGGGCTCTAATTTGGTCTCTGGTCTGGTCTCTAGTCTGGTCTCTGGTCTGGTCTCTAGTCTGGTCCCTGGTCTGGTCTCTAGTCTGGTCTCTGGTCTGGTCTCTAGTCTGGTCTCTAGTCTGGTCCCTGGTCTGGTCCTGGTCTCTGGTCTCTAGTCTGGTCTCTAGTCTGGGCTCTGGTCTGGTCTCTAGTCTGGTCTCCTGTCTCTGGTCTGGTCTCTCTGGGTCTCTGGTCTGGTCTCTAGTCTGGTCTCTGGTCTGGTCTGGTCTCTGGTCTGGTCTCTGGTCTCTGGTCTGGTCTCTGGTCTCTGGCCTGGTCTGATCCATTGTCTGATCTCTGATCTGGTTTCTGGTCTTGTCTCTAGTCTCGTCTCTGTTCCCCAATCTCTGGTCTCTAGTCTTGCCTCTGGTCTGGTCTTCAACTGCACGCTAATCTGGTCTCTGGTCTCTGGTCTCTGGCCCCTGTTTGCTCTGGTCTAGTCTCTGGTCTAGTCTCTAGTCTGGTCTCTGTTCTGGTCTCTTGTCTCTAGTCTGGTCCCTGGTCTCTGGTCTCTGGTCTGGTCTCTGGTCTCTGGTCTCTGGTCTCTGTCTCTGGTCTCTGGTCTGGTTCTGGTCTCTGGTCTCTGGTCTGGTCTGGTCCCTGGTCTCTGGTCTGGTCTAGTCTCTAGTCTGTCTAGTCTGTCTCTAGTCTCTAGTCTCTGTCTCTTGTCTCTAGTCTCTGGTCTGGTCTGGTCTCTGGTCTGGTCTCCTGGTCTCTGGTCTCTGGTCTCTGGTCTCTGGTCTGGTCTCTGGTCTCTGGTCTCTGGTCTCTGGTCTGTCTCTGGTCTCTGGTCTGGTCTGGTCTGGTCTCTGGTCTCTGGTCTCTGGTCTCTGGTCTGGTCTCTGGTCTCTGGTCTCTGGTCTGGTCTGGTCTCTGGTCTCTGGTCTCTGGTCTCTGGGTCTGGTCTGGTCTCTGGTCTCTGGTCTCTAGTCTCTGGTCTGGTCTGGTCTCTGGTCTGGTCTGGTCTCTAGTCTCTGGTCTCTGGTCTCTGGTCTGGTCCCTGGTCTCTGGTCTGGTCTCTGGTCTCTGGTCTGGTCTCTGGTCTCTGGTCTCTGGTCTCTGGTCTCTGGTCTCTAGTCTCTGGTCTGGTCTCTGGTCTCTGGTCTGGTCTCTAGTCTCTGGTCCCTGGTCTCTGGTCTGGTCCCTGGTCTCTGGTCTGGTCTCTGGTCTCTGGTCTGGTCTCTAGTCTCTGGTCTGGTCTCTGGTCTCTGGTCTCTGGTCTCTGGTCTCTGGTCTCTGGTCTCTGGTCTCTGGTCTCTGGTCTCTGGTCTCTGGTCTCTAGTCTGGTCTCTGGTCTGGTCTCTGGTCTCTGGTCTCTGGTCTAATCTCTGGTCTCTGGTCTGGTCTCTGGTCCTCTGGTCCCTGGTCTCTGGTCTCTAGTCTCTGGTCTGGTCTGGTCTCTGGTCTCTGGTCTGGTCTCTGGTCTCTGGTCACTGGTCTGGTCTGGTCTGGTCTGGTCTGGTCTCTGGTCTGGTCTCTAGTCTCTGGTCTCTGGTCTCTGGTCTCTGGTCTCTGGTCTCTGGTCTCTGGTCTAGGTCCCTGGTCTCTGGTCTCTGGTCTGGTCTCTAGTCTCTGGTCTCTGGTCTCTGGTCTGGTCTGGTCTCTGTCTCTCTGGTCTCTGGTCTCTGGTCTCTGGTCTGGTCTCTAGTCTCTGGTCTCTGGTCTCTGGTCTCTGGTCTCTGGTCTCTGGTCTCTGGTCTCTGGTCTCTGGTCTCTGCTCTAGTGTCTGGTCTATGGTCTCTAGTCTCTGGTCTGGTCTCTGGTCTCTGGTCTCTGGTCTGGTCTCTGGTCTGGTCCTGGTCTCTAGTCTCTGGTCTCTGGTCTCTGGTCTCTGGTCTCTCTGGTCTGGTCCCTGGTCTCTAGTCTCTGGTCTGGTCTCTGGTCTGGTCTGGTCTCTGGTCTCTAGTCTCTGGTCTCTGGTCTCTGGTCTCTGGTCTGGTCTCTAGTCTGGTCTCTGGTCTCTGGTCTGGTCCCTGGTCTCTGGTCTCTAGTCTCTGGTCTGGTCTCTGGTCTCAGATGTGTGGCCCGTCCTCCCTCGTCGCCTCCTCTTCTGTCTCTGGCTCTGTGCCTCCTGGACGAGTCTGTGCTGTGGAGAATCGGTCTTTTGATGGGACCAGAGGGGACCGGGGGGGGGGACCGGGGGGACCAAAGGGGGACTAGAGGGGGGTTTTGGACTGAGGGGCCCTGGAGCCCGACACGACACAGACTGACACAGACCGGGATCAATTCTGTCGTCAGACTCAGCATCAGCTCCAGTTAGAATCATTGGGGCCTTTCTGAATCCCGACAGGACCAGGATCCGGACCAGGGCTGAAACCGGGACTGAGACCGGGATCAGACCAGAACTGAGACCGGGATTGAGACCGGGAACAGGACCGGGACCGAAACCGGAACTGAGATCGACACCAGACCGAGACCAGACCAGGACCAAACCAGGACTGAGATCAGGACTGAGACTGGGACTGGACCAGGACTGAAAATGGTTTAGTTTTGGTTTAGTCCTGTTTTAGTCCTGGTTCAGTCCGGCATCGCAGTCACGGAAGTCACATAAACTGGGCTGTTATCAGTTTTTTCTATTCTTCATTAAAACACAAAATCGAAACCTGAAAAAACAAATCTAATCCGTGTATCATTTGTTCATATGTTTTTCAAAATAAAACCAAAAATAAGAAAACAAAATAAGAACTATTTTCTTCATTATTTGTCTCGAAAATCAAAATGAAAAAAAAAACAAAACAGATAACGATTTCTTTTTTTCAGTTTTCGTTTTTGTGTTTAAATGAAAAATGGAAAAAACAGATTTTTCCTGTTTATGTGACTTCTGTGTCTGCGATGCTGGACTTTCGCTCCACATATGGACTGAACCGGGACTGAATCAGGACTAAACAAGGACTAAACAGTTTTCAGTCCTGGTCGGGTTCCAGTCTCAGTCCCGGTCTCAGTCCTCGTCCTGTTCCCTCGGTCTCAATCCTAGTCTCAGTCCCAATCTGGTCCCTGGTTCAGTCCTGGTTCAGTCCTGGTTCATTCACAAAATCGAAAACTGGAAAAACAAATCATTATCTGTTTTTTCATTTTGGTTTTGGAGACAAATAATGAAGAAAACTGTTGTTTTTTGTTTTCTTATTTTTGGTTTTATATTGAAAAACAAATGAACGAATGATACACAGATTTACGTGACGTCGGACTTAACCAGGACTAAACCGTTTTCAGTCCTGCTCTGGACCCGGTATCAATCCCGGTCTGGTCCCGGTCTCAGTCCTCACCCTGTTCCCGTTCTCAATCTTGGTCTCAATCCTGGTCTGGTCCCAGTCCTGGTTCAGTCCTGGTTCAGTCCTGATTCAGTCCTGGTTTAGTCCTGGTTCAGTCCAGTCCTGATTCAGTCCAGTCCTGGTTAGTCCTTATTCAGTCCTGGTTCAGTCCTGGTTTCAGTCCTGTTCAGTCCTGATTCAGTCCTGGTTCAGTCCTGGTTTCAGTCCTGGTTCTGGTTCAGTCCTGGTTTAGTCCTGGTTCAGTCCTGGATTCAGTCCTGGTTCAGTCCTGGTTTCAGTCCTGGTCAGTCCAGTCCTGGTTCAGTCCTGGTTCAGTCCTGGTTTAGTCCTGGTTCAGTCCTGGTTCAGTCCTGGTTCAGTCCTGGTTCAGTCCTGGTTCAGTCCTGGTTTAGTCCTGGTTTAGTCCTGGTTCAGTCCTGGTTCAGTCCTGGTTTAGTCCTGGTTTAGTCCTGGTTCAGTCCGGCATCGCAGTTTAAGTCACACAAAGGGGAAACGTCCGTTATCCTTTTTTTTTTTTTTCCATTTTTCATTTAAACACAAAATCGAAAACTGAAAAATAGAATCGTTATCTGTTTTTTTTTTTTTCATTTTGGTTTTGGAGACAAATAATGAAGAAAATAGCTGTTTTTTGTTTTCTTATTTTCGGTTTTAATTTGAAAAACAAATAAACAAACAACACGCAGATTAAGTAAAATGTCATGTTACATTTCAGAACATTTAAAATCGTCTAAATTACCACATCCGCGTCTTTTAACTCTTTAAATTCTGATTGGACGGGGCCTGATCAGCTCTGGCACGTTTTCCGTGAACACGTTAGAGCGAAGACCGTCCAGGCTTCCCTTCGCTCTGAGCTGAGGCGAAGTGTAATAGACAAACAGCTCGTCGTCGGTGCCAGTCGCAGATCGTCCAAAAACGCCTCTGCCAAAGCGGGAGCCAGCGGAGCGCGCGCCAGCCGTGTTTTACCCTTCCTCCTGTACACAGCTTAACGCTAAAAGGATTAAAGCTGCACGTATAAACAACACTGATCCTCATTAGGCCTGAGCTCCGCGGGGGCAAAAGACGAGCGCCTGCGTTCGGTTCATCCACCTGTACGGAGTAAGAAAGGTTTCAGGAATATTAATGTGCATAAGGAGAGAAATCGATGCATATTTGTTTACATGAAATAAATATTCGTAAATTCTCAAATGAGTCCAGTCGTACATAAACTGTGTGTATTTTATTCATCCTCTGACGTATTTTTGACAGTAAAGTCGTGTCTGTGAATTGGTGTTCGTACTGAAGGAAACGTAATCGTACATTTTCATTTCGAGATTGTGATTCTTGATGTTCTAACTTTCAAGACCGAGTCCAAGCGCCTTCAAGACCGAGACAAGACCGAGTCCAAGCGCCTTCAAGACCGAGACAAGACCGAGTCCAAGCGCCTTCAAGACCGAGACAAGACCAAGTCCAAGCGCCTTCAAAAGACAAGACGAGTCCAAGCGCCTTCAAGACCGAGACAAGACCGAGTCCAAGCGCCTTCAAGACCGAGACAAGACCAAGACCAAGCGCACCTTCAAGACCGAGACAAGACGAGTCCAAGCGCCTTCAAAACTGAGACAAGACCGAGTCCAAGCTCCTTCAAGACCGAGACAAGACCGAGACCAAGCGCCTTCAAGACCGAGACAAGACCGAGACCAAGCGCCTTCAAGACCGAGACAAGACCGAGTCCAAGCGCCTTCAAGACTGAGACAAGACCGAGACCAAGCACCATCAAGACCGAGACAAGACCGAGTCAAGCGATCCTTCAAGACCGAGTCTTCAAGACCGAGACAAGACCGAGACCAAGCAAGCTCCTTCAAGACCGAGACAAGACCGAGTCCAAGCTCCTTCAAGACCGAGACAAGACCGAGACCAAGCTCCTTCAAGACCGAGACAAGACCGAGTCCAAGCGCCTTCAAGACCGAGACAAGACCGAGTCCAAGCTCCTTCAAGACCGAGACAAGACCGAGTCCAAGCTCCTTCAAGACCGAGACAAGACCGAGTCCAAGCGCCTTCAAGACCGAGACAAGACCGAGACCAAGCGCCTTCAAGACCGAGACAAAGACCGAGTCCAAGCGAGTCCTTCAAGACCGAGACAAGACCGAGTCCAAGCGCCTTCAAGACCGAGAGACAAGAGACCAAGACCGAGACCGAGTCCAAGCTCTTTCAAGACCGAGACAAGACCGAGACCAAGCACCTTCAAGACCGAGACAAGACCGAGTCTAAATGTGCTCAAGTCTGAGACAAGCCCGAGAACCAAGCACCATCAAATGGTAAATGGTAAATGGTCACATTTTTCTATAGCGCTTTTCCACCTTCAAGGCACTCAATGCGCTTTGAGACCGAGACCAAATGCACCTGAGTTCGAGACGAGACCAAGACCGTAAAAAAGCAGTCTCAAGGCTGATCTCGAGACCAAGGCCCGTCTCGAGAACTTCGACACTAAATATAATCAAATAAAAGCCACATTATCGTAAGAAACTTGTGTCTGAGTTTGAGACCATCTCCAGATCTTAAACTAGTCTTGGTCTGGACTTTATCTAGAGGATTTGAACTTTGGGTTTTGGGTTGATGGAGGAAACTAAACCCACTGCCACTGTGGTGCAAGATCAACTTCACTTGCTTCCAGTTACTCCAGATGCCCTTCCTCAGCCGCTCCACAGTCTATTTACAGTTTTATTGTTTGGTGTTTGTTTTCTGTTTTGTTTAGTTTTTTCTCATTCAGTATTTTTCTCACACTCGCTGACTGACATATTGTGTTTTCATGAATCAAACGGGAGGTGATGGATGGAGGACGAGAGGAGGAGAGGAGAGGGGGAAAGGGGGGGAGGGTCGGAGAGAGAGAAGCCCAGGACGAGGCGCCGCCAACAGGCCTGGCATCGGCGCAGGTCCCCCCGGCTCTGGAGCTGACACTTCCAATGTAATAACAGATAAATAGAGAGAGGACTCGATGGACCAGAGAGCAAACAGCACACGCCTGCCAACGGGAACGAGGGATGGACGGAGGAGAGGAGGGGAGGAGAGGGGAGGAGAGGAGGAGGGAGGAGAGGGAGGAGGAGGAGAAAGAAGGGAAAGAGAGGAGGAGACAAGAGGAGGGTGAAAGAGAGGAGAAAGGAAAAAGAGAGAGGAGGAGAAAGGGGAAGAGAGACAGGATAGAGAGAGGAGGAGGGAGAGGGGGAGAAAGAAGGGAAAGAGACAGGATAGAGAGAGGAGGAGGGAGAGAGGAGAGAGGAAAGGAGAGGGGGAGAAGAAGGGAGAGAGGGGAGAGGAGAGGGGGTGAAAGAGAGGAGAAAGGAAGAAAGAGAGAGGAGGAGAAAGGGGAAGAGAGACAGGATAGAGAGAGGAAGAGGGAGAGAGAGGAGGAGAGGAGAGGGGGAAAGAGAGGAGGAGACAAGAGAGGGGTGAAAGAGAGGAGAAAGTAAAAAGAGAGAGGAGGAGAAAGGGGAAGAGAGACAGAAGAGAGAGAGGAGAGGAGAGGGAGATAGGAAAAAAGAGAGAGGAGGAGAAAGAGGAAGAGAGGAAGGATAGAGAGAGAGAGAGGAGAGGAGAGAGAGGAGGAGAAAGGAGGGAGGTGAAAGAGAGGGAGAGGAAGGGGGAGAGGAGAAGAGGAGGGGAGAGAAGAGAGGGGGAGAAAGAAGGGAAAGAGAGGAGGAGACAAGAGGAGGGTGAAAGAGAGGAGAAAGTAAAAAAGAGAGAGGAGGAGAAAGGGGAAGAGAGACAGGATAGAGAGAGGAGGAGGGAGAGAGAGGAGGAGAGGAGAGGAGAGGGGGAGAAAGAAGGGAAAGAGACAGGATAGAGAGAGAGAGCGGAGAGGAGAGAGAGGAGGAGAAATTAGGGAGGTGAAAGAGAGAGAGGAGGAGGAGAGAGGGAGGAGACAGGAGGAGAAAGAAGGGAAAGAGAGGAGAATGTAAGAAAGAGAGAGGAGGGGAGAGGAGGAGAAAGGGGGAGAGAGACAGGATAGAGAGAGAGAGAGGAGAGAGAGGAGGGGAGGAGAGGGGGAGAGGGGGAGAAAGAAGGGAAAGAGAGGAGGAGACAAGAGGAGGGTGAAAGAGAGGAGAAAGGAAGAAAGAGAGAGGAGGAGAAAGAGGGAAGAGAGACAGGATAGAGAGAGGAGGAGGGAGAGAGAGGAGGAGAGGAGAGGGGGAGAGGAGGAGAAAAGGGGAAAGAGACAGAGGATAGAGAGAGAGAGGGAGAGGGGAGGAGAGGAAGAGAGGAGAAAGAGGGAAAGAGAGGAGGAGACAAGAGGAGGGTGAAAGAGAGGAGAAAGTAAAAAGAGGAGAGGAGGAGAAAAGGGGAAGAGAGACAGGATAGAGAGAGGAGGAGGGAGAGAGAGGAGGAGAGGAATTAGGGAGGTGAAAGAGAGAGAGGGAGGAGGAGAGAGGGAGGAGACAGGAGGAGAAAGAAGGGAAAGAGAGGAGAATGTAAGAAAGAGAGGAGGGAGAGGAGGAGAAAGGGGGAGAGAGACAGGATAGAGAGAGAGAGGAGAGGAGAGAGAGGAGGAGAAAGGAGGGAGGTGAAAGAGAGGAAAGAGAGACAGAAGGTGAGAGTGGAGCAGAGGGAGAGAGGAGAGGGGAGAGGAGGAGAAAGGAGGGGGTGAAAGAGAGAGAGAGGAAGGGGGAGAGGAGAAGAGAGAGAGAGAGAGAGAGGGGGAGAAAGAAGAAAGGAGGAGGAGACAAGAGGAGGTGAAAAGAGGAGAAAGTAAAAAAGAGAGAGGAGGAGAAAGGGGATGAGAGACAGGATAGAGAGAGGAGGAGGGAGAGAGAGGAGGAGAGGAGAGGGGGAGAGGGGGAGAAAGAAGGGAACGAGACAGGATAGAGAGAGAGAGGAGAGGAGAGAGAGGAGGAGAAAGGAGGGAGGTTAAAGAGAGGAAAGAGAGACAGAAGGTGAGAGTGGAGCAGAGGGAGAGAGGAGGAGAAAGGAGGGGGTGAAAGAGAGGGAGAGGAAGGGGGAGAGGAGAAAGAGAGGAAGGGAGAAGGAGGAGAAAGTGGGAGAGAGAGAGGATAGAGAGAGAGAGAAGAGGAGGGAGGGAGAGGAGCGAGGAGAGGAGGAGAAAAGAGGGGATAAAAGAGAGGAAAGAGAAAGAGGAGATGAGAGAGGAGAAGAGAGAGAAGAGAGGGGGGAGAGACAGAGGAGATGAGAGAGGGAGGGAGGAGGGGAGAAAGAAGGGGGAGAAAGAGAGGAGAGGAGAAAGTGGGAGAGAGACAGAATTGAGAGAGGGAGAGGAAAGGAGCGAGGGAGATAGAGGGAGGGAGAGAGAGGAGGAGGGAGAGGAGGAGAAAGAAGGGGGTGAAAGAGAGGAGTGAGGGAGAGAGAGAAAGTAGAAGAGGAGAAAGTGGGACGGAGAGAGGAGGGGAGAGAAGAGAGAACGTGAGAGAGAGAAGGGCAAGAGGGAAGAGAGAGAGAGAGAGAGAGAGAGATGGTAAGCTGAGAAGGAGAGGAGGAAGAAAGGAAGAGTGTGAGGAGAGAAAAGATGAAGAGAGAGAAAAAGAGAGAGTGTGAGGGGCTGGAAATGCTGGGAGTGAGAAAGATGGAGTGAAGAGAGAAAGGAAAAGAGAGAGCAGAAAGAGAGAAAGAGAGGAGGGAATTCAGGGAGAGGGGGATGCAGAAAAAGAGAGAGAGAACTAATAGAGGACATCTGGCGTCATTGGCTCTTTCTCCTGAAAACAACCGACAGGAGCTTTGTCAACAAACAAAACACAGACCTGAACAAACTCAACAACAACAAGAGCACAGACCAAACAGAACAGCTCAACGGGGACGGGCCCGGAGGACTAAAGGGGAGAGCGAGAGGGGGCGTCTGGAGGACGAAAGGAGGGGAGAGCGAGAGGGGGCGGGGTCTGGAGGACTAAAGGAGGGAGAAGCGAGGCGGGGTCTGGAGGGGGAGAGCGAGAGGGGGGGGACTGGAGGACTAAAGGGAGAGCGAGGGGCGGGGCTGGAGGACTAGGGGGCGCGGGGTCTGGAGGACTAAAGGGAGAGCGAGAGCGGGTCTGGAGGAACTAAAGGGGGGGAGCGCGAGGGGGGGTCTGGAGGACTAAAGGGGAGAGCGAGGGGGCGGGGCTGGAGGACTAAAGGGAGAGAAGGGGCGGGGTCTGGAGGACTAAAGGGGAGAGCGAGGGGCGGGGTCTGGAGGACTAAAGGAGGGGAGAGGAGAGGGGGCGGGGTCTGGTCCAACCTTTTTTGCATCAGGGACGATATTTTCACGTAGGGAGTATTATCTGTTACATAAGGGTGAGTTGTACAGTTGTAGGGAGTATTATCTGTTATATAATTGTACAGTTGTAGGGAGTATTATCCCTTACATAACGGCAAGCCCTTGAACAGTTTTAGGGAGTATTATCTACTACATAATTGTGCAGTTGTAGGGAGTATTATCTGTTACATAAGAATGAGTTTTTGTACAGTTGTAGGGAGTATTATCTGTTATATAAGGGCAAGTTCTTGTACAGTTGTAGGGAGTATTATCTGTTTGCAATTAGCAGTTGTAGGGAGTATTATCCATTACATAACGGCAAGTTCTTGAACATTGTATTATCCACTACATAATTGTACAGTTGCAGGGAGTATTATCTGTAACATGAGGGTGAGTTGTACAGTTGTAGGGAGTATTATCTGTTACATAATTGTACAGTTGTAGGGAGTATTATATAAGGAGTTTGTCCTCTTGTCCCTCACTGTGACAAATGTCTCCAGTTCACAGCCGAAGTAAAAAGTCGTATGAGGAATATTCGTGCCATAATTTGTCCATAAAGACGATTAAGCGCTGGACCCCCTGCAGAAAAGTTCCACAGCGCGGCTTTAATCGACGAGCACGGGGAGAATGTTAATGAAGTCGCGTTTATGTCGTGTTGCGTTCAGCTCAGTCAGGACATTTCGAGAGGCTCTTATCGTCTCTCCGGCTCGTCTCTGGCTCGTCCCGTTGAGAGGAGCCGCCGTCTGACATCTGGCATCGCCGTCCCGCTCCGACCCCCCGCCGCCGCCCGCCCGCTCCTGCCCGCTCCTGCCCAAACCCGCCCGCCCGCTCCTGCCCGGGCACACCCTCCGCGCCGCCCCACGGTCACCCTCCAGGCTCCGGCGCCGCAGCCTGAACCGGACCACAAACCGAATGGACCAATCTGTCTCTGCGCTCCGAGCGAATATCCAGGTCCACGGGAGAGAGAGAGAGAGAGAGAAAAAAAAAAGAAAACAGTCGTAAAATAAACAAACACGCTTCTGGAGAAATGTGGGCAAGTGGGCACAGAAGAGAGAGAGAGAGAGAAAGAGAGGAAGGAAAAAAGAAGACAGAGAGGGTGGGAAAGAGAGAGGAGGAGAACGAGAGAGGACAGGGACAAGGGGATAAAAGGAGAGAGAGGGGGAAAGAGAAAGAGGGGGAAGGAAAAAAGAGAAGAGAGGGAGGGAAAGAGAGAGACGAAGAGAGAGCGAGAGTGAGAAGGAGAGAGAAGGAAATAAAGAGGAGAGAGTGGGAGAGTTGTGGTGCAGTTCCACAGTGAGGGGCTCCTTTTATATTATCAACCCATTTTACATCAATATTGTAGGTTACAATATCGGTGCAGCGTCTGCAGTGATGCGGTCGCTGTATCGTTGTGGTGAAGAAGAGCTGAGCCGAAAGGAAAAGCTCTTGATTTACATTCAGTCTCTGTTCCTCCTCTCGCCTCTGGTCATGAGCTCTGGGTAGTGACCGAAAGGACGAGACTGTGGATACAAGAAGCCAAAATGAGTTTCCTCTGCAGAGTGTCTGGGCGTCTCCCTTAGAGACAGGGTGAGGAGCTCAGTCACACGAGAGGAGCTCGGAGTAGAGCCGCTGCTCCTCCATGTCGAGAGCCAGCTGAGGCTCAGGCATCTGCTCTGATGCCTCCTGGACGCCTCACCTCAGGAGGTGTTCATGTCCCACTGGGAGGAGTCCCCAGGGAAAACCCAGGACACACTGGAGGGACTATGTCTCTGGACTGGCCTGGGAACGACTCGGGGTTCCCCTGGAGGAACTGGAGGACATGTTTGGGGTGAAGGAAGTCTGGGAGTCCTGGGAGAATGCTGCCCCCGTGACCCAGCCCTGGATAAGCAGAGGAAAACAGATGAATGGATGGATTAGTTTACAAAATATTTTTTTTTACAAATATATCTATATATATAGTTTAAGACTAAATTCCCTGATAAACTTGACGATATTTGACTTCTCTGGAGTATTAACTGTAACACATCACATATTTAGATCACTGTTCCCTTTTATTTTTTGAAAATTGCGTATTTGAAAACAACATAAAGAAGTTGCTGTGTACAGTTTTGTGTCATGTTTTCACCATGGAAAAAGAGCGACTATCACCACAAGTGCACCTCCCAAACACGAGTAGAGACTCGTGCGCTGTGAGACCTCGACTCCACTGACAATATTCCATGGAAAAATGTACGGACATGACCTCACAAACATCTCATCACCAACAAGCAAAGGGAAATCTGATCAAACTTCTACATCACCGTTATCCTCTAAACCATCATCTTAGAAGGACAAAGGACACAAACTGAAAAATGAAAAACCACCTCTCACTTATTTTGGACCTGCCCAGACTCTGTGTGTTTTTGGAAAGAATTCATAAAACATAAACACAACTTCTTATCGCATTTCTTCTAAAGTTGTGCTGTTTGGTTTTTGCATTATGTATCATATGAAAAGTCAACAATATTATATCATCAATCTGTTAATCAAGTGATCTATAAGCTTTCTGAGCTGTGAAACCACCTGTAATTGAATAAACATAAAGTAGAGCTGTTTAAAGTCACACTGTGGAACATTCCAGTGACACAGTGCATCTTTTAATATTGATTTAGCACCGCAGATGATCTTTAAACAGTCACACAGAGACGCACGAGGAGTAAAACGAGGATCTTAAAGACAGGGGAGGTCTCCTGTCTCTCCAGCTGAGCTCCTCCAAAACAATCCAATACCTCCAACACACAATCCCCCTCACCAGGGACGGGCCCGGCACTCACTAATTACTCCGCTTTTTGTCCCTGAATTATCTGCATGTCCAACACTACATTTCACAGCAAATTAAACACGGAAACACCCCCCCCCCCCCCCCCCCCCAAACCCGCCCAAGAATAAACCTTAAATTGTTTCTATCTTTGTCCGGGGATACTAAGAGGATGCGCGCCTTTATTTGTGGTTTCTTTGGGCCCCGCAGACGCAGACGCTCGCGGTATTGTCTGAGTGACGCTGCGAGGGCCTGATAAGGTGTCAGTATT
>NW_026571541.1:35066115-35078615 GCF_026225935.1 Boleophthalmus pectinirostris
GTAAGTAGCTGAAAAAGTGTGAGCACCACTGGTTTAGAAGCTGCATTTTCAGATGTTTGCACGTTTAAACTGATCGAGCTTCGTGTATCCGTCGCCGCCGCCTTGTTTTGATCACTTCACATCACAGCAGCACGAACTCACTCATGCGGAATTAGCCCCGTGTCCCCTCCCCCCCAGTCCTCCCCGTCCTCCCGTCCTCCCGTCCTCCCCCTCCCCGTCCTCCCGTCCTCCCCGTCCTCCCGTCCTCCCGTCCTCCCGTCCTCCCGTCCTCCCGTCCTCCCGTTCCCTCTCTCGTCCCAAACACCGGGGTCAGACCTCTTTTCTGTCTCTGGTCTGGCCCTCGTCCTGCTGCCCGCACTATCATTACATCCACCGCTCGCTGCCAACAAACACAGAGAAAGGAAAGAAGAGCAGAGGGGGGAGGAGGACTTTGGCAGGGGGTTCGGAAAGAGAGAGACGACGAGGAGGGAGGGAGGGAGGGAGGGAGGAGGAAGGGCCCGGGGTCAAACGAGAGGGTGAGGGAGGGTGTCACTGTCCTTGGCTGCTGTTAACCTGGTCAATTAAATTCACATTGAGGAGAAATGATTTGCAAATGATATACAAACAGAGAGAGAAAGAGCGAAGAGGCCGATCAGGACGTATGGAGGGTTAATGACCAGAAGTGGGGTCGAAACGGGCCGACGTTTCCTGAACTGTGAGAGGAGAGAGTTGGAAAAAAGCAAAAGCATCAGTGTTTGGTGTAAGAAATGTCGACACGATTTGTCACGATACTAAAATTACAAACTTGATTTCAATTCTAAGGAACAGACTCACGGAAAGAAAAACTAACCACCAGGTCTAAACCAGGTCTAAACCAAGACTGAACCAGGTCTTATCCAGGACTAAAACCAGGTGTAAACCAGTACAAAACCAGGACTAAAAGAGAACTAACTCAGGAGAAAAACAGGACTAAACCATAACTAAACCAGGTCTAAACCAGGACTAAACCAGGTCTAAAACAGGTCTAAACCAAGACTAAAATCAGGACTAAACCAGAACTAAACCAAGACTAAACCAGGATGAAACCAGAACTTAACCAGGACTAAAACTGGGTCTAAACTAGGCCTAAACCAGGTCTAAACCAGGACTAAAATCAGGACTAAAACCAGGACTAAAACCAGGTCTATACCAGGTTAAAAGAGGTCTAAAACCAGGACTAAATCAGGACTAAAATCAAGACCAAAACCAGGTCAAAACAGGCCTAAACCAGAGGTAAACCAAGACTAAACCTAAACCAAAACTAAACCAAGATTAAACCAGGATGAAACCAGGTCTATACCAGGTCTAAAAGAGGTCTAAACCAGGACTAAAATCAGGTCTAAAACCAGGACTAAACCAGAGGTAAACAAGGACTAAACCAGAACTAAACCAAGACTAAACCAGAATGAAACCAGAGTTTAGCAAGAACTAAACCAGGTCTAAACCAGGACTAAAATCAAGATTAAAATCAGGTTTAAACCAGGACTAAACCTAGGACTAAAATCAGGATTAAAACAAGACTAAACCAGGATGAAACCAGAGCTTAACCAGGACTAAACTAGGCCTAAACCAGGTCTTAACCAGGGCTAAAATCAGGACTAAAACCAGGTCTAAACCAGAGATAAACCCAGATTAAACCAGGATAAAACCAGACCTTAACCAGAACTAAAACCAGGTCTAAACCAGGTCTAAATGAGGACTAAAACAGGACTGAAACAGGACTAAAATCAGGACTAAACCAGGACAAAACCAGGACTAAAACAAGACTAAACCAGGATGAAACCAGAGCTTAACCAGGACTAAACTAGGCCTAAATCAGGTCTTAACCAGGACTAAAATAGGATTAAACCAGGACTAAACCCAGGACTAAAATCAGGACTAAAACCAGGTCTAAACCAGGTCTAAACCAGGACTAAAACAGGACTGAAACAGGACTGAACTAGGACTAAAACCAGGACTAAACTAGGACTAAAACCAGGACTAAACCAGGACTAAAATCAGGATTAAAACAAGACTAAACCAGGATGAAACCAGAGCTTAACCAGGACTAAACTAGGCCTAAACCAGGTCTTAACCAGGGCTAAAATCAGGACTAAACTAGGACTACACCAGGACTAAAACCAGGTCTAAACGCGGACTAAAACAGGACTAAAACCAGGACTAAACCAGGACTAAAACAAAACTAAACCAGGATTTAAAACAAGACTAAACCAGGATGAAACCAGAGCTTAACCAGGACTAAACTAGGCCTAAACCAGGTCTTAACCAGGGCTAAAATCAAGTCTAAAATAGGACTAACACCAGGACTAAAACCGGGTCTAAACCAGGTCTAAACGCGGACTAAACCAGGACTAAACCAGGACTAAACATGACTAAAATCAAGATTAAAACCAGGTCTAAAATAGGACTAAACCAGGACTAAAACCAGGTCTAAACCAGGTCTAAACGCGGACTAAACCAGGACTAAACCAGGACTAAAACTAAAATCAGCTCATTAAAACCAGGCTCTGAAAATAGTGAGTAAACGCTGAGGCACTCAAATAAAACTTAAACCAAGGCTTAAATACAACTAAAAACAAACTAAACCAAGTAAACCACGGTGATCTAAATATGTTATGTTTTAGCAGATAATACTTGGGGATGTAATAATAACCGAAATATCGTGATATCGTATCGTCAGAGGTCCAAAAATAATATCGAGAGTGGTCAGAATATATCGAATTATAAGTTTCTTTGCTTAAATGCGTTGTTCTTTCGTAGGAACAGCTTATAAACATCAGGAACTACATTTCCCATGATTCATTTCAGCGCAGACAACATGAAGAAATATGTTTTTTACTTGAATTCTTGGGATTGTGATGAAAATAATTTGCACTAAAATCTTGTCAAGGTATTTTAAAAGCAGAAAAGTGTCCCGTCACTCCAAAATATCGTATCGTGAGAGGCATTTCGTGATAATATCGTATCGAGAGATTTGGATATCGTGACATCCCTCGTCATTTGGTGCTTGTTTTTAATCCGTGTGTCATTTGTTCATTTGTTTTTCAAAATAAAACCAAAAATAAGAAAAAAAAAAAAACAACTATTTTCTTCATTATTTGTCTCTAAAACCAAATTTATTTATTTATTTTTTTCAATTTTGGGTTGAAATGAAAAATGGAAAAACAGATATCGGACGCTTCTTGTTTCCGTGACTTAAACTGCGATGCTGGACCGAACCAGGACTAGACCAGGACTGAATCAGGTCCGGGACCAGCCTGGAACCAGACCGGGACTGAGACCAGAATTGAGACCGAGAACAGGACCAGGACTGAGGCCAGGACCAGACCGTGATTGAGACCGGGACTGAGATCGGGAACAGGACAAGGACTGAGACCAGGACTGAACCAGGTCCAGGACCAGACCGGAACCAGACCGGGACTGAGACCAGGACTGAGATTGGGACCAGACCAGGAATGAAAACGGTTTAGTCCTTGTTTAGGTCTGGTTTATTCTTGTTTTAGACCCGGTCTCAGTCCTGGTTCTGGTCTTGGTCTGGTCCCGGATTCAGTCCTCATCTGGTCCCAGTCTCAGTTCTGGTCTCAATCACGGTCTGGTCCCGGATTCCGTCCTGGTTTGGTCCTGGTCTGGTCCCGGTCTCAGTCCTGGTCCTGTTCCTGGTCTCATTCATGGTCTCAGCTCTGGTCTGGTCCCAGTCTCAGTCCCAGTTTCAATCCCGGTCTGCTTCTGGACCACTTTTAGTCCTGGTTCAGTCCGAAATCGCAGTTTAAATCATGGAAACGGGAAATGGCTTTGATTTTGGAAACAAATAATGAAGTAAATTGCGTCTGGTACCGGTCTCAGTCCCGGTCTGCGTACTGGTCTCAAGTCTAGTTCAATAGTCTGGTCAATTTCACTCAGTCTGGTCCCGGTCTCAGTCAGGTCTGGTCTAGTCCCTGGTCTCAATCATCCGGTCTGGTCCCGGTCTCAATCATGGTCTGGTCCTCTCAGTCCCGGTCTCAGTCATGGTCTGGTCCCGGTCTCAGTCATGGTCTGGTCCCGGTCTCAGTCATGGTCTGGTCCCGGTCTCAATCATGGTCTGGTCCCGGTCTCAGTCATGGTCTGGTCCCGGTCTCAATCATGGTCTGGTCCCGGTCTCAATCATGGTCTGGTCCCGGTCTCAATCATGGTCTAGTCCCGGTCTCAGTCATGGTCTGGTCCCGGTCTCAGTCATGGTCTAGTCCCGGTCTCATCATGGTCTAGTCCCGGTCTCAATCATGGTCTGGTCCCGGTCTCAATCATGGTCTAGTCCCGGTCTCAGTCATGGTCTAGTCCCGGTCTCAATCATGGTCTAGTCCCGGTCTCAGTCATGGTCTAGTCCCGGTCTCTCAATCATGGTCTGGTCCCGGTCTCAATCATGGTCTGGTCCCGGTCTCAATCACAGTCTGGTCCCGGTCTCAGTCCCGGTCTCCCGTCTCAATCACAGTCTGGTCCCGGTCTGGTCCTGGTCCTGTTCCCGGTCCCGTCTCATTCCTGGGCTTCAGCTCAGGTCTGTTCCCAGGTCTCAGTCCCGGTTTCAATCCCGGTCTGCTTCCGGACCATTTTTAGTTCTGGTTTAGTCCGAAATCGTAGTTTAAGTCACAGAAACGGGAAACGGCTTTGATTTTGGAGACAAATAATGAAGTAAATCGTTGTTTTTTCGATTTCTTATTTTCTGTTTTATTTTGAAAGACGAACAAACTAACGACACACAGATTGTTTTGGTAGTTTCACCTTCAGTTCTGCGTCTTTCGAGAGTCTGGACTCCATTAACCGCGTTATTATTTCACAAACAGACTCTCTGCTGCTCGTCGTCTCAGCGCCGCGTCGCAAACGGTCGCGTTACGAAAGCTGCTAATTTTCTAATCTGACACTTACAAAGCCTGTCATGCTGCACGGTCTGGTACCGGTCTCAGTCCCGGTCTGGTACTGGTCTCAGTTCTAGTCTCAATCATGGTCTGGTACCAGTCTCAGTCCCGTCTGGTACTGGTCTCAGTTCTAGTCTCAGTCTGGTACCAGTCTCAGTCCCAGTCTGTCTGGTCTCAGTCGTCTCAGTCTCTCCCGGTCTCAGTCCTGGTCTGGTCTCGGTGGTCTCAGTTCAGTCCGTCTGGTCTGTCTGGTCCCGGTCTCACTCCCAGTCTCCGATCTCAATCGTCTGGTCCCGGTCTCAGTCGGTCTACTGGTCTCAGTTCTAGTCTCAATCATGGTCTGGTACCAGTCTCAGTCCCGGTCTGGTACTGGTCTCAGTTCTAGTCTCAATCACGGTCTGGTCCCGGTCTCAGTCCTGGTTCTGGTCTCGGCCTGGTCTCAGATTCAGTCCTCGTCTGGTCCCTGTCTGGTCCCGGTCTCACTCCCAGTCTCCGATCTCAATCACAGTCTGGTCCCGGTCTCAGTCACGGTCTGGTCCCGGTCTCAGTCACGGTCTGGTCCCGGTCTCAGTCACGGTCTGGTCCCGGTCTCAGTCATGGTCTAGTCCTGGTCTAGTCCCGGTCTCAGTCATGGTCTAGTCCCGGTCTCAATCACAGTCTGGTCCCGGTCTGGTCCTGGTCCTGTTCCCGGTCCCGGTCTCATTCCTGGGTTCAGCTCAGGTCTGTTCCCGGTCTCAGTCCCGGTTTCAATCCCGGTCTGCTTCCGGACCATTTTTAGTTCTGGTTTAGTCCGAAATCGTAGTTTAAGTCACAGAAACGGCTTTGATTTTGGAGACAAATAATGAAGTAAATCGTTGTTTTTTTCGATTTCTTATTTTCGGTTTTATTTTGAAAAACAAATGTTCGTAGTTTCACCTTCAGTTCTGCGTCTTTCGAGAGTCTGGACTCCATTAACCGCGTTATTATTTCACAAACAGACTCTCTGCTGCTCGTCGTCTCAGCGCCGCGTCGCAAACGGTCGCGTTACGAAAAGCTGCTAATTTTCTAATCTGACACTTACAAAGCCTGTCATGCTCCGTAAATCTGAAATATGCCCCTTCTGCATCTGCCCCGGGTCCCTCCACACCGGCGGGGGGGGGGGGGGGGGAGCAGACTGCGGGCCCCCTTCTGGCCCTCCTCCCCGGGGCCAGAGGGACTCGCCGCCCCCCCTCCTCCTCCTCCCGGTCCTTCCTTCCTTCCTTCCTTCCTCCTCCTCGTCGTCGTCGCTCTCCCCTCCAACCATTCTGTCCTCTTTACAACTTTACAAAATAGGCTTTTAATTTAGCTGGGCGGCTGGGGCGCGCGGGTCCCGCCAGCATCAATCACGGCGAGGAGGGCGAGGAGTCCGGGCGGGGGGTCCCTTGGGTGCTCTCAGATACCGCGATGCTCCTACACGCACGCGGGGAGAGAGGGGGGGGGGACCTTATAACCTTATCGCGAGGCCAGAACGCAGTCTTTTAGTGCAAACCAAGCCCCCCTCCTCCTCCTCCTCCTCCTCTTTCTCTTCCTCTTCATCGTTTCTCTCCTCGTTTCTCTCCTCGTTTCTCTCGGTGTTTCCAGGCCCCGCCCGGACGGAGGGAGCAGACGGGAGCAGATGGGGAGGACGGGGGAAAGGTGCAAACGTTTAGCGTGGCGTGTTCGAACAGCGATATCGTTTAGAAAAGCGGGTGAGAAAAGACGAGAGGTTTTGTGTTTATGTAGAGTGAGCGGATTTTCAAAATAAAATAAATAAAAATAAAAATAAAAACTGGGATGACCTGGTTTGGAAATTGGGAAATCAGGACTAAACCAGGACTAAACCAGGACTAAAACCAGGACTAAACCAGGACTAAAACCAGGTCTAAACCAGGACTAAAACCAGGACTAAACCAGGACTAAACCAGGACTAAACCAGGACTAAACCAGGACTAAAATCAAGACTAAAACCAAGTCTAAACCAGGACTAAACCAGGTTTAAATGAGAGGTCTAAACCAGGTCTAAACCAGGTCTAAACCAGGATTAAACCAGGACTAAAACCAGGTCTTAACCAGGACTAAACTAGGTCTAAAACCAGGTCTAAACCAGGACTTAAACCAGGACTAAACCAGAACTAAACCAGTCTAAACCAGGTCTAAACCAGGACTAAAACCAGGACTAAAAAGGTCTAAAACCTAAACCAGGTCTTAAACCAGGACTAAAACCAACTAAGTCTAAACCAGAACTAAACCAGGACTAAACCAGGACTAAACTAAACCAGGACTAAACCAGGACTAAAACCAGGACTAAACCAGGACTAAAACCAGGACTAAAAGGACCAGGACTAAACCAGGACTAAACCAGGACTAAACCAGGTCTTAACCAGGACTAAACTAGGTCTAAACCAGGTCTAAACCAGGACTAAACCAGGACTAAACCAGAACTAAACCAGGTCTAAACCAGGTCTAAACCAGGACTAAAATCAAGACTAAAATCAGGTCTTAAACCAGGTCTAAAACCAGGTCTAAAACCAGGTCTAAACTAGGACTAAACCAGTTCTAAAATCAGGACTAAAACCAGGTCTAAACCAGGTTTAAGCCAGGACTAAAACCAGGACTAAAACAGGACTAAAACTAGAACTAAACCAGGACTAAAACCAGGTCTAAACCAGGACTAAAACCAGGACTAAAACTAGAACTAAACCAGGACTAAAACCAGGTCTAAACCAGGTCTAAACCAGGACTAAAATCAAGACTAAAATCAGGACCAAAGCAGGTCTAATCCAGGTCTAAAACAGGATAAAATCAGGACTAAACCCGAGTCTACACTTGACCTAGTGGGGGGACAAGGAGGCAAGGAAGTGAGGAGACAAGGAAACACCAAAGACAAGGAAGCAAAAATGGTAAAACTAACAACAACTAGCATGTTAACACGCACTCCCTGATCACTGGACAGTAAAATACTTTCTAATCAGGGACTTAAACTAATGAACAGACAAAGTTCAGTTTGACAGATTCACATTTACGTGAAAGTTATAATTTTATTTAGATTTAGAAATGAAATTGTGATACTTTTCGATACTACAACTGCAATAAAATTTGACAATATTTGAATAAAGAATGCCATAAAATGTTAAATATGTAGTAAAGTTTAAAAAATGAAGTAAAACAAAAGCGGTACAAGTCCCGTCGTGTGACCCGATGTTGAGATTCTCCGTTCAAATCTGTGAGTCGTTTCTGTTTGTCCTGCGTCTTCATCGTGGAAGGGCATCTGACATAAAATCTATACAGACCAATGAGCACGTCACTGATCACCAGGAGGAACATCCCCGTCTGACGAGGTGACGCCGGGGAAAGGAGGGACAAGAAATCTAAAAATATAAATTGTATAAACTCAGGACTTAAATATGAAAAAGTGTCTGTTTTTTTTTTTTTTTTTTTTCGAGACGCAGTTTAAGAAACTTTATCGTGTTTATATCAGCGAAAAACAGAATCCTCACCTCTGAACTGGACCGAGCTGAAACCAAGTGATAAACAGGCACGAGGAAACAAGGAGGCAAGGAAACAACTAGGCAAGGAGGCAAGGAAACATGGAGACAAGGAGGCAAGGAAGTGAGGAGATAAGACGGTACGGAGACAAGGTGACGAGAAGGCAAGGAAAGAAGGAAGTGAGGAGGTAAAGAGGTAAGGAGACAAGGAGGCAAAGAAGCAGGGATGCAATAAGACAAGGAAACAAGGAAGCAAGGATACATGGAGACAAGGAGGCAAGGAGCAAGAAAGCGAGGAGATAAGAAGGTAAGGAGACAAGGTGACAAGAAGGCAAGGAAAGAAGGAAGTGAGGAGGCAAAGGGGCAAGGAGACAAGGAGGCAAGGAAGCAGGGATGCAATAAGACAAGGAAACAAGGAGGCACGTAGGGAAGGAAACAAGGAAGCAAGGATACATGGAGACAAGGAGGCAAGGAGCAAGAAAGTGAGGAGATAAGAAGGTAAGGAGACAAGGTGACAAGAAGGCAAGGAAAGAAGGAAGTGAGTAGGTAAAGGGGCAAGGAAGCAGGGATGCAAGAAGGCAAGGAAGTGAGGAGACAAGGAAACAAGGAGGTAAGCAAAGAAGGAGGCAAAACGACAAGGAAGCTAGGAGGCAAGGAAGTGAGGAGACAAGGAAACAAAGGGACAAGGAAGCAATGAGGCAAGGGGGTAAAGAAACAAGGAGGTGATAAGACAAGGAGGCAAGGAAACATGGAAGCAGTGAGGGAAGGAGGCAAGGAAGTGAGGAGGTAAGGACACAGGAGGAAAGGAAAGGAGGAGACAAGGAGGTAGGAGACAAGAGAGGAGGAGTGAGAGTGAAACTTGATGTCCCGGTGTGTTTTTCTCTTTCTCTTTTGCTTTTCTTTTTGAGGAGGAGACAAGGAGACATGAGAGGAGGAGACATGAGAGGAGGAAAGGAGGAGACATGAGAGGAGGAGACTAGGACACATGAGAGGAAGGAGATGAGAAGACATAAGAGGAGGAGACGTGAGAGGAGGAGGAGAGAAGACTAGGAGACATGAGAGGAGGAGACGAGGAGACTAGGAAACATGAGAGGAGGAGACATGAGAGGAGGAGAACAGAGAGTGAAACTTGAAGGTCGTGGTGTGTTTTTCTCTTTCTCTGCTGTGTTTTTCTTTCTCTTTCACTCGTCTTTTTGAGGAGGAGACTAAGAGAGAGGAGGAGGAGGAGAGGAGACTAGGAGACATGAGAGGAGAAGACAAGGAGACATGAGAGGAGGAGGAGAGGAGACTAGGAGACATGAGAGGAGAAGACAAGGAGACATGAGAGGAGGAGGAGAGGAGACTAGGAGACATGAGAGAAGGATGAGAGGAGACTAGGAGACATGAGAGGAGGATGAGAGGAGACTAGGAGACATGAGAGGAGGAGAGGAGACATGAGAAGAGGAGGAGAGGAGACTAGGAGACATGAGAGAAGGATGAGAGGAGACTAGGAGACATGAGAGGAGGAGAGGAGACATTAAAGGGAGGAGAGGAGACTAGGAGACAAGAGTGTAGAGAAGACTAGGAAACATGAGAGGAGGAGAAGAGGAGACTAGGAGACATGAGAGGAGGAGGAGAGGAGACTAGGAGACATGAGAGGAGGAGACTAGGAGAGAGAGGAGACTAGGAGACATGAGATTAGGAGGAGAGGAGACTAGGAGACATGAGAGGAGGAGGAGAGGAGACTAGGAGACATGAGAGGAGGAAATTAGGAGACATGAGAGGAGGAGATGAGGAGACATGAGAGGAGGAGACTAGGAGACATGAGAGAAGGAGACTAGGAGAGAGGAGGAGACTAGGAGACATGAGAGGAGGAAACGAGGAGACTAGGAGACATGGGGGGAGGAGGAGAGGAGACTAGGAGACATGAGAGGAGACTAGGAGACATGAGAGGAGGAGGAGAGGAGACTAGGAGACATGAGAGGAGGAAGAGGAGAACATGAGAGAGGAGATGAGAGACATGAGAGGAGGAGACTAGAGAGAGAGAGGAGACTAGGAGAGAGGAGGAGACTAGGAGACATGAGAGGAGGAAACGAGGAGACTAGGAGACATGGGGGGAGGAGGAGAGGAGACTTGGAGACATGAGAGGAGAGGAGACTAGGAGACATGAGAGGAGGAGACGAGGAGGAGAGAGAGTGAAACTTGTCAGTCCTGGTGTGTTTTTCTCTTTCTCTAGTGTGTTTTTTCTTTCTCTTCCTGTCGTCTTTTTTTCTGGTGTGTTTTTCTTTCTCTTCCTGTCGTCTTTGTAGGATCTGGTCGTCGTCAGAGCCGCTCGTTCTCGTTCTTCTTCTTCTTCTTGTTCTTCTTCTTCTTCTTCTTGGTTTTATTTGCGTGGCAAACATCATTTCCGTGGGGTTCATGGGCTCCGCTCGTCTCTTAATTGGATTTGGAGGGAGTCCAAACGAAGTGTGTACACAGCCATAATTATACACACACATGTGAGAGACGAACACACCCCACAGAAGAGAGGGAAGAGGAGAGGAGGAGAGGAGAGAGGAGAGAGGAGAGGAGAGGAGGAGAGGAGAGAGAGGAGAGGAGGAGGAGGAGAGGAGAGGAGGAGAGGAGGAGGAGAGAGAGGAGAGGAGAGAGAGGAGAGAGAGGAGAGAGAGGAGAGAGAGAGGAGAGAGAAGAGGAGAGGAGAGGAGGGAGAGGAGAGGAGGAGAGGAGAGGAGAGGAGAGGAGAGGAGAGGAGGAGAGGAGAGGGAGGAGAGGAGAAGAGAGAGAGGAGAGAGAGAGAGAGAGAGAGGAAGAGAGAGAGGAGAGAGGAGGAGAGAGAGAGGAGAGAGAGAGAGAGAGAGAGTAGAGAGGGAGGAGAGAGAGAGGAGAGAGGGAAGGGAGAGAGAGAGTGGAGAGAGAGTAGAGGAAGAAAGAGAGGGGAGGAGAGGAGAGGAGAGAGATATGCACTTACCACACAAAACATATGAGAGAGAGAGAGAGAGAGGAGGAGAGGAGGAGAGAGAAGAAATTGAGGGGAGAGAGAGTAGAGAGAGAGTAGAGGAAGAAAGAGAGGGAGGAGAGAGAGGAGGGAGGGAGAGAGAGGAGAGATGGGAGGGGAGAGGGAGAGAGAGAGAGAGGAAAGAGGGAGGAGAGAGAGGAGAGAAGGAGGAGAGAGAGAGTAGAGAGGGAGGAGAAGGGAAGGGAAGGGAGAGAGAGAGTAGAGGAGGAAAGAGAGGGAAGAGAGAGAGAGAGGAGAAAGGGAGGAGAGAGAGTAGAGAGGGAGGAGAGGAGGAAAGAGAGGGAGGAGAGAGAGAGAGGAGAAAGGGAGGAGAGGAGGACAGATGTGCATTCATCACCCGGTTTAGAACATGAGGGAGGAAGAGAGGGATGAGAGGAGGAGAGGGTGAGAGAGGAGGACAGACCACCCGGTTTAGAGCAAATGAAGGAGAGAGGGATGAGAGGAGAAAGAGAGACGGAGAGAGAGAGAGGACAGATATGCAGTTTATAACATATTGAGAGAGAGAGAGAGGAGGGAGAGGGAGGAGAGAGGGATGAGAGGGAGAAGAAGAGAGGGAGAAACAGATCTGAGGCCTATCGGGGGGAGTGAGGGAGAAGGAGGGAGAACATCTATGCACTTACAACCCAGTTTAGAATATAAGAGAGAAAGAGACAGAGAGAGAGAGAGGAGAAGAGGAGAGGAGGGAGAGAGAGAAAGAGAGAGAGAAAGATCAGAGCCAATCAGAGGGAGAGAAGCGAAAACTGAAGGAAGAACACGTATGTACTCACAACTAGTTTAAAACAAATGAGAGAGAGAGAGGGAGGAGAGGAGAGAGGGAGGAGAGAGAAGAAATGGAGGGGAGAGAGAGGAGCGGGGAGAGAGGAGAGAGAGAGTAGAGAGGGAGGAGAGAGAGGAGAAAAGGGAAGGGAGAGAGAGAGTAGAGAGAGAGTAGAGGAAGAGAGAGGGAGGAGAGAGAGGAGGGAGAGAGAGAGAGGAGAGATGGGATGGGAGAGGGAGAGAGAGGAGAGAGAGGAGAGAGGAGGAGAGAGAAGAGGGAGAGAGGGAAGGGAAGGGAAGAGAGAGTAGAGAGAGATAGAGAGAGAGAAGGAGAGAGAGAGAGAGAGAGAGGGAGAGAGAGAG
>NW_026571541.1:35083615-35248615 GCF_026225935.1 Boleophthalmus pectinirostris
GTATGAGCTTTAAAGGTTGTATGGAGGATTTTTTTTTTTTGTTTCAAATTGTCAATGAAAATTTAAAATACCATTAAAGGGACACTGCAGCCTTGTAATTATGATGACCAACAAAAAAAAAAAGAATGAAAATCTATCAACTGTGGACGTAGTGAGGCCAGATAAACATCAGCCAATAGATAACGAGGCTGCCTCATTTTCTATTGGCTGTTAGGTTGTCAATCAATCTCCCTACGTTTCTAGTGTAACTGACTCACCGGAGCGCGGGGATTACGTGGTTTATGCAGCGGTTCTTAGAGGCTTTTTCAAACTGTCGCTTCCTCGCAGTTTGCACAAAGTTTGTTGCGATGGCGGATGAGAATCCACGACCGGTTCACCGCAAAAGAAAGTCTGTTTTTGAGGTCGCTGAAAGAAGAAGAGAAGGGGAAAAAGAAGCAAAGGCAAACTGAGGTGATTCTTGGAGATCTCTTCCAGCGATTGCGCGACTGAAGGGTCTAAAAACTGACGTGTCGGTTGCTAAATTAATTCTAGACAGGTCACTTCAGAAGTGATTCTGAACGCGCACTGGCTGTAAACAAGCGTGATTTCTAGAGTAAAGAGGCGGGAGGAGATGTTTCTACTGAGGCTGTGGAGGAGGAAGGTGGTGTCATGCATGAACAACATTTGAAAAAGGACTGTCACTGTATTTCTCTTCCCTTAAAAAATCCTCTATACAACCTTTAAAGACACACTGTGGAACTTTTCTAGCGGATGGATAGTGAAGATGTTGGCGTTTAACTTGCGAGCGGGTGACGCAAACTACAGACGTGTGAAATACCAAATAAAAGCCGGGACGTTTATTTGTTTCTATCGTTTAACAGACCAGGCTTTTATTTGAGACCAGGCTGCAATTTGGGGCAGGAGATTCATTTATTTTTCTCAAGAATCTTGCTCAGAAAAACTGGGAAAATATGGAACTCAAATTATTTTAAGGCTACAGTTTACAGTTTTTACAGCACGACTTGGACGAAGCGTCGCCGTTATATGATTATTATTATTATTATTATTACGACTATTTTACAAAACTCCTACAAACTGCTTCCATTTCCTGCCCACTATGTTGTACCCAGGCTGATCAAAAACATAGAAGGCGTTGTGATTTGTTTCATTCGCGCTCCTTTATTATTAGTATGTCTACATCTTCACAGCTCAAAACACTCAGCTACACTTTGTGATGTCATGAAGCGGTAGTTTACAAGTAAAATACCGTTTTTTCGGACTAAGGCGCACTTAAAATCCTTTAATTTTCTCAAAGATCGACAGTGTGTCTTATGTATTAATTCTCGAACTGATTTTATGTGGTACACGGCGCTCAAAAATCTGTCAAAATGTTTTAAGTACGACTTCGGTAAACAACGAAGTCGCACCGGTTGATGGATTGTCGGAGCATTATGGCGATTGTGGTCAGGAGCCTCAGGGAGTAAAGGGCGAAGTGCAGTTCTGTGTCGACTCAATGCACACTGCCGCCGTCGCCTTGTCACAGAAAAAACACTCATATTCTACTGAGTCGTGTCCTTTAGTCCGACAGAAACTGAACCGCATCAGCGCACAAGGAAAGAGATGTTTTTTTTTTTTCAGAGCTTATAGTTTATGCAAATGAGACATCTGGATTTAAGTTTTGTTTCTGTAGAACGTAAACAAATGTGCTCAAAGCTGCATTATACATATTATTATTCAATGTATATTTGAGTCGTCCTCGTAGGAAATAAAAAAACAAACTCAGGGTACGTTTACACTGAAACAAATCATCATATCACCATATCGGGAAAAAAAAAATAAAAATTGTGTCCAGACATGTCGTTTCTGTGTCCGCAACCCTTCCCTATCCACACAGGTTTGAACATATTTGTTTACGTTTTACAGAAATGAAACTTAAAACAACATGGCTCATTTGCATAAACTATAAGTGTTGAAAAAAACGGCTCTTTCCTTGTGCGCTGATGTGGTTCAGTTTCTGTCGGACTAAAGGACACGACTCAGTGGAATAAGAGTGTTCTTTCTGTGACAGAGGGATGTTCTGCTGATGGTGAGTCTGTTCTGTGTCAGTAGTTCTAGCTCCGCTGTTTCCCGTTTGTGGTTTGTTTAAACTGTTTTCATCACATGACCGATGTCACGAACCCAGCGAATCAGGAAAGAGCAAGTCACAGCATCGTGGTCCAATAAGGACGTGACTAGAGCTCCTACGTCAGAGTATCAGTGTTTTCAGGAGTCCACACGGTGCCGGATCAGATCTGTACTCAGATGAATTCGTGGGAGCTGGAGGCACCAGATCGTTCCGTCTCTGGAGCCGTTTTCCATCGGATTAGTGTGAACGAACACTGCATCCACAACGAAAACCACTCGAATACAAACTAGTGTGAACGGGGTCTTAAATGATCCACCCACATTCACATTCATAATCCACATTTACCAAGACAGAGAGGTAACGCCAGACGAATTACACCACGATTTGCTGATGGATTGTGGACGCCTGAACTAAGGGATCAGACTCAAGTGTCGTCCGTTTGTTTTGCTTCATCATCTGGTGCAACTTATGTATGAAAATAGATGAGAAAATTCAACATTATTGATATTGCACCTTCCAAAAAAGTCCAAAAAAATATAACTACCTTTCAAATTTTTGTTCTTTTCAGTAGAGATTTGTCTTTCCGGGTCTGAAATCATCCAAATAATTCTAGTGAAAGTGTGTTGACATTAAAAAACACAGCACTTGGAGCATTTTCTGTATCTACCGCGTGACATCACGAGGTGGAACAGAGCGTTTTGAGCTCTGGAGATGTAGACAGACTAATAATAAACGGGTGTGAATGAAACAAAACACAACTCCAGGTCTGTTTGTGATGAGGAATTGACATTATAACATAAGTAGTGTAAGAAAAGATGGAGAGGACGGAGCGAGGGAGGAGAAGAGAAGACTTTTACATCTTTTGATCATCGTTTGCTGAATAGTCAAATGGACAGATCGGCCGTTTCGCTGTGCTTAGTCCAACATGTGAGCATTTCAAATTGGGAATGGTCCACATAGACACATGAAAGTGAGATTTCCTGTTGACTCCATGTTTCCTCTTTCTCCCTCTCTCTCTCCTCTCCCTCCCTCTCCCTCCTCTCCATCCCTCTCTCCCTCAGTGCCTGTGGTCATGTTCCGGTTTGGAGCGGTCTCCCAAATCCACCAATCTCTCACCAGAACTAAACCGGGACCACCGCACACACTCACGCTGGGTTTCCGTGCTGTGTGGAGACGTTACTCACTTCCATTTCCTCGTCCAAACCTCCACCACAGATACTGTTTCCCAGAACCCACAGCTGAACTTTAAACAGTCTCGTTCGTAGACTAGAACACGCCCATGGACCAGTGTGGAACCGACTTGAACCACGGAGGGATTCCACAGACATAAGACACATGGGGATAGAAAAGAAAATACTAATGTGATTTAAAGAGCCCGTGTTTCCTGATCTCTGTTAGAATGTAGTTTCCTCATCAAAAACAGACCTGGAGTTAGTTGTGTTTTGTTTCATTCACACACCAATTCTGCATATTTAGGCGGCGTTCTTCTTTCTTCTTCTCTGTTCCACCTTGTGATGTCATGTGGTAATACAGGAAGTACTCCACTGTGTTTTTAAACTCCAAACACCTTCACTCGAATCGTTTAGATGATTTCACCGCTGGAATTGCCAAACTCTACTGAGCTAAAAGTAAAAGGAGCTGTTGTGGTGTATTCGAGTATCCATCTGACTCACAAGTCTGAGGACGTTGCCTAGCGACACGCACTGACACGCCCGTTTTCCTCGGACGGCAGAACTGAAAAAAGTAGCTTTACCGAATCTGAGATTACTGAGACCAGTGTCACTTTACTGTATTTGTATTACTGCAGTACTTTACTGTGTCTGTATTACTGCAGTACTTTACTGTGTCTGTATTAGTGAGTACTTTATTGTGCCTGTATTACTGCAGTACTTTACTGCTTCTGTATTACTGCAGTACTTTTCCTGCTTCTGTATTACTGCAGTACTTTGCCATGTCTGTATTACTGCAGTACCTTAGTGCGTCTGTATTACTGCAGTACTTCACTGCATCTGTATTACTGCAGTACTTTACTGCGTCTGTATTACTGCAGTACTTTACTGTGTCTGTATTACTGCAGTACTTCACTGCATCTGTATTACTGCAGTACTTTATTGTGTCTGTATTACTGCAGTACTTTACTGCGTCTGTATTACTGCAGTACTTTACTGTGTCTGTATTACTGCAGTACTTTACTGTGTCTGTATTACTGCAGTACTTTACTGTGTCTGTATTACTGCAGTACTTTACTGTGTCTGTATTACTGCAGTACTTTACTGCATCTGTGTTACTGCAGTACTTTACTGCGTCTGTATTACTGCAGTACTTTACCGCGTCTGTATTACTGCAGTACTTTACTGTGTCTGTATTACTGCAGTACTTTACTGCGTGTCTATTACTGCAGTACTTTACCGCATCTGTATTACTGCAGTACTTTACTGTGTCTGTATTACTGCAGTACTTTACTGCGTCTGTATTACTGCAGTACTTTACTGTGTCTGTATTACTGCAGTACTTTGCCATGTCTGTATTACTGCAGTACTTTAGTGCGTCTGTATTACTGCAGTACTTCACTGCATCTGTATTACTGCAGTACTTTACTGCATCTGTATTACTGCAGTACTTTACTGTGTCTGTATTACTGCAGTACTTTACTGCATCTGTCTGTATTACTGCAGTACTGTCTGTACTGTATTACTGCAGTACTTTACTGCATCTGTATTACTGCAGTACTTTACTGCGTCTGTATTACTGCAGTACTTTACTGCATCTGTATTACTGCAGTACTTTACTGTGTCTGCATCACTTCCTATGGATTTGGTCGTTGGTGTCGTTCATGTTTTTAGCCCATTTTCTGCAAATTTGCCAAAATGATCAACTCATGCAACACCAACACTTTCACTTCACACTAATACACAGAATTATACTTTTATACAGAATTCTTCTTGGAGGTCGTGTAGTTGAAGCACAGACTTATTCTGGAGCGTCTGGTACTCGGCCTGTGCTAAAGCAACTACAGTTTAACCATTTAGCTCCACGTTTTTCTCCAAGACGGACACATAATAAAACAGTTGACATCATATTTGAGATCTGAGTGATGGAAGACGGACGTATAATCAAATGCAGCATTAACTTGAAAACTACCACTTCATGACATCACAAGGTTGAAAAGAGTCATTTGAGCTTTGGAGATGTAGACAGACAATTAAACCAGGATTACTCAAACAAAACACTTTATTTCATACACAAAAGGACAACTCCAGGTCTTTTTTTGAGGAAGTAACAACATTATAACATGATTTAAAGCTCAGAGGAATCAATTTTGTGTAATATTTCTTAACCTTTAATGTTGAAAATCATGTAAAATTGACTGAAGAAATAGTGTTTTTTATTTTTATCGTGGTGTCAGAATCAGTATTTAGTATTGAGTCTGTTCCTTAGTATCGATATCGAGTTGAAATGTTAGTACATGTCAGTCCCCACAGTGCGATAAAGACCCTCCCACACACTCTCCTCTCGGGGCAGCCTTTAGTTTTGGCAGTGCTGCGTTTTTGCCGGTGGAGAGAGCGAGTCTGGTCCAATGAAAAGCCTCTTACCGGGTCTCATCTGGGATCAGGGACAGATGGACCGGCCAAACCCGGGCTCGGTGTGCGCTGGCCGGGGCAGGTGAGCCACGCAGCACCCTCCCCGTGTAATCTGGAGGTTTACCAGGATCACAGAGTCAACACCGACAACCACAAACACCGCGTGACCCCGGGGAGACGGGAAAGAGGCCAGGGGCGTGGAGAGGAGGGGGCTTCGGGGGGGCTCAGGAGGCCAGGTGGGCTAAAATATAAGCACAATCTATGTCATATTTTTAAAAACTTAGAGCATTTCTTAGTGTTTTGAGTTTAAATATTTCGGATGAAGCATAGGCCAGGGGTGGGCAATTGTTTTTTTTTTTTTTTTTCCATTGGGCCACATGAGAAACAGAAAATATTAACTCAGTTCTGCAAAATACTAATTGTAGAGACCTTTTTCACAACAGCGAGAAGTGTCCTGCTGTCGTTTTGTGGAACTTAAAGGTTGTATGGAGGATTTATTTTATTTTTTTTTGTTTCAAATTGTCAATGAAAGTTTAAAACACCATTACAGAGACGCAGCAGCTTTGTAATTACGATGACCAAAGAAAAAAAAAAAGAATGAAAATCTATCAACTGTGACAGCCAGATAAACATCAGCCAATAGAAAACGAGGCTCCCTCATTTTCTATTGGCTGTTAGGGTTGTCAATCAAACTCCCTACGTTTGTAGTGTAACTGACTCGTGGAGCGCGGGGATCACGTGGTTTATGCAGCGGTTCTTAGAGGCTTTTTTAAACTGTCGCTTCCTCACAGTTCGCACAAAGTTTGTTGAGATGTCGGACGAGAATCCACGACCGGTTCGCCGCAAAAGAAAGTCCGTTTCTGATTTCACTGAAAGAAGAAGAGAAGGGGAAAAGGAGCGAAGACAAACTGAGGTGATTCTTGGAGATCTCGTCCAGCGACGGCGCGACTGAAGCAGACGCAGGGTCTAAAAACTGACGCGCCGGTCGATAAATTATTTCTAGACAGGAAACTTCAAAGGTAATTCTGAACGAGGATGTAAACAAACGTGATTTCTAGAGTAAAGAGGCGGGAGGAGATGTTTCTACTGAGGCTGTGGAGGAGGAAGGTGGTGTCAGTCATGAACAACGTTTGAAAAAGAACTGTCGCTGTATTTCTCTTCCCTTAAAAAGTACTCTATACAAACTTTAAAGGCTTTGTGTGGCAAAATATCTGTAATTTTGTGTCATATTCTCCAGCAGCTTCATAAATCCAGCCCATCATCAAATCTTCAACCAACAAGAATTTATCCACGACTATCAGGGTAAGAAAGACGAAAGCTTAAAGGGGAACAACGACGACACATTTGTGAACTACCGAACAAAACTAACATTATGGTCATGAATAAAACTGAAGTAAGTAGTTCACTCAGACCGATTCTACAGTTAAAATAAAAAATCGATTTCATGATGTTGATATTAGCATTAGATAAATAGATTTGTGCAGTTTGAATTCTAGACATCTCAAGGATCAGTGGTGTAGTGGGGATTTTTTAAAAGTGGGGGTACGTGATTCGTGGCTGAACCAGGAGGACTAAACCAGGACTGAACTAGTCAGGCTGGGGCGACCTAGTGCCTCCACTCAGTTTAATTTCTCTCCAGCGACGAAGTCAGGAATCAGAATACACTAGACGGTTCACAAAAACCCTGGAAGTGTGAGTCTGGGTACCAGCCAATCAGAACGGTTAATTAAATAACACTGGACCAAAGATCTTGTTTAACCCTGAAATCTTATTTTTTATTTTATTTATTTGTAAAGGGACAGCACATATTAATGAACATTTAAAATATAAATATGTAAAGATTATAGCCAACGTGGCTCATTTCTGTCTTCAGTCCCTCGGCAGGTTGATGTCAAATCATCTATAGGACAGAGAAAAGTACAAGTCAGGCTGGTGCCGCCTAGTGCCTCCGCTCATTTTCATTTCTCTCCAGCGACTAGATCAGGAATCAAAATACACGAATACAATCAGTGAAAAGACAGACATTCTGTGTTGGCAACGATTCCAGAGATCAAGGATTTAAAGCTGGAAACAAAGATGAAAATGTTTGGTGAATTTTATCAAGGGGAAAGACGTTATCGTCCTTCTTCCTACGAGATTTGGAGCATTACATACGTCACGACCAAATAGCAGCGATTGGTTAAATTAAAAAAAAGTACCTGCCTACTGTCGAGTGAATGAATCCTAATGCTGCGAGGTCAGACAGTTTCCATGAAGTGAAACCGGCTGATGAGACGTTCAGTCCGAGATCAGGCTAGGAATGAACCAGAACTAAACCAGGTCTAAACCAGGACTAAACCAGGGCAACAGCAGGATTATACCAAGTCTAAACCCAGTTTAAAATCAGGACTAAACCAGGGCGAATCTTGGAAATGAGAGAGAGAAAAACCCCCGAGCCAGTGAAGCAGGGTGTCTGCAAGGCACGAGCTCTGAGCCGGTCCTTTCACCTGCAGTCACCCGTCCCGACTCAGTCCTGGTTTAGTCCTGTTTTAGTCCTGGTTCAGTCCTGGTCCCCCTATAGTACAGTACTGCAGATATCATGATCCTGTGCAGGTTGTTTTCACCGTTGCTGCTGCGGTTTGACATATAAGTTGTAGCTGTTTCATGTTTGTCCATTTTTTTTATATCTCACGTCCGGAGAAGTGGGTGGACCTCTGTCTGGGACACCAGAACAGGCCCAACTGGGGTTAACTTAAACCAAACTGAACATAACAAAACTAACAATCAGACAAAGAACAGTGACTAAAACTGAACAAAAGATGCAGAATTACACTAAACAATTAACTTAATCACAAATTATCACTGTTGCAGAATACTTGACAAATACAAATTCCTAAACTTGGGACAACACAATCAAATATGCAGATTTAATTCTGGTTTACAAAGTTTTTAATCATCTTGCTCCACCTCCTCTAAAGGAGTTTGTGAAAAGAAATTCAAATCGCACAACAAGAGCAGCTCCAGAGGCGACGCTCTGTGGTTTAAAAAAAGTACCTTTGGACAAACTCTCTTTTGTTTATCGAGCTGCTCAAACATGAACACAGAGCTGCTCATGTACGAGAACTTTCAACACTGGCAGCATTTTCTAAAGCTTTAAAACACTGGTTACTCAATGGTCAAATATGTCACCATGTTTAACCAATTTATCTTTTATTTTATTTTGAGGGGTTGTTGGTTTAACTCTTGACTTAATTCTTAAACTTCTGACTTTGAACTTCAAATGAACAGTTTGAAACTAATTGTGTACAGTGAGTGTGTTGTACATATAGTGAGTGTGCTGGTGTTATATACTTTTGTGTGATTGTTGCTGTACTTTTCCTCGTCCTATAGATGATTTGACATCAACCTGCCGAGGGACTGAAGATGGAAATTAGCCACGCTGGCTATAATCTTTGCATATTTACATTTTTAATGTTCATTAATATGTACTGTCCCTTTACCAATAAATAAAAATAATCAATGAAACTAGTAACTTAATCAAAGTAACAAGAAGGCAAACAATTATAATACAGAAAATAAGTGATAACAAAGTCACCTTAAACAAACTAGACAAACTAACTTAGCAAAACTCTGCCATGTTTGTTTGGCGTAGATTGTCTCTGCCACTCAGAAACAAAAGAGGAAGTAAATCATTCAGATTTATATTAACCAAAACATGTGCACCCAAATTATACAATATAAGTCTAAATGAAGGAACAACAGCAGCAAAAACTGGAGGGTTACAATGTCAGGGTAAAATATTATATAGAGTTATTTTAACACAAAAAGTGTTATTTTAACTATTTGAAAGTTAATTGGGGGTTTGAGTTGGAGTTGATATGGCTGAAGTTATTTCAACTTCCTTTTGTGTTAATTCAACTTCCTCTTGTGTGTATTTGGCTCCTCCCACCCACCACTTCAAACTCCTGTGAGAGAAGACCAGTTTGAACCAGTTTTGTTCATAATTTCATCTTAAATTAACTAAAATAAAGTGTAAAAATAAAACGCCTCTGTGTGTTGTTCAGCTGAGTCAGGATAACTCTACAAAGTGTTATCTGTTTACTCTCAAAACTTTCATATAAATCTGGATTTTCAGGCTTAAACAGGAACTTTGGTCCAGTGTTACTTAATGAACATTTCCAAAAATGTTAAATTAACTCCAGAACAGATTGGACTCACGTAAACCCTGAGAAAATGTTAAAATTGATTCTATGAGAGTCAATTTTAACACTCCACTTTCTGATGCGTTTGTGTGCTGTAATGAACTTAATGAAACTGTAAATGAAATGAAATAAAATTAACTCTGTGGATCAGTGTCAGATGTTTCCACCACAGCTGAAACAGTTCTTGTACACAGAGCGCAGGTGTGAGGCCGACCTCGCCGCTCACACGGGCCCGGACTCCACGCAGCCATAACCGTATCCCACAATGCATTTCACACCCGCTTTGCAGCTGGAGCTTGATTCGTCAGCAGCGAGCGGATAGCATTAGCTCCTCTGGCGTCGTCCTCGGTCCCACGTCAGCGCCTCTCAGCCGGTTTAATCCGTGTGTCATTCGTTCATTCGTTTTTCAATATAAAACCAAAAATAAGAAAACGAAAAAACAACAGTTTTCTTCATTATTTGTCTCCAAAACCAAAATGAAAAAACAGATAATGATTCGTTTTTTCAGTTTTCGATTTTGTGTTTAAATGAAAAATGGAAAAAAACGGATAACGACCCCATTTACGTGACTGTGATGTCGGACTATTGCGTTGCATACGGACTGAACCAGGACTGATCCAGGTCCGGGACCAGACCGGGACTGAGACCAGAGCGGAGCCCGAGCATTGACTCTGAACCTCCGCAGGGTCTGAGCCTCAGCTTTGAACTCCGGCCCTGCCGTGGGCTCTGAGCCTCCGGTCTGGTCCCGGCCTGGTCTCGGCCCCGGTCTGGTCCCGGCCTGGTCTCAGCCCCGGTCTGGTCCTGGCCTGGTCTCGGTCTCGGTCCTGGTCTGGTCCCGGTCTGGTCCCGGTTGGGTCTCAGTCTGGTCCCGGTCTCAGTCCCACTCTTGTCCCGGTCTGGTCTCAGTCTGGTCCCGGTTTCAGTTCTGATCTCAGTCCCGGTCTGGTCCCGGTCCGGTCTCGGTCTCAGTCCCGCTCTGGTCCCGCTCTGGTCTCAGTCTCAGTCTGGTCTCGGTCTCAGTCTTGATCTGGTCCCGGTTTGAGTTCTGATCTCAGTCTCGGTCTGGTCCTGGTCTGGTCTCAATCTCAGTCTGGTCCCGGTTTCAGTTCTGATCTCAGTCTCGGTCTGATCTCGGTCTGGTTTCGGTCTCAGTCCCGCTCTTGTCTCAGTCTCGGTCTAGTCCCAATCTCAGTTCTGGTCCCGGTCTGGTCTCGGTCTCAGTCGTGCTCTGGTCCCGGTCTGGTCTCAGTCCGGTCTGGTCTCAGTCTCGGTCTGGTCCCGCTCCGGTCCTGGACCTGGTTCAGTCCTGGAAGTCACATTATCGTTTTTTTTCCATTCTTCATTTAAACACAAAATCGAAAACTGAAAAAAACGAATCATTATCAGTTTTTTTCATTTTGGTTTTGGAGACAAATAACGAAGGAAACTGTTGTTTTTTTCGTTTTCTTATTTTTGGTTTTATATTGAAAAACGAATGAACGAATGACACGCGGATTCGGTCTGTTCGTGATTTTTTTGCGTAGTTTTTGGCGCTCGTTTGGGCCGTAGGTGGGTCGGGGGCGTCGGGGGGCGGGGGGGTTGGGCGAGGTGGTACGAGCGGAGGTTGGGGGGGCGGGGGCATAATTAGAGTTGGTATTGAAAAGTAATAACAGTATGGATTAATGTGGGAGAAGTGGAGTGGAGCGCATCATTGAGTGAGACAAATCCAATGCTGGGAATTGGCAGACAAAGCAAGAGCAGTCAATAGGGATTATGTGGGGGGTACGGCGGCCCACTTTGGCAGAGAGGGGAGGGGGGGGCCGGGGGGGGGCTGGCACGGCTCGGACTGGCACGCTCCGGTTCAGACGTGTTTTTTTTGCTCCAGACCGAAGCGGGGCTCTACAGTAAATTATAGTGTTCAGAGTTTGGACGAGGAAGCGGCTTTCTGTGTCCGCGGTTTAAGAACGTGAAAGGTTTATCCCGGCACAGGCGGCTGATACGGACTCGAGAAACCAGGACCAAAACCAGGACCAAAACCAGGACTAATCCAGGGTTAAAAGCAGGACTAAACCAGGTCTAAACCAGGACTAAACTAGAACTAAACCAGGACCAAAACCAGGACTAAACCACGTCTAAACCAGAGCTAAAAGCAGGACTAAACCATGTCTAAACCAGGACTAAACCATGTCTAAACCAGATCTATACCAGGACTAAACCAGGACTAAACTAAGACCAAAACCAGGACCAAAACCAGGACTAAACCATGTCTAAACCAGAGCTAAAAGCAGGACTAAACCATGTCTAAACCAGGACTAAAACAGACCTAAACCAGGACTAAACCAGGTCTAAAAGCAGAACTAAACCAGGTCTAAACCAGGACTAAACCAGGACCAAAACAGGACTAAACCAGGACCAAAACCAGGTCTAAACCAGGACTAAAACTAGGACTAAAGTAGGTCTAAAAGCAGGACTAAACCAAGTCTAAAAGCAGGACTAAACTAGGTCTAAACCAGGACTCAACCAGGACAAAACCAGGACTAAAAGCAGGACTAAACCAGTTTAAAAAATAGGACTAAACTAGGACTAAAACCAGGACCAAAACCAGGACTAAGCCAGGACTAAACCAGGTCTAAACAAGGACTAAACCAGGACCAAAACCACGACTAAACCAGGACCAAAACCACGACTAAACCAGGACTAAACCAGGTCTAAACCAAGACTAAAGCAGGACCAAAACCAGGACCTGAACCAGGACTAAACCAGGACAAAACCAGGACTAAAAGGAAGACTAAACCAGGTCTAAACAATATGACACTAACAGTAGGTTGGACATAATTTAAAGCAGCAGTGATCTCGTATAAAAATAATTTCTCTATCAATAATTTTTTTAATCTGGTTAAGGAAAGTTTGGACTTTTTGTGTCTTTTATCAGATAAAACATCTTCGTCTTTGCTTCTCTACAGTAAAACAAAAGTCTGTTCACGGAGACTTGGGCTCAACAGTCAGTTTGAAGAGAACAAACAAGAATTTTCAGGATGTAGTTTTAAAAAGCAAGACAATATTAAATAATCCAAACTATTCAGATTACGTTACTCACTTTAAGTAATTTAACGGATTACGTCACAAACTACATTTTTGGTTATGTAATCTGTAATCTGTAGGGGAATACATTTTATTAAGTAAGTAACCTGCCAACAAAACATCACAACGACGAGTATTTTGGAGTATATTTTCATTTTCAAGTTGAGATGTTTCAGAGCAGCAGTGAAAGTGAAGCGGAGGAGGCCAGAGAGAAGAGAAAAGCCCGAAGCACATGGATCCATCTGCAGAGAAGAGGAGGAAGAGGAGAGTAGAGGAGGTCCTGGCAGAGCTGCAGCGTTCGCCAGCGGAGCACATGTCTGGGCTGGAGTGATGTTATGTAAACAGGATTAGAGCGGCTCACGGAGGCTCACATAAGCAGCGCTAATAAACAATAATGATCGGGGACGGGCGTTATGTATTGGCATCGATATCTGCCAACAGAAGAGGTTTCCAAAGCTCCTCAACTTCCACGGTGGTTGTTCTCTGTCACCCTCATCCGGCTCGGGTCCCGGGAGCTCGAGGGTTCTGCGCAGCGTCTTTACTATTCCTATAGGCGAGTTTCAGCTGACGTCATTGTGATTAAAAGCCCGCGTTGCATGCTGGGAAAGATTTTGGTCGGAGGCAAGAAACACGATCGTGGTCAAACACAGTGCGTAACCGATAATGGTCCTGCTGCATTATCGGATGCACAAATAGAAGCACGGAAGAAGGAAAATGTCTTTTTCGTATTCTGAGTGAAAAGAACCGCTAACGGAGAATTAAACGGCTTTCAAACATCCGCAGAGCAAACGTAGAAGATCCTAACAAACCGTGGACTCAACAAGTTCAACAACACATCGAGACTCTTGGAGGTTTTCATCTTTTCTGCTGTGAATGGCCCAGGAGTTTCCACCAAGTCATTGTGGATGTCGCCCAAGTGAATATTTGTCCAGGTAGTTGGTGATTCTGACCCAAAATTTGGTTTGGTCCAACTTTTGTCTGGGTTGAAAAGGGTGATTTGTCGTCCGTCGTTGCTTATGACCAATTTCTGGTCAAATGGTCTTCGGTTGTCTGCGGTTAGAGTGGAGAAAAAACCGGGATCAATACCCTTTACGTCACAGGTGTGAAACATACGGCCCGGGGGCCAGATCCGGCCCTCCAAGACCTTTAATCTGGCCCTCGGCTGATTTTCTACTAAAATATTTTAATGATATTTTCTATTAAAATCTTGTTAATTTTCTGTGGTGTTTATCACAGCAGCGTCTCCAGCGTCTCTGTACGTGGCCCCTCCCACCAGAGCAGCACAAATGAAGACTTGTCTCTTTCCAAACGCTCTTAAAGGACGATCGTTTTGACTGTTGACCGTGACACCCTCATCAGAAAAATGTCCAACATGAGAAAAGTGGAGCCGAGTGCAGGATTTTCCATGAAAAATTGACTTATTCCTATTTGCATATAAGTTCATGTTAAAACATTGTGTTGAAATTGCATTTTCCTTAAAGTTTCAGGTTGTTCATAATATTATAATATTTTGTAAAAGAAAGATTTCATCAGTTAAAAAAGATTTCTGTAATAGATTTGTGTTTCTCTGCACAAATATTTGAACTTATTGTTATTTTTGGGGTTTATATGACATGAGTTTTCTGATCCGGCCCCTTTGGGATCAAAGTAGGTTGGATTCGGCCCCCGGACCAAAATGAGTTTGACACCCCTGCTTTACGTGTTTTCTCGCTCCATCCATCATGTTGAATTAGTGTTTCTTGCTGCCGACCAAAATAATTCCCAGCATGCAACGCGCACTTTTGTCAACAATGAAACTCGCCTATATATACCATATTTTCCACACTATAGGGCAAAAAACGACTGCGCGCCCCACAATCCAGAGAGATCCCAAACACGCACGGAGCAGACAGCGACCGCGTGGCGACAAACACCCGCAGACACACTCATCACTCCACGCCGACGAAGAACGGAACGGAGGAACGAACCGAAAAAGCGAGCGCGACGTGCCGCTTGTAGACACGACTGAACAACTGAGTCACTGCGAACACGCCGACAATCCAGCGGCCCCAGACACACCCTCCCTACACGCCACAACTGAACAAAGCCCAGAGTCACCGTCAACGCACCAAACAAACAAAACCACTCACCCATCACACTGTTGTGTTTCGTGTGATGTTCGGTTCGGTTTATTTGTGAAAAAAAGTTTGAAAATAGACCATTTAATGACAGTGCGTCTCATAATCCAGAGCGACTAATAGTTCGGAAAATACGGTACATATAAAGCAAGTACGGACTGGAGACCCCAGGGTTAAGGTCGGAAACACCTCCAAAGGTTGTGGAGAACGACCGAGCCAAGATCCTGTGGGAATTACAGATACAGACTGACAGGATGGAGATGAACCAACCAGACATAGTGGTGGTGGAGAAGAAACAGAGCAGAGCCGTGGTGGTGGAACATCACAACACCAAGAGATGGAACATCAGGAAGAAGGAACATGAGAAACTAGAGAAATACCAGGAGCTCAAGGAGGAGCCGGAGAAGGTCTGGAACGTGAAGGCATCAGTGGTGTCTGTGGTGATCGGAGCATTCGGGGATGTAACCTTCAAACTGAGAGCGACGACAACAGATACCAGGAAAAACAACAGAACATCTCAGTCCAGAAAAGTGCAGAACAGGAACAACAAAGATACTGAAGAAGTCTGGTTCAGGAGCTGAGCTGGATGAGGGGGAGGGAGGCCAATCACCGTGGAAGGTCCCCGTTTCTGGAGCAGCCACCCTCTTCTACATCCCGTTTGAATCCAGAAGAGTCTTGAACCGGACACAGAGCCTGAAAAAAACCTCTGTCCAAACTTCAGATGGTCCAACCAAACCACAGCTGCTCATTTGTATCACGTGTCTCTCAAATACAGAAAACATCTCTAGAAACTTCAAGTATAATTCATAACCAAATATATAACTTCTTTTAAATCAGATCAGACCTAACAGTTTGGTGCTTTGATTGTTGATTCTGCAGAAATCCACTCTGTTTCTCAAACCTTTATGTTATTTCCAAAGACATCAGTTATTTTATGATAATTAACTTATGTCAAAAATAGATACATTCATTTATTTATTATCTTGACCCAGACATATTGTGCTTGTGTGTGTTGTGTAGTTATAATCTGTGTCAACTGTGGATCGTTATGTTATAAATTGGACATTTTAAAAGAAAATATTCATCTAAAACAACTTAATGAAAGAAACAAGTCTGAAGACGTCTGTGTTAGAAAAAATAATACTTTTGATTATGCAAGTGGTTGAGGTCCAGTTATCTACCGACTGTCCTTCTACAGATCGACACAAACGTCTCCAAACATGATCTGGGGCAGTTTGTGTAGGTCCACTTACCTCCAGGAGCGCCGACAGAGATTTGGGGGCCTGGGGCAAGAAGAGTCACATGGTCCCCTCTCTAATATGAATGAATAATTAAAGCATTTTAAGTGCGCCTTCACTAGGACCACGCCAACGACGACATAGAGCAAAGAAGTTTATTGATAATGTACGGAGATGTCTGGGTTTAGACTCTGGGTGGGGGCTCGGTCTCAAACTTTTTTTATTTTATTTATTTATTTATTTATTTCATTCATAAAGCATAAAAAGACATCTACAGTGTCACAACATCAAACACACAAGAAATGAATGAAAAGGAGCAGAAAGAAGAAAAAATCTTATGTTATCTGCCCCCCTTTCCTTTTTCAAGACAAAACATCAACACTGATCGTCACTAAACATTCCATATCAGTTCAGGCACAATTACTGATCAATTGCAAACAGTAAATCTTCATTATTATACACAACTTAGTTTTCTTTTTCATACAGACACAGTGCATTTGATTTTATATCTTTTTTAAATGTCATCATTGTACTTGATTCTTTTATTTCTTTGTCAAGACTCTTCCATAAGTGAACTCCTTTAACAGCGACACTTCGCTCCATAACCTTGGTTCTGAATCTGGGTTTTTTAAACATGTAGGTTCCTTTTAAATTGTAGTGGCTTCAGTTGGCCCGGCCGGAACGGGACCCTCCTCGTAGGCGTCTTATGGCCGAACAAGATAGGTGGTGGGACGGTGGGGTCGAGTTCGCCGAGACAAACTGGGATGATGGGAAAGGCTGCTACAAATAGGCCTCTGGGAAATTAGAGGTGTGCTCGAAGTGAGTTGTGGTTCACGGGTGAGGAGGAAAGGGTGTTTGGGGCGTGGTCCTGCTCCTGAATCTCAGTTAAAGGTTGTATAGAGGATTTTTTAAGGGAAGAGAAATACAGCGACAGTCCTTTTTCAAATGTTGTGCATGCGTGACACCACCTTCCTCCTCCACAGCTCTTTCAGTAGAAACATCTCCTCCCGCCTCTTTACTCTAGAAATCACGTTTTTTTTTTTACAGCCAGTGCGCGTTCAGAATTACTGTTGAAGTTTCCTGTCTAGAAATAATTTATCAGTTTTTAGACCATTCGTCCGCTTCATTCGCGCCATCGCTGGAAGGAATTTCCAAGAATCACCTCGGTTTGTCTTCACTCCTTTTCCCCTTCTTCTCTTCGTCTTTCAGCGACCTCAAAAACCGACTTTGTTTTGCGGCGAACTGCTCGTGGATTCTCGTCCGCCATCGCAACAAACTTTGTGCGAAATGTGAGGAAGCGACTGTTTTGAAAAAGCCTCTAAGAACCGCTGCATAAACCACGTAATCCCCGCATCCCGATGAGTCAGTTTCACTAGCAATGTAGGGAGGTTGATTGAAAACCTAACAGCCAATAGATAAAGAGGCAGTCTCGTTTTCTATTGGCTGATGTTTATCTGGCCTCAACACGTCCAGAGTTGATACATTTTCATTCTTTTTTTTTTTTGGTCATCATAATTACAAAGCTGCTGCGTCTCTGTAATGGTATTTTAAACTTTCATTGACAATTTGAAACAAAAAAAAAATCCTCCATACAACCTTTAATCATATGAACCACACTTATAGTCTGAAAAATACAGTATATAACTTCTTTTACCTGAGATAAATAAGATTTTGATGCAGCGATTGTTGATTCTACAGAAATTCACTCTGTTTCTCAGTCCTTTGTGTTATTTCTCAGATTTTTTTTTTTTTCCTCCCTGATTGGTTAATCCACCTGTCAATCACTCCCAGCTCAAATCAGGGAGCGAGAATATGGTCCAGATTCGCTCATTTTTCTCAAGTTTCGTCAAAGCGTGTGGTCGTGGCCGGTCAGTTAAGCAGCTTTGGGTCTTACACAGGTGACACGGACATGCAGAAAATACAACCGCCTCTCACCATGCCTCTATATTCACACGGTCAACATTGCCTTTTTTTTTTTTTTTTATGGATTACAATTCAGGGCAAACCTTCTTAAAGCGTCGCCAGCGAGTCCTTTGCTTACTCTGTCTCCTCTAAGTCATTTGTAAACACGTGTAAACAAATAATCCAATAAGACTTGAACAGCCTCATTCCGGCTCTTCCTGAAGGAGACGGACAGTTGAATTGAGAATTAGACACTAGTTATGCATGCATTTATTCCGTCTTTCTCCACCCTTTCTCCGCTTATAAGTCTTTAATTTTTATGTAAATGAAGCCCTGGTTGGCGCGGGCTGGTGGCTGGCTGCGTTTTGATGACATATCTTCAGTGGAGATCCTCGGTCGGCTTAGCCCGCCCATCCAAAAATAGCTGCTGAAATCCGCGGAAATAATAGAAAGGGGAGAGGGACGGGGGGATGGAGAGAGGGAGGGATGGATGGAGAGAGGGAGGGAGGGTTTGTGGGTGCCTGGGTGGTATCGGGGGCCAGTGGTGGAGGTGGTGGTGGATTTTGCTGCAGCTCGGGGGCTTTGCATTCGAATGGCGCTGGCGGTCTGCAGGGAGAGGACCCCACAATGCCCCCCTCGCAAACACGCTCATGTTGGGTTTCAGTGCTTTTCGCGGACGTTACGCCGACTTGAATTTATTTCCCGGAGACTGGACCTCACCTCAAACATACTCACTACTGCTACACCACTAGAATCTGTGTGTCATTCATTTGTTTTTCAATATAAAACCAAAAATAAGAAAATGAAAAGAACAACTGTTTTCTTCATTATTTATTACCAAAACCAAAAAAAAAAAAAAGGATAAGGATCAATATTTTCAGTTTTATGTTTAAATGATTTTGTGCTTACGTGACTTACGTGACTGCAATGCCAGACTTTTGTACCGCATACGGTCTGAACCAGGACTGATCCAGGTCCGGGACCAGAGCGGACTTTGAGCTTTGACTCCGAGCCTCCGAGGGGTCCGAGCTTCAGCTTTGAGCTCTGGCCCTTCCGTGGGCTCTGCGCCTCTGGTCTGGTCCTGGTCTGGTCTTGGTCTCAGTCCCGCTATGGTCCTGGTCAGGTCTCAGTCTCGATCTGGTCTTGGTCTCAGTTCTGGTCTTAGTCTGGTCCTGGTCTGGTCCCGGTCTAGTCTCAGTTTCAGTCCCGCTCTGGTCCTGGTCTGGTCTCAGTCTCAGTCCCGGTCTGGTCCCGGTGTGGTCCCGGACCTGGATCAGTCCTGGTTCAGTCCGTATGTGGTCCAACATCGCAGTCACAGAAGTCACTCTGTTGTAGCCAATGAAATAGCGGCAGGTGTGACCCTGTCGCCCTTTCACTAAACACATCTCAGGACGTCTAAGAAACAAAATGTGAACTAAAATGTGTTAGATTAATACAACTGAGTTTGGAAAAATACAGTATATAGTATATATACATATATACTACTACATACTGAAATTATATACTAGATACTATAGATAGTATCTAGTATATAGTTTCGGAATAAATGTATATTTCATTTATTAAAATAAAATATCAAATATTGGTAGGAACTATTTTGTCTTCCCCAAATTTTGGTTGTGACACGTCCCCACCGTCCCTGTGCAGACTTACTGAACACTCTTGGTATCAGGGCTGAACAATCTGGAGAAAATAACAAATTTTGATTTTTCTGACGGGCGCTGCAATTCAATTTGTGATTTATGTTTTAATAAAATGATTCTGTTCAACACGTCCAGAAGAACTGACAAAAAGACTGAAATCTGAACTGACAAACTAACAGGAGAATCACATTTCAGAACATGTTTGTACAGATCTAAACGACAGGGGTAGCAGGTTTTTTTGTTTTGTTTAGTTTTTTTTAATGCAGAATAAGAGGGGATATTGTTGCCTGGCGAATCTAGACTGACATCTCTCTGTGTTTTTTTTTATAAAAATGAATATCAGTCTGGTCTCCACTTCCTCTTGTGTCTCTTGCCAAAATCAAACATGATCGTCCAGTCAGATTTGTTCATTTCAGCTCACTGGTCGCCATTATTACAAGCAAAATCACATTTCTTTCACCTTAGATTAACAGTTTATTGTTTTGTTAATTCATTCTGCAGAAATAGACCATGTTTTTCATTCTCTGTGATATTTTTGTTCCTTTATTTTTTCCTCTTAAACAGCCATATTTGTTTTGATACAGATGGACCGTGCATGTCTCTGATTGGCTAAAACACCTGTCAATCATGCCCATCTGTACTCAAGGAGGTAGACCTTTTTCACAACGGCTGGAAGTGCCCCGCTTTAGGTTTGCTGAACTTCCAGTCAATGGTTTTCTGTGTGTGTGGTTTTCTCCAGCAGCTTCATAAATCTGTCCCATCACCAAATCTTCAACCAACAAGCTCCACAAAGAATAAACATTCTAACATGAAGAATTTATCCACAACTATCAAGAGAAGAAAGACAAAAACTTAAAGGCAAACAACAACGATGCGTTAATGAACAACTGAACAAAACTAATGTTATGATCATGAAGAAAAAGGAAGTAACTTGTTTACTCAGACTGATACTAGAATTTAAATGTTTTAAATGGTTTAATGATGCAGATATTTAGCCAGGCTGGCACCACCTTGTGTCTCCGCTCAATTTCATTTCTCTCCAGCAACTCGGTCAGGAATCAGAATACACTGGAAGGTTTGCAAGAACCTCGGAAGTTGTAGAGCTTGTAGCACACCAGCTAATCAGCGAAGAGCTGAACCAACCTGAGTTGTGATACCAGACTGTATACACTCTCCTCCTTTGGACTTCTTTTGTCAAATACAAAATTCACATTTTTTATTGCCCCTTCAATTTGCAGGTTCACCTCATAGAAACAACAATGATCGTTGACAGACATGTTCACTCCCTGTTGGTTTGCTGTTGTGTCGGGCACCGTTCAGTCTTTGGTTCCAGCACATCACAGACATCATGACCAAACAGCAGCGATTAATTAAATAAAAAATAAAAAAACAGGCCTGAGACCGGGACTGAGGCTGAGACCAGATCAGGACTGAGACCGGGCCTGAGACCGGGACTGAGACTGAGACCAGGCCTGAGACCGGGACTGAGACCAGACCAGGACTGAGACCGGGCCTGAGACTGGGACTGAGGCTGGGACCAGATCGAGACCAGACCAGGACTGAGACCGGGACTGAGACTGAGACCAGACCAGGACTGAGACCGGGCCTGAGACCGGGACTGAGACTGAGACCAGACCAGGACTGAGACCGGGCCTGAGACTGGGACTGAGGCTGGGACGAGATCGAGACCAGACCAGGACTGAGACCGGGACTGAGACTGAGACCAGACCAGGAGTGAGACCGGGCCTGAGACTGAGACCAGACCAGGACTGAGACCAGGCCTGAGATCGGGACTGAGACTGAGACCAGACCAGGAGTGAGACCGGGCCTGAGACTGGGACTGAGGCTGGGACCAGATCGAGACCAGACCAGGACTGAGACCGGGACTGAGACTGAGACCAGACCAGGACTGAGACCGGGACTGAGACCGGGACTGAGACTGAGACCAGACCAGGACTGAGACCGGGCCTGAGACTGGGACTGAGGCTGGGACGAGATCGAGACCAGACCAGGACTGAGACCGGGACTGAGACTGAGACCAGACCAGGAGTGAGACCGGGCCTGAGACTGGGACTGAGGCTGGGACCAGATCGGGACCAGACCAGGACTGAAGCCGGGACTGGACCAGAACTGAGACCAGGACTGAGTCTGGGACCAGACCAGGACCAGACCAGGACTGAGACTGGGACCAAACAGGACTGAAAATAGTTTAGTCCTGGTTTAATCCTGGTTTAGTCCTGTTTTAGTCCGGCATTGCAGTCTAAGCCATGAAAACGGGAAAACTGAAAAAAAATAACCTTCTTTTTTTTTTTTTTTTTATATTCTTATTTTGAGTTTATACTGAAAAACAAATAAACAAACGACACACGGATTCAAGAACTCCAGCATTTACGAGTTGCTAATTCCGTCCGTTCAGAGTGCGATTTCGATGTCATTGCGATTCCTCGTGCGGCCCCGGTGTGCACACGGCACATTCGAGTCCCCACACTGCTGTAAATCCGCGCTCACACCCCGGCGCAGGAGAGAGCGGCGCGGAGGGAGCGTTATCGTGCGTCTGCAGCACAGCCACGGACTTGTTCCTGAATACCAAATGTGGCAGAGGACCAGAAAAGTGAGTTGTCTTTGTTTTGTCAAGTGCACCGCGACAGAGCCCCCCGTGTCTCCCCAGACCCCCCGTCACCACACAGCGCCGACCCCCCCCTTCCTCCTCCTCCACCCTAACCTCTCCACATGTGAGGAACGCGCAGGAGGAGCAGGTGGAGGAGATAAGAGCGCGGCCCGCTGTTTGACCCTAAGTCGTGTTTGCATAAATCCAACACGGAGGGTGCATAATATTCAGTGATTTTGTTCGCCATCAGATGTTAAAAGTGACGTCTCTACATTCGGGACGCTGTTTTGGTCGCGTGAGGTCAGGAGGAGAAATTAGGAGAATGTTGTTTAAAGGTGCGTTACGTAGGTTTTCTGGAGGAGGGTCCGACACCTGCTTGTCTCCAAGGAGGACTGAAACAGGAGGTTCAGTGAGGGTGAGGGGTCACTCATTAATCTGGGGTACGGATTAAGGGAAAAAAAAAAAAAGCTAGGTAAAAACTATAATATTAATAATTATATGCACTACCTCCTATAATATAAAATATAAGAGATGTAATAAAATATTAGGGGTGTGCAAAAATATTGGAATATCGATATATCGTATCGTTTAATGTGATCGATATCGTGGGCTACTGTATCGATATTTCACCAAGAGTATTTTTAGGTGTGTTTTACTAAATTATTTTGTTACAGTGCTACATTTTTTGTTGCTTTGTGGAGTGAAAGGAAACTCATTTATGCGTCACATTTGACATTTTTACTGTTTTGAGGATTAAAATGTTTGTGTTTCATATGAACTTTTCACAAGAAGTGATTTAATAAAGCCTGTTAGTATCAGAGCCACGATTTAGCCTTTATTTTTTATTGAACCGTATCGAATCGATTTGAAATATATCATATCGAATCGAAAGTGCACTGTATCGAGATATGTATCGTATCGTGGCCCATGTATCGTATCGGCAACTCCTTAATGATACCCAGCCCTATAAAATATATGTGTATGGATTAGAGATGTAACAATAACCGAAATATTGTGATATTGTATTATCAAAGTTCTCACAATAATATCGTGGACCATCACAATATATCTAATTACAAGTGTCTTTGCTTAAATGAACACTGTTGGGCAAGTTACTTTGAAACTGTAATGCGTTATTTATTACCTATTACTGTCATTTCAAAGTAATTCGTTACATTACAATATTACTGCTTTTAAAATGTAAGGCATTACACGACTATTGCATTACTTTAAGTTACTCTCACCAAAATAACTTTTGCACTGTATATGGACTGAACCAGGACTAAACCAGGTCTAAACCAGGACTAAACCAGAGCTGAACCAGGACTAAACCAGAAGTGAACTAGGACTAAACTAGAACTGAACCAGGACTAAAACAGGACTCACTGTGGGGACGGGCTCGAAGGTGACCGCAGGAGAAAGGAGCGGCTCTGCTCCGCACCTCACGGAGGTAAGAGCGGCTGTCACCCTGCTGCTCGGGCTCACGGCCCTGATTTCAGCAACTATTTGCAGGTACCTGAGCCGGTGCAAGAGTCTGTTACAGCGTTAACTTCTACCTTCCTTCAGCGTGTCCAGAAGTCCAACTTTTTGTGTGATGGTTTGCATCTTCCTCTGTCTTTTGGGTGCGAGTGCAGGAGACTTTGTCGGTGCAGAACATTTCGTCGACGTTGTGGGTTTTTCGTCGGGGAGAAAACTTGCAACCGTACAACACTTCAGAATCACACTGCTAGAGATTGAACATGTATTTAAATTTGGCAGCTGAACACATTCTGTACTGTACAGGAGACAGGAGTCCCTTGGCCAATCAGGACGCAGCGGGAGGAACGCAGTATGCATTCATACAATGTAAAAAAAAAAAAAAACAGGGCATGCAAAATTGCAAAAAATAAAAAAAATTATAATAATCTGCGAGACAGCGAAAAGTGAACTGCGATAGAGGGAGGGACGAGTGTAAACCAGGTCTAAACCAGAACTGACCCAGGTCTAAACCAGGTCTAAACAGTGTCAGTCCTTTCGCCCGCGGTCACCTGAAGGTCTACGAGGGGCATCTCCGGCGTTTCACCGCTGCTGATATCGAGGTGATTTTAGCGAATTTGTATGAAGAAAAACCCACCACTTCAATCCAGGTTAAAAACCATTGTAACGCACTTTACTCACATTTGTACTGAGTAAAATAGTACTATTTTTTCCCCTGTAATGCTGAACATTACTGCGTTACAGCAAAAAGTAATGAATTACTGTAATTCGTTACTTTTATAACGCGTTACTCCCAACACTGTAAATGAAGAGTTATGGTGCAGCAACAGTTAAAAAAAACACAGAGGAAACTACATAGACCATGATCCTTTGCTCCATTTCAGCGCAAACTACAAGAAGAAATAACAGTTCTGTGAGGAATTCTTTCTGCTCCTCCTATCCCTCCTTTCCTTGCTCCCGCTTCCCTTCTCTCACCTTATTTGGCATTTCCTGGGCGGGTCCCCAATTCTTCTCACCTGCTGAGCTCCACTCCTGGTTCCCATCAAGTAATCGTCTCTTGCAATAAAAAACCGGCTGACCTGCTCTCCAGTGCCGGATCGTTCCGTCAACCCAGTGGTGAACTACTCAGGCTTTTTTGTGTGTTTTTGAGCATTCTGAAGATTTTTTTTTATTCTTACGGGTTTCTTTTGTCCGTTCCTCAGTTCTTCCGTTTGGAGCCAGCCTCATCCCGTTGCCACCTGTTCCGCAAGCCTCTGGTCAGCCTCATCCCCACATACCTCGCACTTACGGCCGACCTGGACCCTATCCCCTTTCTGAGACTATTTTGGTTAATAAATACTTTTGGTTTCTGCGTATTTGGGTCCGACCGGTGATTTCCCTAACAAGTTCTAACACTTTAAGTCTTAGTTCTTTGGATTAAGTCTTGTCAAGGCATTTTAAGAGGGGAAAAAGTCGCATATTAACAGTTTTAGCTGTTTAACCTCCACAAAATATCTCAATAAATATATTACCATGAGATGTATATCGTGGGAACATTGTACCGAGAGATTTGGATATTGTTACATCCCTAATCGTGAGCCATATATATCATGAGCTTTCCCATGATATCGCAATAAATATCGTACCGTGAGGTTCATACCGTGACAATATCATATCGTGAGACTTTGATATTGTTACACCCCTAGTTTGTATATATGCATTTATGTAAATATGTGCATGTACACTACTGGTCAAAAGTTTTAGAACATCACACTTCTTTCAGATTTTTACTGTTTCCTGTTGACCAAAACATATTCTAAACCTTTGATTGATGAAAGTGTCTTAATAACCTTAATAACAGCTGAACACACTCGTGGCTCGTTCTTTTTACAACAGAAATCAAATATTGTTCAGAAAGTTCTTCTCGAGTCTGTTGCAGAAGTGTAATGTAGCCAGTCCATTACTTGGGCCTAGGGCTTAGTTAAAAGGTAAAATGAGGAACTGAAACAAAGTTTTAGAAATGTTTATTGAAAATTAATGTGCAGATTGAAGTTACCTGTAAAAGAAAAGGAAATAAGTAAAAAAAGTGCATTTAAATTGAAGTAATTGTACTTACCCTCTGGTGTGGTCTGCCTCAGGTGCTCCGGCCAAAAGAGTCCCCGGGGAGCCAGAGCACCTTAAGAAGGTTCCGGGGCAGCCAACCATGTGTTTGGAGGAGGGGAGCACACATTTTTAACTGGTTCTATTTAGTATTTTAAAATGTTGAACACTGCTAATTTAAATAAAGATATATATATTTTTGTAATTAATGTAATTGGATGTTGTTTGGGCACTGTTTGGAGAGTTAGTTTTTAGATATTAAATGTACAAATTATTGGTGCTTACCTGATCGTTAAAGTGGGCTCACCCAATTGGGACAGGGCCTTTTAAAAGAAGCCAGCCTCACCTTGTTTAGGGAGAGGTGCTGTGTGAGCGCAGGTAACTGCTATGCCTGTTTTAACCTTTTTGGAATTTTTGTAAATAGTTTTTGTTTTGTCTTTAATAAATGCACTGGGATCTGCACTGTAAACTGGTTCAACTTGACTCTATTCCTCCTAAAACCGCTAAGGTTGCCACCAGGCTATTACAAGAAGTTTCCATAAATGTGTGGCACTTTCCGTCCAGTTCATCCCAAACCAGCTCGATGGGGTTTAAGTCTGGACACTGTGTTTTGTTTTCAAGCTCATCATCTTGTCATTTTTTCCTGAGGTAGTTTTGTCAGAGCTTGGACTTGTGTTTTGTATCTTCTATCTTTTCTTTTTAACCTCTGTCTGTTCAGTTTTTACCTTTTTGTACCTTTTCAAGCTCTTCATTGGACTTGTGAATAACTGGAAAAATGATGGTGTTCTAAAACCAGACTGATATCCCTCGGTATAAAAAAAAACCCACAGAGATCATTCTGTATTCGAAAGGTACGAGGATTACAGTAAAATATATTTGTTCTTTTCATTTAATCCAAAGACAGTGCCAGCTGGGATCTTTCATCAGGTCTTGGCCAGGAATACCAAACTGGAGGATTAGACTGTTGTACAAATTGTAGGTATATAAATGAAGTAATTTCCCTCGTGGACCAATAAAGTTTGTCAAAGTCTAAGTCTGTATGTGAGGAAAACCAGGTTATTACAAACCCACAAGCACAGAGAGATCACTGTAAGGTAAAGTAAGCAAACAAACGTCGTCGCTGGATTAAAGAGGCATTCGAAATACGGAAATGTGCCCACAGGACGATAAACCGAGACGAGGGGCTTTTTTACTCTCACACACCTGGGATACTGTCCTGAGGAAGTCAGACTGCCTCCACCGGTAGGAAGACAGCGCCTGGAAAAGTCATAGAATTTTAGTGAATTCAATGAAAGTTTTGGAGAAGTCATGTAAGTTTAGAGTCTTTTTCATGCAACTACATGGTTCTGTTCAAAGTTCTTCTGAGGCTGTTATGATTATTAAAAGAGACGACAATAAATGCACTGACAGGATTTTGAATGTTCAAAAACTATAATCTCAAACCATAACGTGAGCGGAAGAAGTTAACATTTCATATTTAGCCCTAAAAGTCTGATCAATTCTACACATGCAGGAGCTGTAAAGTCATGGAAAATTCACTTTAGGTCCTGAAAATTCATGGGAAAGTTTTGAAATTTTGTCAGTGAAAAAGAGTGGGAACCCTGATCTCAAATTCTGCATTTTTTTACTCTTTAAGGACATTTTTAACAGCTACTAACACTTTTGCTTGAGTAGGTTTTTTTCATGTGATACTTTTACTTTTACTGGAGTATTTATTTTGCTGCGGTATCTGTACTTTTACTTAAGTATTAACATTAACGCTGTTTATAATCGCCTACAGAACATAAAGCACAGACTACAACACATGAACCAGGACTGAACCAGGACTAAAACCAGGTCTAATTCAGGTCTAAACCAGGACTAAACCAGGAACTAAACCAAGGACTAAACCAGGTCTAATTCAGGTCTAAACCAGGTCTAAACCAGGACTAAACAAGGACTAAACCAGGACTAAACCAGGTCTAATTCAGGTCTAAACCAGGTCTAAACCAGGTCTAATTCAGGACTAAACCAGGACTAAACCAGGTCTAATTCAGGTCTAAACCAGGACTAAACCAGGACTAAACCAGGACTAATTCAGGTCTAATTCAGGTCTAAACCAGGTCTAAACCAGGACTAAACCAAGGACTAAACCAGGTCTAATTCAGGTCTAAACCAGGTCTAAACCAGGACTAAACCAGGACTAAACCAGGTCTAATTCAGGTCTAAACCAGGTCTAAACCAGGACTAAACCAGGTCTAATTCAGGTCTAATAATTCAGGTCTAAACCAGGAACCAGGACTAAACCAGGTCTAATTGAGGTCTAAACCAGTACTGAACCAGGACTGAACTAGGTCTAAACCAAGACTAATCTTGGACTTGAGAAAGGGAGAACCCCGAGCCTGTGGAGCAGGGTGTCCACAAAGCGTGATCCGGCGACGATGCACTTCACTCTGCGCCGGTCCTTTCGCCTGCGGTCACCCGACAGTCTATGCGGGCGCACCTCTGGGCCCGTCCCAACACTCAGGCCTGGTCTAGTCCTGGTCTAGTCCTGGTCTAGTCCTGGTCCCTCATGTCTCAGGTGCTATAGGACAGTAGTGCAGATATCATGACCTTACGCAGTTTGTTTTCACCATCACCAGTAGCTCCGGTTTAACATTTTAAGTTGTAGCTATTTTATATTTGTTATTTTTCTTCAATGTCAATGTCCAGTTCTGTTGTGGCTGTTTGATCCGTCAGCATTCGACTTCTTATAATGGCTTTACATGACTCTAATCTGGAACCAAAACTGTCTTTGGTGACCACAGTTTCTTGTAAAGGACACAGTGACAGTGCATTTGGCCTCCGTGTTTTTTATTTTATTTTTTTATACTAACCTATTTGTACCATTTTGAAATCCGTGGAGAGACATAACACCAGCACTGAGAGATATGAGGCGAGTCCCTGTCCACGTTTGAACCTGAACTCTTGTGGTTACCATGGGAGCAGCTCACACACACACACACACACACACACCGGCGAAATGTTTGAACGCAGCAGAGGCACCAAAGCAAACGTGTATCTCCTCTCTCCGAGTCCTGTTCAATATTCATCAGACCGGCGCAGTCGTTCCCTCCACGCCTTTGTCTTAGACCGGGGCCCTCTCCGCGTCTTTACCCCGCTTTTGTGTGTCCGCGTGTGGGGACATCAGACGGGCTTTGAAGGGTCGCGAGGAGGAGCGGGGCGGCCGTCGTGGCTCCGCGTTAAGAAAGGAGCAGCGGTTTTGACACAGCGCTGACTGGATTATATAGGCAACATGCGAGAAATGAATATACAAAACATAAACTGTGTATAAAAAACGGACATAGCTTCTGGCTCCGTCGACTGTTTCAAATTGACTTTTCAATGAGTGTGTTTTAGACAGTGTGAGTTTCAGTATTAAGTGCGAGAATTCTGTGTTGGCAACGTTTCCCAAGATTGAGGATTTAAAGCCAAGAGAATGTTTGGTGAATTTTATCAAGGGGAAAGACGTTATTGTCCTTCTTCCTACAGGATTTGAGAAAAGTTTAAAGGGCCCAGCTCATGAAAAATCAACTTTTCAGAGCTTTCTACCTTCTAGGAGTGATGTGTGGGCCTTGTATATGTCGCCAAAGTGGTTTTTAGATTGATTCTATGTTTTGTTGTTGTTTTTTTACAAATTGCAGCATATTTCTGCCACCCTCCCATGTGATGACGAACTAAAGCTGCTACAACAGTGATGCGGCAGATACACCTATGACGCGTTTGACGTAGCAGAAAACGCTCCACCACCTCCGCCCCAAGTCCACCATGACTGCAGTGAACATGATATAATAAGTTGATCTTCTAGTGTTTATTCATACTTTATCAATCAGTAATGGTCAGTTGATGTCGACACGGTGCTTGAGCTTCGTGCTCCTCAAAGTCCTCGTCTGATTCCGGGTCCAACACATGCGGCTGAACGCGCTGTATCTCCATGATGAATAAAAGTTTATTCCTGCCACTATCAGGGTGCAGGACTGTCTCCCCCTCCCTCCCTGAGATGGCGGAGGAAGGGCGGCTCACTCAGAGCCTACGTCACGTTTGGGGGCGGAGCCTGTGTTTTTTCAGGACGGGCGGGGGGAGGAGCAATAGTCGGACTTTCATAGTTCCAAGAAATCAGTGAGATTTTAGAACTATTGTGTAGTGGATGTTCCAAAACCCAAACTGTGCTTGTTTATGTGCAGCAGATACAATGTGAAAAGAGTTATTTTGCATGAGATGGGACCTTTAATAAACCAGTTAGCACCAAATAGCAGCGATTGGTTAAATAAAAAAAGTACCCACCTACCGTCGAGCGAATGAATTCTAATGCTGCGAGGTCAGACAGTTTCTACGACGTGAAACTGTCTGATGAATCAGGGTAGGTGAAGACCATCTTGCTGTTTGAAACACATTGGCGTCCTTCATGCAATAAAGGACTTTTAATATCTTCAGTCAGAGTGCCTTGGGTTTGTACCTTGCCCACGTTTACATTTTTCAGTAAGAGTAACTTTCTGTTAAAGATTACTAGATTTTTTTACCCAGTGAAGCGCTCTACCTCTTTTCTTCATACAGAAATATGTATTTTGTATGACTTACATTGATGATTATAATGGTATGAGGGAATAACATGGCGCCATAGCAGTCAGTCCTTTTGCCCCGCAGCCAGATGGTCCTCGGTTCTATTTTTGAGTATAGCTTTCCATGTTGTCCTCGTGTCTAAAAACAAGTAAACCTGAGTCCTCTGTTGGTCCAGTCCTGTATGGCTCAGTGAGTAGTTAGAGCAGTTAGAGCATTCACCAACCCACAGGCCTGAGGATTGATCCCAGCCTGGACCAGTGCGTATTGTCGTTGTGTCCTTAGGCAAGAAACATTGATTAGTGGTGGATTGATTGGTGGTGGACACTTTAGAGTAGATTCCCAACCAGAATCACTGAAATTTCCCATAGACTATATATATGTATAATGTACGTTTAAAGTCTTAAAAACATGAAAAACAGAACTAGTTCATGTAAAACCTTTGACCTTATGCATTCAGAGCATCCTAATTATTCACCATCATGAGTTTATAAGCATTTTTCACAACAGACCAGACCAGAGACCAGAGTGGAGTTTTGCTGTGACGATTGGCAGTATCCAAATTTTGATACTGTTAAACCTTCTCAGGATTTTACCGCGGTATAGACTATTACGGTCAGTGTTGGGGAGTAACAGATTACATGTACCGGCAAATTATGAGTAACTGTATTCAGTTTCAGTTACTGTTTCAGTGAGAGGTAATTGGATTACAGTTACTTCGTTGGAAGAAATGGATTACATGGCGGTATTTTCCTGTCTTCACATTTCAGGCTATATCCCTTTTTTTTTTTTTAATGGTAATTCCACTCATTGCCGGACACTAAACCAGGTCCAAACCAGGTCTAAACCATTTCTAAACTAGGGCTAAACCAAGACTAAACAGGACTAAAACCAGATCTAAACCAGGTCTAAACTAGGACTAAGACAGGACTATAACCAGGTCTAAAACAGGACTAAACCAGGTTTAAACCAGGTCTAAAACAGGATTTAACAGGACTAAATCATGCTGTGTGGACCGTATCTCCTCCTCTTCTATCAATAATATTTTTAATATGTTTAAGTAAAGTCTGAGCTTTTTTATTTTCTTTTAGCAGATAAAACATGTGTTATGTGAAGATTTCCTCGTCTTTGCTTCTCTACAGCAAATCAAGTAATCCAAAGTATTCAGATTACATTACTCACTTTAAGTAATTTAATGGATTACGTTACAAACTACATTTTGGTGTATGTAATCTGTAATCTGTAGGGGAATACATTTTAAAAGTCACCTTCCCAACACTGATTACAGTATTACCAAATGTTTTAGTACAACTTTGGTAAACTACAAAGCTGCACTGCTGTACGGTCTGTGTGTACGACCTGCAGATTTATAATCTCTGAAAAGCTTCGGCACGACACACACACAGAACAGACTCACCATCAGCAGAACATCCCTCTGTCACAGAAAGAACACTTATATTCCACTGAGTTGTGTCCTTTAGTCCGACAGAAGCTGAACCACGTCAGGGCACAAGGAAAGAGCTGTTTTTATCAGCACAGATGAGCCATGTGGTTTTAAGTTTTGTTTCTGTAAAATGTAAACAAATGTGGCCTGAAGCCAAAATGCTGCCAAATTACAGACAAACTATTTTTTTTTTTTTTTTGTTGTTGTTTTGTTTTGTTTTTGGGACCAACTTGCTTGTGGACGGACTTGCTTAGGACGCAACTAGAGCTCCTACATCAGTGTTTTCAGGCGTCCACACAGTGCCGGATCAGATCTGTGGGAGCTGACGGCACCAGATCGTTCCGTCTCTGGAGTCGTTTTCCATTAGATTAGTGTGAACGAACACTGCATCCACAACGAAAACGACTCGAATACGAACTAGTGTGGATGGGGCCTGAAACAATTAAGCTGTTCAGGCACCAACTTTAAAGGGCCCATCTCATGCAAAATCAACTTTTCAGAGCTTTCTAAAAGTGATGTGTGGGCCTTGTATATGTCGCCGAAGTGGTTTTTAGATTGATTTGGTGTTTTTTTTTAACAAATTGCAGCATATTTCTGCCACCTTCCCACGTGACGACGAACTAAAGCTGCTACAACGATAATAAGTTTATCTACTAGAGTTTATTAATACTTTACCAATCAGTAATGTTCAGCTGATGTGGACGCGGTGCTTGAGCTTCGTGCTCCTCAAAGTCCTCGTCTGATTCCGGCTGAACGCGCTGTATCTCCATGATGAATAAAAGTTTATTCCTGCCGCTATCAGGGTGCACGTCTGTCTCCCCTCCCTCCCTGAGATGGCGGAGGAAGGGCGACTCACTCAGAGCCTACGTCACGTTTGGAGGGCGGAGCCTGTGCTTTCTCAGGACGGGGGATGAACAATAGTCGGCCTTTCACAGTTCCTGGTCTGTGACTGTGACTATAAGATTTCATGACTATTGTGTAATGGATGTTCCAAAACCCAAATTGTGCTTGTTTATGTGCAGAAGATACAATGAAAAGAGTTATTTTACATGAGATGGGCCCTTCGTCATGTCCTCCAATGCTCATGCGAGACACTTTTGGGGAGTTTAAAGTTCACAATGGAGATCACACACAAGTCGCATTTAACTGGAAATGTGAACGACCTCGTAAAAACATCCAAATTGAGCATTAAGCCCTGTAGTCTGAACATAGCCTATGACTGACACGAGAATACAGAATGTTTATTTATTCCAAACATCCAAACCCGGGTGTGTCCGAGTTTAGAATTTTGCAAATGTGGTCACCCTGGTACAGAGGGCAGAGGGGGCAGAGGGGGCAGCTGACAGTCTGTAAACTGGGCGTGGGAGGAGGGTATTTGTCGGGTGCTCTGTGGGTATAGAGGGCAGAGGGGGCAGAAGGGGCAGGGGCAGCAGAGAGGGAGCAGACAGCGTGTAGACTCGGTGTGGGAGGTGTGAATTTGTATCAGATGGTTGGATGCGTCTGACAGCTCGCCCTGAGCCGCTGCCCGCTCCCGCAGAGAACATGGCACCGCACGGCTGGTACTTTCTGCTCTCGGGAAACGTGTCACTATAAGAACAGACGTGTGTGTGTGTGTGTGTGTGCGTGTGTGTGTGTTTGTGCGCGGGATTTATATAAAAATACCACCACGATGTTTCAGCTGAGCACAAAATGAACAAGAACCTCTCATCCAAGGTCCGTGTACCATTTGTTCTTTTGAATTTCAACTAAGAACGAAAAATAATAAAATGAGAAAACACAAAAAAAAAACTGATTTTGACCTCTTATTCCAATATTTAATTTAAAGTTTGTTTCAAATAATCAAAAAACAGTCTCGGTGCCTGTTTTAATTGTGATATTTTATTCTCTGTGGTTTGTTTGCCCCAGAAGTTCTGCTGCTAAAAGGACTTACCTAAAAATTGTTGTATTTTCGTGGACAAACATGTCGTCTTCTTTAGTCCGATGAGGTTCATTTGGTCTCACTGATAATTTATGTGATTAGGTTCTTTTTTCAGACCAAGAGTTTGTTTTCATACCTGACAGTTTCGACTGCTCACTCGCGCTCTTCCTCGGAGTCACGTGATGTTGCTGTCAGGTTTGAAAACAAACTCTTGGTCTGAAAAAAGAACCTAATAACATAAATGTCGTCTTCTTTTATAGCGACGTGTTTGGTTTTGTGTCTTAGAGCACATAGTCCATGAATGTTATGCCTGTATGCGGACAGCACATTTCCCTCTCCTCCCTCTCCTGTCTTCCTCTCTCCTCTTTCTCCTGTCTTCCTCCATCCTCCTCTCCTCTTCTCTTCCTCTGTCCCTCTATCCTCCTCTCCTTCTTCTCTCTCTTCCTCCATCCCTCTCTCCTCCTTTTCCTGTCTTCCTCTGCCCCCTCTTCCTCTCTCCTCCTTCTCCTCTCCTCCTGTCTTTCTCTCTTCCTCTGTCCTTCTTCTCCTGTTTTCCTCCATCCCCCTTTCCTCCCTCTTTTCTCCTCTTTCTCCTGTCTTCCTCTCTCTTCCCTCTCCTCTTTTTCCTCTCCTCTCTCCCTCTTTTTCCCTCTCCTATCTTCCTCCATCCCCTCTCCTTCTCCTCTCTTCCTCTGTCCCCCTGTCCTTCTCCTCTCCTCCTTCTGCTGTCTTCCTCCCTCCCTCTCCTTTCCTCTCACTCTCTCCCCCCTCTTCTCATTCCCCTCTCTCCCTTTCCTCTTTACTCCCCTTCCCTCTTTGTCTCCCGCACCCTCCTCCTCTTCCCTCTCCTGTCTTCCTCTCGTCCATCTCTCCTCCCTCCCTCCCTCCGTCCGTCCCTCCCTCCCTCCTTCTTTCTCTGTGGTAATCCTCTAATCTGGGCGCTTCACACATGGCCTCTGTCTGTGGCGCGGGCGGGGAGCTTCCTGTGCAGGTGTACTACTGAGCGCGCTCAGTGGGCCCGCTGCTCCCGGTGACACTGGCTCGGTAAACACAGCAGACCGGCTCGAGGCGGCGCCATGACGACCGGCTCGGACCGTCGTTCACAAATAAAAAAAAAAAAAAAAACATTCACGATCGACAGTAAACCGATCAGAAATGTTCACGTTTGTCTTGTCGCGCGGGAGGAAACAGAAAGCGGCGATTGTAGTTTGTAAAACGCACGTGTGGTGTTTTTTAGGCGTCCTATTGTGTGTTATAATTCTCATTTCACTCTTCAAACAGATCACACGAGCCCTTCATTTGGACCGCCCATGGACCCGCATACATTATACACACGAGCACTTATTCTCCTGTTCAATCCAGTCCAGCCCACTTTATTTTTATAACACATTTTTATAAATAAAACCGTTTACAAAGTGCCGCACTGGAAAAATTAAGAGTCTATTCAACTTGACAAGTAAAATTATCTACAAGTGGAATACGTGTTTTTCTTAACTCAAGCAACATTCGATTTTGTTTCTTATTTTAAGTACAAAAAGTCTTGTTCCACTCGCAGTGAAATTTACTTGAATCATGATAAAACTTTCTCATTTCAAGTCATTTTAACTTGATTTTGTTTTTTGTGTTGCAGTGGGTACAATACAAATAATAATTAAAAACAAACAAAAAACTAGAAAAGCACTCAGAGAGCGCAGACCTCCGCCAAAGGACTACAGTCCCCCTCATATTAATTGTGTTTTCCATAAATATTTGTCTCGTATCTTTCAATTTGGAATATGAAAGAGGATCCCATTGTCCATCCCTGAGTCAAATTTCATGGGGTTTGGTCAATAATTAACCGCGATATTGAGAAACAAAATTTTTGGCCCCATTTACCACAATGTTAACTAAAATTTCAAAGTGATCCAGAATCCAGGATTTCTTCCGGATCAGCCCCAAAATGAAATCAGTTCTTCCTTTTCACATTTCCAACAAATCCTGAAAATTTCATCAAAATCGGTCCATAACTTTTTTGAGTTATGTTGCTAACAGACAAACAAACAAACAAAAACAACAAACAAACATAACCTCCTTGGCGGAGGTAAAAACATACTGTCATGGTTTATGTTTGTCGTTGTATTTGCTCATTTTGGTGTTTTTATTTTGACATTTGTCGTGTCTGCTTGTAGTTTAGAGTTTTACTTCCTGTCTTGGTTGTTTTTCCCGCCCTGATGTGTTTCACCCTGTGTTTCTCCTCTGCCCTTTGTTGGTCCATTGTCTCTGTCAGAGTCTCTTCTTGCCTCGTGTCATGGCGGTTTAGTTTCGAGTTTTGGATTTTTTTGGATTTGTCATTAAATACTCTGAAGCAGTCCTGCATTTTGGTTCCTCCCTCTGTTTCTACGTGACACATGTCCAACGGAAGTGTGAAGAATCCCTCAGTCGTCCAGGCAGAATCCATGTCGAGGAGAAAATTCAGTTTGTCGACTGGACAGAAGTTAGTTTGTTTTGTGTTTTTCGACAAACTGAATTTTCTCCTCGACATATCCAATAGAAATGTAAAATAAAGCTCTATTTAAGTCCACTAGTCATCGTTAAGAGAGTAAAACTAGTCCAATCAAATAAGAGCAAGAATACCAATAAATCATTTTTAAAAAGTAAAAAATAAATAAAAGACACAGAGGACCACAGGACTTGCGCCGTGTTATAAGCCAGAGAGTAAAAGTGGGTCTTAAAATGAGACTTAAAACTCTCCACTGTTGGACTGTTGGGACGTGGGGGGCAGAACGTTCCAGAGTTTGGGGCCGGTCACAGAGAAGGTCCCGTCCTCCTGGTTTTAAGTCTTGTCTTTAGCCCCACGAACTTGTCTTTGGCCGTCGAACCTCATTTTACCGCTGATCACGTTTACTTCAGTGGGTTTGATCACGGTCGGTCGGCGAGACCAGTGTCGGGAACTACACCGGACGTTTCATCGCGTGTTTCCAAACGTCTGTGTGGTTTGTGACGTAAGTGTGAACAGAGACTATAGGAACTTATTTGAAAAGCTGCTGGATTGTTGTGACAGCACTGATCTTGAGAGAAACTGCATCGTTACGGCCAGTTCAACCCTTGTTCTCTTAACCTGCGCCGTCAGAGGATTTGCTTAATTCCCACTCAAGTAAAAGTAACCATCTAAAAATCAGCCTCAGTAAAAGTAAAAAGGTACTTCATTTAAAATATTTATATATTTGATGTTAAAAAAAACAAAACAAAAAAAAACAGGGATGTAGCAATAACCAAAATATCGTGATATCGTATCATTAAAGTTCTCACAATAATATCGTGGATCATCACAATATATCGAATCACAAGTCTCTTTGCTTAAATGAAGAGTTATGGTGCAGCAATAGATAAAAAAAAAAGACGGAGGGAACTACATAGACCATGATCCTTTGCTCCGTTTCAGTGGAGATTACAAGAAGAAATAACATTTCTGAGTCATAAATCTAATCCAGCACAAGTTCTTTTAATCAACTTTTAGGTGATTTACTGCAAACTTTGTACATTTTGAAGACAACTGAGCTCACTAACACTTACTATTTTAACACTTGCATTATTCTATTATTCTCTATTTTGCATTTGAACACAAATAGCTGTCCGAGGTTTGGCCGAGGGTTTCCTTTTGCTTTCATCTCAAGAATTATACAGTGCACCTTCTTCTTGAATATTGTGCATGACGACCTCGATCTGCGGCTCTGCACCATAGACTGTATATATGAGTGGACATACCCAACGCTGTAGCCGCCGTGTGCCAAATAGGAAGTTCTCCAGGAGGTTCTTCTGACTCTTTCTGACCCTGACTCTAAGGCTGCGTTCAGACTGCAGCCTGAAGTGACCCAAATCCGATTTTTTGGCCTCTATGTTCCTGTATCTGATCTTTTAATGACAGTCTGAACGACACAGATCTGATTTTTTCAAATGTGACCCAGGACACTTGGATATGTGCCCCTGAAACCGATACATATCTGATCTTTTGACATGAGACTTCAGTCTGAACGGCCAAAGCGCATTCATCCACCTACACGTCATCAACAAGACACAAACGTCACTATTCTGCGCTGAAGTTGGTGAAAATTGTTAATGAACTCTGTGTGACTGAAGTGAAGCACATCACCACTCACCACTCTTGGCTCCGTCTCCACATCCACACGTTCCTTTCAACGGACGTCGCTGCCGCTGCCCCACAAAACACCACGACCAAAAACCTCATCGTTCAAGTAAGTTGTTCATGTTCTGGCTCCGGTACGAGAGGAACTTTAAAATCTCCAGGTGCTCGATGCTGCGTCCATGTTTGGACAACTTCTGTAAACACAGAGACGCTCGCTGCGGTTGACGTCGTCGTGTCTCCAGTGTCACATGTGGGACACTTTTGGGATGTTTAATGTTCACACTGGAGTCACATACAAGTCGCATTTAATTGGAAATGTGAACGACCTCGCAAAAACATCAGATTTCACCAAAAAACTGGAATTGAGCGTTAAGCCCTGCAGTCTGAACGTAGCCTAATTGACTTACATTAGGATCTTGTGGCTCCTCTCTCTGTACCTGCTGCAGTCAGCCTTGTTATTTTGGTCTTAAAATGTTCTTATTAACCCACGACACATGATCCTGAATTTTGTTTCCACTGTTTTGTCCATTTCAAAACACAGAGTCGGCTCCAGATTCGCTCCTGTAACCGTGAACATCGCGAGCCTCATTTAAGCGACGCTGAACGCTGTGGGTGACGTCACTCTTACTTATTCTACGCTTTTTGCACAGTCTATGCTCGGCACCAGAATCATCTAAATTGATCCAAGACAGACTGATGGTTTTGTACAATGACTGTACATCCTGAAGTGAAAATGCTGTGTGTTTAAGCCAGCGCAATTTCCTTTCAATTTCTGGACTGTTTTTTTTTTTTTTTTCTCTAACTCTGGACTAAACCATTTCCTAAGCACCGTCAATACCAGTAGATATTTACCGTTGTATACTCATAATCTGTGTTGGGAAAGTTCATTTTCTACATGGACTAGTTTAGAGTTCAGTTCACATATTTCAAAATGAACTAGTTTGTTCATAGTTCATAATTGTTTATAGTTAATAGTTCATTCAAACTTCCAAAAATGAACTAGTTCATCCTTTTTTTTTTTCCATCCATTGCTGCGAGAAACATAGTCATAGTAATGTTTTGATGACACGTGGCGATGCTCATATCTCGTGTTGTTGCCAGATTTAATGTTTTTTTGCTAAATATTAAGAGCTCTTTACGGTGTGTTTAGTCGAATTTTCACCTGGAACACTAAAGGAATCTGGCGCCCTGTTGAATGAAGTGAAATAGAAGCACATGCAGAATGAAGCGTTCAGTTCGTTCATACAGTACGTTCACAGTTCACGTTCGCGCAACATATGAATGCATTCATGAAACTAAACATGTAGGTGTGTTAGTTTCAGAGTAGTTTCAGTGTAGTTAGCTCCTGCCTTGGGTTCCAATGTAATGAAGTGAAATACTTGGGTCAAAATGTACTTGAGTAAAAGTAAAATGACCTATTTCAAAAACTACTACAACTAGAATCCGTGCATCATTTGTTCATTCATTTTTCAGTATAAAACCAAAAATAAGAACGAAAAAACAACAGTTTTCTTCATTATTTGTCTCCAAAACCAAAATGAAAAAACAGATAATTATTCTTTTTTTTTTCAGTTTTCGATTTTGTGTTTAAATGAAGAATGGAAAAAACGGATAACGACTGTTTCCTGACTTCCGTGACTGCGATGCCGGACTTTTGCACTGCATACGGACTGAACCAGGGCTGATCCAGGTCCAGGACCACACCCAGACCAGAGCGGGACTGAGACCGGGACCAGACCGGGACCAGAGTGGACTCCGAGCTTTGACTCCGAGCCTCTGTGGGGTCCAAGCCTCAGCTTCAAGCTCCAGCCCTGCTGTGGGCTCTGTGCCTCCAGTCTGGTCTCGGTCTGGTCCCGGACCTGAACGCCGTTTCCTGTTGATGTGACTTCTGTGACTGCGATGCCGGACTTTTGCACTGCATACGGACTGATCCAGGTCCGATCCAGGTTTGTTTTTTCCATTCTTCATTTAAACACAAAATCGAAAACTGAAAAAAACAAATTGTTATCCGTTTTTTCATTTTGGTTTTGGAGACAAATAATGAAGAAAACTGTTGTTTTTTTCGTTTTCTTATTTTTGGTTTTATATTGAAAAACAAATGAACGAATGACACATGGATTTACTACTACTCAATTCCAGTAACATGAGTAAATGTAATTCGTTACTTTCCACCCTTGAGGATAATACTCCCTACAACAGAAGCACAGCCTGATTGAACTAGACTGGAATGGACGATACTTTCACATTGTTCTGAGAGCTCATGTCTCTGGTGCTGGGTCTTGTACTGATGTAAATAAACTTCCTCATGTCTCTTTTCTTCAACTCTCAGGCACAAATTTCAGCACAAATTATGCACAGTCTCGCTTCTACTTTTCCAATAAACGTACGTATTTATTGTAGTTTCTACCGTGTAAAAGCCACACTACGTTTTGCCTTTGAAAACTTCCATCCAGGCCGTTAATCCGTCCAGTCTGAGGTCCGGCGGGGGGACAGAGCGGGGACGGCGAGGGACAGCGGGGGGACGGCGGACCTGCAGGGACAGCAGATGGGACGCCGCGGCGAGCGAGGGACATGGCAGACATCGGAGTACCTCTCGTGGGGTGAAGAGCGCCCGCCTGCCCGCTCTCTCCGCGGGACCCCGTCACAGTGGCAGGACCCGGGGCCAAAGTCGTCCCCGTCCCCCGACTCCTGCCCCCAAAGACCCTCAAAAAACCCACCCCAAAACCCACCCGCCCGTCCCGTTTTCCTGAGTCACGATCGGAGCGGAGTTGATAGCATCCCTCCCTTGTTGCTGGCATCTCTTAATCACTGTTAATTGCCTTGGCATTAGCATATGTTAATTAGTGATATTTACTTCAAATGAAAGGTATGAGTGGTCCCAGAGGGTTTCCTGTTCCCCTAATTAAAACCAATTAGCTACAATTAACACGTGTAAATGAGACGGCTCCGAGTCCAAAACAAACAGAGTACAGGCGGGCTGCCCCACTCCCCTCGCCAGCACCGCTCACGTCTCTGCCGCTTCACTACAACGATAACCTGGCAGAAGCGCGAGCCGAGCTTTCAGTGACTGGAGTTTGTTAGGATCCGGGTTTGGTGAGACGTGAATCACAAACCTTCGCGACCCAAGTCAACAGACATTAATCGTAAATCACAAAATAAAGGTGGATTTGAGCGTTATTGAACATTAAAGAGGATATTTTATTGTTGACTGAGTGTTGTGTCTCTCTGAACAATTAGTATTACGCAAGTTTTAAACAGTAATTGAACAGTAAACGGTAAAGAAAAAAAGGATCTATTTGGATATTAAATGTAGCCCATTTCTTTTTCTTTTCAACATGCAATTGAACCAGCAATATTGGAACAAAATAGTCAATATCTGGGTTTCACGTGACGTCACAGGGCTACGTTTGTCAGCACGCAAAATCAGATGGAGGGCAGGAAGTGAACTGACTGGAGGAAAATGCCGACGTGTTGTGTAGTTTACGACCAGTTGGGCCAATCGTTCTAACCGAGAGAAGGAAAAGCAATTTTTTTTTAGAGTACGGAATATAGTTGTCCACAAAGGTCAGAAATGGGAAAAGCCGACAGAACAACGCCGTAAAAAGTGGATTACAAACATGTTTGCGGTCGGGAGGAGCAGAATTCGCTCATGCTCGTGTCTGCAGTGAACACGTCGTCAAAGGTTTGTTACAAAGCTAAATTGTTTTTTGTGGTTTACCTAAACATAAACGAATCATTAACGACTCACGACGTTTGTTGACATTAAATAGTTCAGGTAGAGGTCACTGCCGATACACTGCAGTTTTTCCCATAACAGTCTGTACACATAAAATAAGAGAAACACTCACCCCGGCGAAGACCAAACGATCATCATCATTTAGGCGTTTTGCACCAAGGTTGAGGATCCATCCACTGACTAAAAAAAGTTCTATGCCTCCAAACTTTTGTACTTTGCCTTCATCTGTTGTCTGGTGTAGAACGATGTCTGAAGAGCTAAATAGTTCGTGATCTCCTCTGCCTCGATTGTCGGCAAATCTTTTACTTCGGTTGAAAATTCTCTCATTTTCAATAAGATCAGGGTCACGTCCAATATATTTGTCGACTAACTGCTCGTACTTTTGCCTCGCTACTGGCTCTAAATCCTGACAATAAGAACTCTTCTCCATATCTGTGTCCTCCAGAGCCGTGTTTGTTTGTCGTGTTTGTCTTCACTTCCTGCCCTCCACCTGAAATCCGCGGATCATTGTGATCACGTGACTGAAACCCTCCTATACAGAGAAAAATCAAAACCCTGATGAAGGCCTGGTGCCGAAGCGTTGCACGGTTTGTCCTAGTGGATCTCACAGTTTGCAAGTAAGACGGTGAGCGGGATTTTTCTCTTCTTGGGCTGCTCCCTCGCCTCCGACGCACCCGTCTCTGGTGGTTGATGTGCGAAGTTCTCATTCTTTTAAAACAAAATAGTCAATAAAATAATTACAAAAAGATTAGAAACAAGCGCAGTCAGAGATATCAACCTGGTCTCCCATGAGGCATCGGTGGGTCAGTTCATCTCCACAGAAACAGTTTATGAGGAGTCCAGCCCATATCACATGATCATTATATCCACAGTGTAATGTGTGTATCTGTGCAGGCCCATGAACATTTGTGTGATATTGGTCACACATGAGAATGTCTGTGTTTACTAGTGTGGAACCAAAATGCCATTTTTCATGAGTTCCATATTAGGGATGGGCATGATTAGTCGATTAATCAATAATTGATCATTAAGAATTTCATCGATTACGTTCATTTTAATCGACAAGCCGAATGTAGGTTGCTGTGCGTAGCGTAGAGTGACCAAATAGGGTCAGTACGTGTGTCTCTCTGCACTCAGAAGGAGCGAGACACAAACAGTCGGTCAGTCTGCAGCGTACTGAAGTGCAAATGCGAATGATGTGCAACGATGACTTGTACAAGAAAGTCCACGCTTTCCGTTCGGGACAAGTGTGAGTCCATGTGCACAGTGTATAAAGCAGCAAATATGTTTCGGTGTCCAGTGGGAAAAAGCTTTGCCAGGTGAGAGTCGCGCAATGTCGATGACGAGTCCCCGCCCCCCTCCCCCCGTACGGTGTCCTGGTTTTGACAAACGCAAATCTGGTCACACTAACCTGTATTCACCTGAGTCATGTCTTTTAATCCGACAGAAATTGATCGCATCAGCGACACAAGAGCTGTAGTTTTATCTTCACTTAGTTTATGCAAATTAGCGATGCGGTTTTAAGTTTCGTTTCTGTGAAAGTTGCGCAAAACTGGATTAAACACATAATAATCTCAAACGGGCTGATGTGGCTCTAGAGTCGTTACGGTTTATATGTCGTAAAGTTGAATTTATTTATGCAGATTAGTAGTGCAGATAGTAATAATAATGATGATCATTTTAATATAAAAATGTTAATTCTTCCGACGATCGATTAAGAAAATTTCACCGAATGCCCATCCATATTCCATATACAGTCGTCCCTTGGTATATTGTGGTTCACCTTTCACGGTATCGCTGTTTTGCAGATTTTTTTATGTGCAGTTTGGCTTTTTTTTAAACAGCATATGAATGCGTTTTGTGTATTACAGGCGGGTAGTAATTACACACGGGTGGGTCAGGACTAAACCAGGACTAATCATGGACTTGAGAGAGAGAACACCGAGCAGTTTGTCGCGTTTGCTGTGAGATGCGGAGCTCTCCTTCGGTTCTTTTTTCTGTGGTCACCTCCGAGCCCGTCCCGACAGTGAGTCCTGGTTTAGTCCTCCTGATTCAGGAATATTGCATACTGGGATACTTTAATTTCATGTATTTATTGGTGAATGTGATCCATTATGAGCAGTGTTATACCTGAACGCAGTCATTGTGCAGCTTTTTCAAATGGTGGAGAGGGAGCTGCAGAAAATTAAAGTTTGGTTTGATATTAATAAATTATCGCTAAACATAGAAAAAAACTAAATTTATGGTATTTGCAAAGCGAAAAGTACAAAATCATGTACAAATTATGCTCAATAATACACCACTAGAAAGAGTCTTTCAAAATAAATTTTTAGGAATAACCATAGATCATAATTTAAACTGGAAATCACACATAAATACAATTAGGAACAAACTATCCAAAGTGATCGCAATTATATATAAATATAGATATACCCTAGATAAAAACAGTCTTTTTATTATATATAACTCGCTGGTAATGCCCTACATAACCTACGGTATTGAGATTTGGGGCAATACATATAAGACGAATACAAAGCCAGTCTTTACCCTACAAAAAAAGGCAATAAGAGCATCACATTATCAACTTATAACGAACCAACCAATGCATTATTTATAAACCTTCAAACGCTGAAATTTTACGATTTAGTCGACCTTTACACTCTTAAAATCATGTTCAAAGTAAACAACAATCTCCTGTCAAAATACAGAACATGTTCAAAATCCGAAAGAGCCGATATGAGCTCAGAGGCACGACCGTGTTTATTAAAAAGAAAATCAGAACAAAAATTATGAAATTTTGTAAATCTGTTAAAGGGGCGGAGCTCTGGAACAACTGTACAGAAAACCTAAAATTGTGCACCACTTTCTATCACTTCATAAAGAAGTTTAAATGTTTAACTCTGGACAGATACGTGAAATATGAGACTTAGTTTGTGCTGTTGAACTTTGTTGTTCTGTTACTGCTTGTTTCTTCCTGCTGTATTTATGAAGATGAACTGGTGTCAAGATGAAGCTCTGACAAAGGAATAAAGGGTAAAGGCATAATAAGCTTAAGCTTCAGCCTGCACCTTTTCGGTCTGTATATGTTAAATATGACTGTTTATGAATTAATGTCAAAATATACCTGTGACCGAAATAAATAAATAAATCCCTCAGTCGTCCACATAGAATCCAGGGCAAAAGGAGAAATTCAACTTGTCAACTGGACGAAAGTTATTTTGGTTGAATATGTTCTTCTTCAGACAGAAACTCCTCTAAAACACACCTACTTGTTTAGTTTCAGAGTAGTTTCTCATCATCACCGTTTTATATCATCAGTAGGGTAAAACTAACCTGTCTCACGACGGTCTAAACCCAGCTCACGTTCCCTATTAGTGGGTGAACAATCCAACACTTGGTGAATTCTGCTTCATAATTATAGAAAGAGCCGACATTGAAGGATCAAAAAGCAACATCGCTATGAACAAGCCAGTTGTCACACTAAAACTACTCTCAAATAGGGCGGGTGGGATGATAAACTGCAGTCCCACAAACTAAATATGATATAAAGTAAAATATACAAATGAATAATGTTTGCCTATCATACATAATTTGTGCTGGATATTTTATTTGGCTTTAATAAAACACTTTAAGCAGCCTAAATTTGTGGATGTGGTCTAATCTCTTGAACATCTGACTGAAAATTCTGTCCTGTGCAGACCTCTACTCCGAAACACACCTACTTTCAGTTTCAGGGTAGTTTCATTGTAGTTAGCTCCTCCCTTCAGACAGATATAAGGAAGTGTCCAGAACTGAAGGAGCAGCTTGGACGAGCTGAGAAACGTATTTGCCTAAAATAAACTTTTGTCCAGTTGACAAATTTAATATCTTCTTTTGCCATTTTATTGAACAATAGTGCATGAATGTGTCCATATTTTTGGCGAACGTGAACTGAACACACTGTATTACTGCTTGATGCGTTCATTCTGGTGTCTGTGAACGGCGTGCGCTTTTATTTCACTTCATTCAACAGGGATTTCCAGATGTATTTAGTGTTCCAGGTAAAAAAACAACTAAACACATCGTACAGAGCCCTTAATGTTAAATATTAAAACATTCAATCTGGCAACAACACAAACCACGAGTGTCACATTGAGTGTGCGTCATCGAAACAAAACTATGACTATGTTGCACGCAGTAGAACTATAAACAATTATGAACTGTGAACGAATTTGTTCATTTTGAAATTTGTGAACTGAACTTTGAACTAGTTCATGTCGAAAATGAACTTTCTCAACACATGGTAAATATCTACGAGTATTGATGGTGCTTATAAAGTAGTTCAGTCCTGAGTTAGACCTGGTTTAGTCCTGGTTTAGTTCAGCTTTTGTGGGGTGGTCCTGGTCTATAATTCTTAGTATATATCCAGTTCAGTTCTGGGTTCGACCTGGTTAAGTCCTAAGTTAGACCTGGTTTAGTCCTGGTTGAGTTCTGAATCAGATCTGTGGAAAGGAGACCCGCTCACAGTCAGAATTCATGTTTTCCTAGGGATTTTTGACATATAAAACAGGCATTATACTGTTTAAAGTCATACTGTGGAATATTCTGGGCAGAGCACTGACATATTTATGAAAACAAGCAGGTGATGGACCTTCCACCAGAAAAGTTACACAATGCATCTTTAACCGGTATAAAACTATGATACATATTCACCACAGAAAAAAACTGAAACCTCCAAATCACAACGACGTATTTTATATCATATTTAATATATCATTGTTTTTATAAATCTGTCTTCGTTTTATTACCCGCCAAATCTCAGACCTCGAGACTGAGACAAGTCCAAGCACCTTCAAGACTGAATCCAAGTGCCTTCAAGACCGAGTCCAAGCTCCTTCAAGACTGAGTCCAAGTGCCTTCAAGACCGAGTCCAAGTGCCATCAAGACCGAGTCCAAGCTCCTTCAAGACCGAGACAAGACCGAGTCCAAGTGCCTTCAAGACCGAGACAAGACCGAGTCCAAGTGCCTTCAAGACCAAGACAAGTCCGAGTCCAAGCTCCTTCAAGACCGAGTCCAAGCGCCTTCAAGACCGAGTCCAAGTGCCTTCAAGACCGAGACAAGACCGAGTCCAAGTGCCATCAAGACCGAGACAAGACTGAGTCCAAGTGCCTTCAAGACCGAGACAAGACCGAGTCCAAGCTCCTTCAAGACCGAGTCCAAGTGCCTTCAAGACCGAGACAAGACCGAGTCCAAGCTCCTTCAAGACCGAGACAAGACCGAGTCCAAGTGCCTTCAAGACCGAGACAAGACCGAGTCCAAACATCTTCAAGACCGAGTCCAAGCATCTTCAAGACCGAGTCTAAGTGCCATCAAGACCGAGACAAGACCGAGTCCAAGCACCTTCAAGACCGAGACAAGACCAAGTCCAAGTGCCTTCAAGACCGAGACAAGACCAAGTCTAAGTGCCTTTAAGGCCGAGTCCAAGCATCTTCAAGACCGAGACAAGACCGACTCCAAGCGCCTTCAAGACCGAGTCCAAGCACCTTCAAGACAGAATCCAAGCGCCTTCAAGACCGAGACAAGACCGAGTCCAAGCACCTTCAAGACCGAGTCCAAGTGCCTTCAAGACCGAGACAAGACCGAGTCCAAGCACCTTCAAGACCGAGTCCAAGCGCCTTCAAGACCGAGACAAGACTGAGTCCAAGCACCTTCAAGACCGAGACATAGAAACTGAAACGTCCGATCACAACGACAACAAAAATCCCCCGAAAAAATCCCCTCCTCTCCTCCAGCAGGACTCTCCTGCTCTGGTTCTCCCCTCTGCCCCCTCCTTCCTTCCTCTGTCTGTCACTCTTCCCTCACTCGTCCGTCTCTCCTCCTCTCCCTCCCTTCCTCTTCTCTCTTTCTGGTTTTTCCCTCCTTCACCCGTATTTTTAGAGCTGTGCCGAACTAATTTGTTCTAGCGACCTCCCTATCAAGTGAAGAAAAATCCCGGAGGTGTATTAATTGAAATTCAGTCTACGGCACATCTTGTTTTGGTCTCGGAAACCACCAGCCGTGCCGAGTGCGGAGAGAGTAATCGCACGCTGGGAAAATTGCCAGGAAATGAGGGTGTGTAAACAGTAGAAATAAACCCAAGTCATTCAAGCAGCTAGCTCGCTCAGTCTATTAAAAGTATAGCTCCGTCTTAGCTTTCGATTTGAGCAGATATTGTTTTTCTCATCCCCCCCAAATGAAGGCAGGGAAATCACTCCACTGCTACAGACAAACAACCAGATTTCAAATTTCTAACTAAAATGTTTTCGAATTATAACGGGAGATATGGAAAATTGTGTGAATGTTTATCAAAATGTTGCTTTACCGAACAGCGGGAGATGGAAACGCGCGCTCGCCGATTTAGAGATAAGTTTTTTTTTAAAGTAACTAAAAGTGAAGTGGAGATTTGAAGTTGCAGTGATCGATCTTTGCCGGAGACGGGACTCAAAGGAACGTTATAATGTACGAACACGACGGAATCTGTGTCTCCAGAGTCTAAACCTGCACATAGAAAACACATACGGGGTTGTTTTATTTAATTTATTTTATTTAAAACAAGGACAGTGCACAGAAAAGATTAAACTCACAGAGAAAAGATGCTCTGTGTCGGATTTAGCTACAAGCTCTTTTCTGTCTGCAGTTCTTGGGCAAGTGGTCAAGCAGAAGTAAACATCAAGGCCAAAAATTCAAGTTAATTCATCTGATATAAAAATGTATTGAACAGATACATATGTACTCTAGTTTATGAAACTGTTGACCTTTTTTCTGTACCATTTTTGGTTCTAAAGTTCCATCCGTTTTAAACAGACCATGTATGAAACATGGAACAAAAATTATTTCCCAAATTTCAAAGACCCAAAAATCATGTAAATAAATGTTTGTATTTCATCATATCTTGTGTTATTCCATCTGTGAATTGTTGATGAAGGTACAGGATTTTTTGGTTTTTAATGTATTTAACATGATAAAAATTTGCTTGGAAGGACTGACATATTTTATAGAAATAGTTTCCTTTCATTTTGAAGTAATATTAAAGTATTCAGGAAGAAAAAACGACAAATGATGTAAAATCCTGCACCTTCTACTTGTTTGAACAATTTTCCCTCCGTTACTTTTCCCTCCGTTACCATGAACTTTCTTAATAAAAAATCTCATGAGTCAAAAAGTAAGAGGTTTTTCAACCTAATCTTGTACCATATGGTAGAAAACTATATGAAGCAAATATTCAAACCAGTTTGTTAAGGATATGTAAGTGAGAACCAAGAGTTATCACTGTTTGGATTTATTGCCCAAAAAGTGCTGCATATTTCATTCCCTCCGTTACCGACATGAGTTTTTAAATTTTTTGTCAACAACTTGAAAGAATCTCACAGGTTTAACTTGACCCTGTTGGAGTGTAACTCTTTCCTACATTCTGATACTTTACTTATTTCAATAGTCCCTCTAGTTTCTGAATAAGACACATTTGAATGTCAAAAATCTGCCCCTGTTTCCCTCCGTTACCACTTGACTAAACCAGGATTTAACAGGACTAAATCCTGCTGCGTGGACTGTGTCTCCTCATCTTCTATCAATAATATTTTTAATACAGTTAAGTAAAGCCTTTTCATTTTCTTTTAACAGACAAAACATCTTATGTGAAAATTTCCTCGTCTTTGCTTCTCTACAGCAAATCAAGTAATCCAAAGTAATCAGATTACATTACTCACTTTAAGTAATTTAATGGATTAAGTTACAAAGTACATTTTGGTGTGTGTAATCTGTAATCTGTAGGGGAATATGTTTTAAAAGTAAACTTCACAACACTGTCAGTGGTACAATCAGTCTGAATGTTTTCAGTCATTGTCAGTACATGGACAGAGCAGAAACTCTGAACCTCCAGGATTCAAATGTCCCTGAGCTGCACCGGCTGCACTAGCACCGACTCACACTGACTCACACTGACTCAGACTGACTCACACTGACTCACACTGACTCAGACTGACTCACACTGACTCACACTGACTCAGACTGACTCACACTGACTCACACTGACTCACACTGACTCACACTGACTCACACTGACTCACACTGACTCACACTGACTCACACCGACTCACACCGACTCACACCGACTCAGACTGACTCACACTGACTCAGACCGACTCACACTGACTCACACTGACTCACACTGACTCACACTGACTCAGACTGACTCACACTGACTCAGACTGACTCACACTGACTCACACTGACTCACACTGACTCAGACTGACTCACACTCACACTGACTCACACTGACTCACACTGACTCACACTGACTCACACTGACTCAGACTGACTCACACTGACTCACACTGACTCACACTGACTCACACTGACTCACACTGACTCACACTGACTCAGACTGACTCAGACTGACTCAGACTCACACTGACTCACACTGACTCAGACCGACTCAGACTGACTCACACTGACTCACACTGACTCACACTGACTCACACTGACTCACACTGACTCACACTGACTCAGACCGACTCAGACTGACTCACACTGACTCAGACTGACTCAGACTGACTCACACTGACTCAGACTGACTCAGACTGACTCAGACTCACACACTGACTCACACTGACTCAGACCGACTCACACTGACTCACAGACCGACTCACACTGACTCACACTGACTCAGACCGACTCAGACTGACTCACACTGACTCACACTGACTCAGACTGACTCAGACTGACTCACACTGACTCAGACCGACTCACACTGACTCAGACTGACTCAGACTGACTCACACTGACTCAGACTGACTCACACCGACTCAGACTGACTCACACTGACTCACACTGACTCACACTGACTCAGACCGACTCACACTGACTCAGACCGACTCACACTGACTCAGACTGACTCAGACTGACTCACACTGACTCAGACTGACTGACTCACACTGACTCACACTGACTCAGACTGACTCACACTGACTCACACCGACTCAGACTGACTCACACTGACTCACACCGACTCAGACTGACTGACTCAGACTGACTCACACTGACTCAGACTGACTCAGACTCACACTGACTCACACTGACTCACACTGACTCTCACACTGACTCACACTGACTCACACTGACTCACACTGACTCAGACTCAGACTCACTCACACTGACTCAGACCGACTCACACTGACTCAGACCGACTCACACTGACTCAGACTGACTCAGACTGACTCAGACCGACTCACACTGACTCAGACTGACTCACACTGACTCAGACTCGACTCACACTGACTCACACTGACTCACAGACTCAGACTCACTCACTGACTCACACTGACTCACACTGACTCAGACTCGACTCACACTGACTCAGACTGACTCAGACTCACACTGACTCACACTGACTCAGACTGACTCAGACTGACTCAGACTCAGACTGACTCACACTGACTCAGACTCGACTCACACTCAGACTCAGACCGACTCACACTGACTCAGACTGACTCAGACCGACTCACACTGACTCAGACCGACTCACACTGACTCACACTGACTCAGACCGACTCAGACTGACTGCAGCTGCACTGCATGAGGCTGTTGTGTCTTTAGGTAAAAAACATCAGTCTCTCCTTCTCTCTCTTGTTTTTCATTTCTCAGTGTTTTCTCTGTCTCTTCTTTCTTCTCCTCTCTCTGTATCACTTTCCTCTTTTCTCTCTCTCTCCTTTTTCATTTCTCAGTCTCTCCACTCTCTCTCTCTCTCTTTCTCTCTCTTGCTCTGTCTCCTCTCCTCATCTCTCTCCTCTTTTCTCTCTCTCTCTCTTGTTTTTCATTTCTCAGTCTCTGCTCTGTCTCTCTCTTTTCCATCTCGTTTTTAATTTCTCTCTCTCCTCTGTCTCTTTTCCCTCTCTCTATCTCTCTATCTTTTAATTTCTAGGTCTCTGCTCTGTCTCTCATCCCCCTCTCTCTTTTCTTTCATTTCTCTCTCTCTCTGCTCTGTCTCTCTCTCTCTCTCTCTTGTCTTTCATTTCCCAGTCTGTGCTCTCTCTCTCTCTTCTTCTCTCTCTTTTGTCTTTCATTTCCCGGTCTCTACTCTCTCTCGCTTTCTCTCTCTTGTCTTTCATTTCCTGGTCTGTGCTCTCTCTCTCTTCTTCTTCTTCTCTCTCTCTTGTCTTTCATTTCCTGGTCTGTGCTCTCTCTCTCTCTTCTTCTCTCTCTCTCTTGTCTTTCATTTCTTGGTCTGTGCTCTCTCTCTCTTCTTCTTCTTCTCTCTCTCTTGTCTTTCATTTCCTGGTCTGTTCTCTCTCTCTCTCTTCTTCTCTCTCTCTCTTGTCTTTCATTTCCTGGTCTGTGCTCTCTCTCTCTTCTTCTTCTTCTCTCTCTCTTGTCTTTCATTTCCTGGTCTGTTCTCTCTCTCTCTCTTCTTCTCTCTCTCTCTTGTCTTTCATTTCTCGGTCTGTGCTCTCTCTCTCTCTCTCTCTCTCTCTCTCTTGTCTTTCATTTCTCGGTCTGTGCTCTCTCTCTCTCTCTTCTCTCTCTCTGTCTTGTCTTTCATTTCCCGGTCTATGCTCTCTCTCTCTCTCCTCTTCTCTCTCTCTCTTGTCTTTCATTTCTCGGTCTGTGCTCTCTCTCTCTCTCTCTCTCTCTCTCTCTCCTCTTCTCTCTCTCTTGTCTTTCATTTCTCGGTCTGTGCTCTCTCTCTCTCTCTCTCTCTCTCTCTCTTCTTCTCTCTCTCTTGTCTTTCATTTCTCGGTCTGTGCTCTCTCTCTCTCTCTCTCTCTCTCTCTCTCTTGTCTTTCATTTCTCGGTCTGTGCTCTGTCGTTCCTCTCATCCTTCCTCCATCTTGTGTTTGTGCTCTGAGCCTTTCCCCCAAAAGATGAAGAAAATGGTCCTGTGCAGATTCCGCCGTGTCCAGGTTCTGTGTTTACTCAGACATAAAGCCTCCGCCGCCGCCGCACCAACGCCGCCGCCGCCGCGACCACCACCGCCGTCGACACCACCTCAATCGCCTCCGCCGCCACCGCATCTGGTCTCTCGTTTGTTCATCTCCCACATCTGTGTGTGTGCAAGTCCTCTACCTTCCACTTTCACTCTCTGCCCCTCCGCTTTCTCTCTCTCTGCACCTCCACTTTCTCTCTCTGCCCCTCCGCTTTCTCTCTCTCTGCACCTCCACTTTCTCTCTCTGCGCCTCCGCTTTCTCTCTCTCTGCCCCTCCACTTTCACTCTCTCTGCCCCTCCGCTTTCTCTCTCTCTGCACCTCCACTTTCTTTCTCTCTCTGCCCCTCCGCTTTCTCTCTCTCTGCACCTCCACTTTCTCTCTCTGCCCCTCCGCTTTCTCTCTCTCTGCACCTCCACTTTCTCTCTCTGCCCCTCCGCTTTCTCTCTCTCTGCTCCTCCACTTTCACTCTCTCTGCCCCTCCGCTTTCTCTCTCTCTGCCCCTCCGCTTTCTCTCTCTCTGCCCCTCCGCTTTCTCTCTCTCTGCACCTCCACTTTCTCTCTCTCTGCACCTCCATTTCTCTCTCTGCCCCTCCGCTTTCTCTCTCTCTGCCCCTCCGCTTTCTCTCTCTCTGCCGCTCCACTTTCTTTCTCTCTCTGCCCCTCTGCTTTCTCTCTCTCTGCCCCTCCACTTTCACTCTCTCTGCCCCTCCGCTTTTTCTCTCTCTGCCGCTCCGCTTTCTCTCTCTCTGCCCCTCCGCTTTCTCTCTCTCTGCCCCTCCGCTTTCTCTCTCTCTGCCCCTCTGCTTTCTATCACTCTCTCTCTGCCTCTCCTCTATCTGTCATTCTTTCTCTGCTCCTCCACGTTCTCTCTCTCTCTGTCCCTCTGCTTTCTGTCTCTCTCTCTCTACCCGTCCGCTTTCTCTCTCCTTGTCCCTCCACTTTCTCTCTCTCCCTGCCCCTCTACTTTCTAGCTCTCTCTCTCTCTCTCTACCCCTTTCCTTTCTCTCTCTGCCCCTCTGCTTTCTCTCTCTCTCCCCTCCACTTTCACTCTCTCTGCCTATCCACTTTCTAGCTCTCTCTCTCTCTGTCCCTCCACTTTCTCTCTCTCTCTGCCCCTCCTTTCTATCTCTCTTCTCTCCCTCCGCTTTCTCTCTATCTCTCTCTGCCCCTCCCCTTTCTATTGCTTTCTCTCTCTGCTGCACCTTTTTCTATCTCTCTTTCTCCTCCTCTTTCTGCCGCTCTCTCCCGCTCTCTTCCTCTCACCTTTTCCTCCCTCTCTCTGTTTCTCTCCGTCTCTCTTCCTCCATGTCTCCCTCTACATCTATCCATCCCCTCTTTCTTTCCCCTCATTTTTCTCCCCCTCTTCCCTCATCCCCATATCCTTTCTTTTCTCTTTCCTCCTCTCTCCTCTCTTTTTCTATCTTTCTGTATTCTTCCACCTCTCTCTCTCTCTCTTCCCTCCTCTTTTGACCCTTTTCTCCACCTCTCTCTCTCGTTCTCTCTCTCTGTATCTCCCTGTCTTCCCTCTCTCCCTCCATCTCTATCCCTTCCCTCTTTCTTTTCTTTCCTTCTCTTCCCTCTCGCCTATCTCTTCTCGCTCTCCCCCTTGAACTCCTGCACTCTCTTTTTTCTCCATCTCTCTCTCTCTCTCCTCCCTCACCCTACCTCTTCTTTTCTCTCTCTTGTTTTTCATTTCCCACTGTCTGTTCTGTCTCTTCTCTCTCTTGCTGTCTCTCTCTCTCCCTTCTCTCTGTCTTGTTTTTCATTTTTCTCTCTCCTCTCATTCCCCTCTCTCTCTCTTTTTTCTTTAATTTCTCTGTCTCTGCTCTCTCTCTCTCTCTTCTTTCATTTCCAGGTCTTTACTCTGTCTCTCTCCTCTTCTCATCTCTCTTTTTCTATCTTTTCTATCTCTCTTTCCCTCCTCTTTTTACCATTTTCTCTACCCCTTTCATTCTCTCTCCTTTTCTCTCTCTCTCTCTCTCTCTGTATCTCATTGTCTTCCCTCTCTCCCTCCATCTCTATGCATTCTCTCTTTCTTTTTCTTTCCTTCTCTTCCCTCTCGCCTATTTCTTCTCGCTCTCTCCCCCTTGAACTCCTGTACTCTCTTTTTTCTCCATCTCTCTCCCTCTCTCCTCCCTCACCCTACCTCTTCTATTCTCTCTCTATCTCCCTCTTTCTTCCTTTCTCTCTCTTTCTTTTACACTGCCCTCCTTCTATCTCCTTTCTCATTTTTTTCTTCTCTCTTCTTACCCTTTTCTCCCTTCTCTCTTTTCTCTCTCTCTCTCTGTATCTCCCTGTCTTCCATCTCTCTCCCTCCTCCACTCTGCCCTCCCCCTCTCCTCCTCTCCCCCTCTCCCCCCCGCCGCCGCCGCCACCTTTTCTTTCTTATCAACCAACAAAAGCCGGAGAAGAGGCTGCATTTCGCGCCGCACACCTCGATTGTGAAGACGCCTGAAGAGGAGAGACTCGACGCTGAAAACCTCGGAGGGCGAGAAAGAAGAGAAGAGAAGAGACGAGGAGAGGAGAGAAGAGAAGAGAGATGTCTGTCAATACCATCCCCACACAAACCCCCATACAACAAACCCCCATACAAACCCGAGATTAGCCCGAGCGGGATTTCAACTCGGCTTTCACCTTGATAACACGGCACAGAAAACGGCGGAAAAACTCCCAATAGAATCTGCATCTTTCTTTACAGGGGTGAGTGGCAGGGGCGGCAGGGGCGGCAGGGGCATTAATCCAGGTGTAATTGAAGAGGGAGGGGGTCCGATCTCACGCAGGTGAATGAAAAGGCGCTCGCGTCGAGGCCGAGAGACGTCGCGTTAAAAAGAGAAGACGGATCCACAAAGCGTCTGCGTGAGGCCTGGAGATTTACGCTGACAGACCTGTGATCACAACACAACACAACACAGCAAACGGACGCACAATAACACAACACGACACACAGCGACACAACGCGAGGCAGAAACACAACGCACATCGACGCGACGATCGGAAGCACAAAGCTCCTGCGTGAGGCCTGGAGATTTACGCTGACAGACCTGTGATCACAACACAACGAGCAGAAACAGAACGCACAATAACACAACACGCAGCAGCAACACAACACACGACAACACAACACACGTCAACACAATGCACAACAACACAACACACAAAAACACACAGCGACAGAACGCACTGTAACACAATACAGCACAACATGTAGCAGCATAACACAGCGCAACTCACAGTAGCACAACACAACCTGACAACACAACAACAGAACACAACACACAACATGACACAACACAACACACAGAAACACAACACAACACACAACATGACACAACACAACAACAGAACACAACACACAGAAACACACAGCGACAGAACGCACTGTAACACAATACAACACAACATGTAGCAGCATAACACAACGCAACTCACAGTAGCACAACACAACACACAACACAACACACAACAACACAACACACAACATGACACAACACAACACACAGAAACACAACACAACACACAACATGACACAACACACAGAAACACAACACAAAGCAACAGAACACAACGCACAACAACACAAAGCAACATAACACAACGCACAGAAACGCAACACAACATACAACATGACACAACACACAGAAACACAACACAACACACAACATGACACAACACAACAACAGAACACAACACACAGAAACACACAGCGACAGAACGCACTGTAACACAATACAACACAACATGTAGCAGCATAACACAACGCAACTCACAGTAGCACAACACAACACACAACAACACAACACACAGAAACACAACACACAACATGACACAACACAACAACAGAACACAACACACAGAAACACAACACAACACACAACATGACACAACACAACAACAGAACACAACACACACAAACACAACACAACATACAACATGACACAACACAACAACAGAATACACAGAAACACAACACAACAACAGAACACAACACACAGAAACACAACACAACATACAACATGACACAACAACAGCACACAACACACAGAAACACAACACAACATACAACAACACAACACACAGAAACACAACATAACACAACACAAAGCAACAGAACCCAACACACAACAACACAACACACAACATAACACAACACACAGAAACAGAACACAACGCACAACACAAAACACAACACACAGCAACTCAACACAAAGCAACAGAACATACAACAACAAAACACGCAGCAGCACAACACAAAAACAACACAACACACAACATAAAACAACATGCAGAAACACAACACACAGTAGCATAACACAACACACAACATAACACACAACAGAACACAACACAAAGCAACAGAACACAATGCACAAAAACAACACAACACACAACAACCAGAAACACAACACGCAGCAACAAAACACAACACAACACACAACATAACACAAAACACAGAAATACAACACGCAGCAACACAACACAACAAGCATCACAACTATGAAAATGTTTTTTCTAGAAATCTCGTGTCATTTTTTGATTGCAATTTTAAATTTGTTAAAATAATAAGTTCTGTTCTTCATGTTTATCAGGAGTTTTAAGCAAAATCAACTTGTTTATTCCACGTCTGCATTTTGAAAAGGTCGTTCATGCATCTGTGACGTCACGACTCGATTACTGTGACTCGGCGTCTGCTGCAGTGACCAGACTCAGATCAGTCCACAGAGTCCGGAACACAGCAGCTTCTTTTAACTGGAAACAAGAGGAAACACGTCACTCCTGTTGTTAATCCCTGCATTTACTGTCTGTATATATTATACAATCCACTTTAAAAACATAATGATTGTTTTTCAGAGTCTTGATGCACGTCCAGCTCCTCCTCCTGGACCCAGGACCAGTGCAGACAGCAACAGAACACAACGCACAACCTAACACAACACAAAGCAACAGAACACAACGCACAACATAACACAACACACAGAAACACAGCAGCACAACACAACATAACACAACACAAAGCAACAGAACACAACGCACAACATAACACAACACACAGAAACACAGCAGCACAACACAACATAACACAACACAAAGCAACAGAACACAACGCACAACAACACAACACACAGAAACACAGCAGCACAACACAACATAACACAACACAAAGCAACAGAACACAACGCACAACAACACAACACAAAGCAACAGAACACAACACACGCACAAACACACACACAACACAGAACACACAACAGCACAAACACAACACAACACACAAAGCACACAAACACAACGCACAAACACAAACAAACACACAACATACACAAACACAAACACAGCAGCACAACACAACATAACACAACACAAAAGCAACAGAACACAACGCACAACAACACAAACACACAGAAAACACAGCAGCACAACACACAACATAACACAACACAAAAGCAAGAACACAACGCACAAACAACACAACACAAAGCAACAGAACACAACGCACAACAACACAACACAAAGCAACAGAACACAACGCACAACAACACAAAGCAACAGAACACAACGCACAACAACACAAAGCAACAGAACACAACACACAACACAACAAACAACACAACACGCAGCAGCACAACACACAAAAACAACACAACATAAAACAACACACAGAAACACAACACACAGTAGCATAACACAACACAACAACACAACACAACACAGAAACACAACACGCAGCAGCACAACACACACAACAACAACAGAACACTTTAAAAACATAATGATTGTTTTTCAGAGTCTTGATGCACGTCCAGCTCCTCCTCCTGGACCCAGGACCAGTGGAGACTGTGGTTGGTCCATGACTGTGGACACTTTGCCTTTGCGCTTTACAGCTGCACAGTGACTGGAGCATTTTAAATACCTCCTCAAACTGCACCTTTTCTCTTTGGCATTTGCCCAGAGTTAGTAAGAAACACCCTGGCACCTTCCTGCTGTTATTATTATTGTATTTATTATTTTATTTTATTTATTTATTTTATATATTATTATTATTATTATGTTCTTCAGCTCTTTGGTCAGCTTTGTTTAAGATGTTTTAAATGTGATATATAAAGACAAGACTCGATACGTGATTAGACTTAATACAGATTTTGATACTCAATTGATCATTTTGTTAAAGAATTACATTTTTAAGATCCAAACTGATTTTGTTTCAGTATCGATACCTGTAAAAAGTTTAGACACTAGTTACTAGTATCAGTTAGTGTCTGATTTTTGATTCTTTGACAACTCTAATATTCAGTTTACCAACACATCAATACATGTAGTAAAGAGTTTAAAAAGTGATTAAATTGTTATGCAGAGAACATTCATGACAAACATGTAAGTCTACAGTATAGTCACATTTTCCTTGTGTTTTGGTCATTTTTAAGCAGCTTTTTTTGTATTTTACTGAAACAAAAGACTCTTGTACTCAAAAATAGAGACACCTGGGACATTCCTTGTATAAAACTGAGAAAAAATTTGTGGTTTTGTATAAATTTGCTGGGACACAGGCTCAAAACTGGGATTGTCCCGGGTAAACAGGGACGTCTGGACACTCACGCCTGAAACTCTTAACGTTTGAATTTTTTGGGACATTTTCCGTGAAGAATGAATGTGAAATGTAGTTCCTTGGAAGTGGGTTAGTCTGTTGAGCTCCGTTGGTGGCCCCCGGGTGCAGCCAGCGGGGTCCAAAATAAACAAATAAACAAATAATGAGACACTTGAGAAACAACAAAACTCAGCCCAGACTTTTTTTAAACCCGAGACTCTTCAGGCCCAGAGCCGCTGCGCAAACTGTGGACACAAACTGCGGCTTTCAACTGTGTTTGTGTGAAGTCGTGAAGATCTCAGCCCGGTGTCGCCTGTGCCTCTGTTGGTTTTGTCTCTCTGTCGGCTGGTGGAGTGTGGGTGTGAGCTTCTCCTGGGCTGTTCAGAGCCACATCTGGTACAGCGGCAGGGTGACCACACGTCCCCGTTTACCCGGGACAGTCCCAGGTTTGAGCCCCGTGTCCCAAAACCAGTGATTTGTCCCAGTTTTGCAGAAGAAATGTCCCACGTGTCCCTATTTTTGACCAGTTTGATCCCTGCTGACAGTAAAGACATACGTTATCTCGTTTGACTAGACTGACTCACATGTTATCATGAATAAATCATCAATAGGCCTATGCATTAACTATTTTCTTTAATTTAGCACTCGTTTCACAATTGTATTATTACCAACCACAACCAACCCGGAGGTGTCCCAGTTTTGAACTTTGAAAATCTGTCCAGCTCTCGTCTTGTTTGGTCACATTTAAACCAGAAGGAAACAGAAACAGAAAACATTTTGTGTAGGGTGAACAGATTTTCAAAATAAAAAACTGGGACGCCCCCCAGTTTGGTCGTGGTTGGTAATAATAAAATTGTGAATTGTGTTGTGTAAATTGTGACAATTTTTACTAGAGGTGTACAAAAATATCAAAATATCAATATATCGTATTGTTTAATGTGATGATGATTCAGTATCGATATCGTGGGCTGCTGTATCGATATTTCACCAAGAGTAGTTTTTGGTTTATTTTACTAAATTATTTTGTTACAGTTACAGTTTTGTTGTTTGTTCAGAGTTTTGATGATTAAAATGTTTGTGTTTCATATGAACTTTGCACAAGAAGAACTGGTTTAACGAAGACTTTTAGTATCACAGACATGATTTAGACTTTATTTTTTTTACTGAACCGTATCAAATCGATTTGAAATATATTGTATCGAATTGAAAGTCCGCTGTATTGAGATCAGTATCGTATCAGCAACTTCTTACTGATTCCCAGCCCTGACTGTTGAATGCACTAGGCCCATTCATGACTTATTCACGATAACATGGGGGTCAGTATAGTCATATTTAATTTTACCTAAACAAACAAATGGAAACATTTATGAGCAATTTATGCCTCTCGTTACTGCTGATGGGAAACAAATTGGTCAAAAATAGGGACATTTAGGACATTTTTTGTATAAAACTGGAACAAATCAGTGGTTTTGTATAAATCTGCTGGGACAGGGGACACAGGCTCAAAACTGGGACTGTCCCGGGTAAAAGGGGACGTCTGATCACAGCTAAACTTGGACCACAGCAAGGGTTCATTCATTAAAGACATTTGACAAGCAGTATTTACTGTTGACCGGTAAGTTTTATTTCACAATGAGCGACATTTGGTAAAATGTGTAACAGAAACAAAGTGCATTTCGTTTTGTAGAATATACCTTGCAATATTTATTACATTTTAAATATTGTAACTATTGTTGTAGTACTCAAGACCGGTCCTAGTCTTGAGACCTACCTCAAGACCGTTTTTTGCGGTCTTGGTCTCCTCTTGGACTCAACCGCTTTTGGACTCAGTCTTGTCTCAGTCTTGAAGGCGCTCGGACTCGGTCTTGTTTTGGTCTTGAAGGCACTCGGACTCGGTCTTGTCTCGGTCTTGAAGGCACTCGGACTCGGTCTTGTCTCGGTCTCGAGGTTCAACACTTGACAGATAAAATGGAGACAGATTTAAAAAAAACAACAACATTGATATATCTGTGCCAAAATAACCAAACAAATAAATGTCAAAAATTACAAAGATGATCTCAATTTGGTCTCAATGAGCCGTGTTCTTGGGCTTGTCTCGGTCTTGATCTTTAAAAGTGTAGGTCTTGTCTTGGTCTTGGTCTTGGTCTTGTCCAGGTCTCGGGACCCTGTGGTCTCGGACTAGTCTTTGTCTCGATTAGTCTGGTCTCTCATAGTAAATGCACTTGTGTTTTCTGTTATTTTTTTTTTCTTTTTATAAAACTGCAAGAAATACAAACATTTATTGTATTATTACAGTTGTTTGGAACGATGCACAGTGAAGCTCAAAAGAAAAAAAACTAGGTAACTATTACGAATTGTGTTAAAACGGCTCAAAACATTGATTGACAAACTGTAATTTCAGTTTCTTTTTTGCGGCGCTCGCAGCTCAAGAAAAAGACAAAAGAAAGTTGATCTCGTGAGGATTCCTTAATCAGAAAAAGCCTCCCCGCAGAAACGGCGGCCGAGTGTGCGCGCGGAGCAGGTCTGAGCCGGAGAAGGAGCCCTCTCACCTCGCCGTCTGCTGCCAGCGCCAGATAAAGCCGCGCGAGCTTCTCCTACACGCACCGCTATCTGTTTTACACCAGGGAGAGGCTCGATAACGCTCGCACAATCGCGCAGGCACAATCGCCCAAACAGGACTCGGCTTTCAGGCCCGTCAGACGCTCAGACAAAGACTCTGTGATGCGATGTGGTGTGTTAGCGTGTTAGCATGTTAGCTCGGAGCTCGGGGACCTGCACCAGGAAAAAAAAAAAAAAAAACAACGCCGGGTCCATTGTGAGAAATCGAGTCGCGGACATAAAGAGACGTGTGCGCTCGTATTGTTCCAGTCTATTAGCTATGCAGCGTTCGTCAAAGCGGAGAAGGTTTCAGAGGCCACGGTAGAGAGATAAGAAAGGTAATGTTATGGAGATCGGCCGCAGGTAAAGGCTTCGGTTTGTGGTTCGCGTTAGAAGATTCACACGTAGAATTAAAACGTGCACAATAGAGCTTTTTTCACGACGGCCGGAAGTGCCCAAGAACGTCCGGTTAAAGGTTTTCTGGGAAGAATTTATCCACAACTGTCAAGAGAAGAAAGACGAAAACTTAAAGGAGAACGACGACCAATCCGTGTGTCATTCGTTCATTTGTTTTTCAATATAAAACCAAAAATAAGAAAATGAAACAATTTTCTTCATTATTTGTCTCCAAAACCAAAATGAAAAAACGGGTAATGATTTGTTTTTTTTTTTTTTCAGTTTTCGATTTTGTGTTTAAATGAAGAATGGAAAAAAAACGGATAACGGTCGTTTCCCGTTTACGTGACTTCTGTGACTGCGATGCCGGACTTTTGCGCTGCACACGGACTGAACCAGGACTGAGCCAAGACTGGGACCAGACCGGGACCAGAGCAAGACAAGAGTGGGACTAGAGCAGACTCCAAGCCTCCGCGGGGTCCGAGCCTCAGCTTCGAGCTCCGGCCCTGCACTGGGCTCTGAGCCTCCGGTCTGGTCCAGGTCTGGTCTCGGTCTGGTCTCGGTCTGGTCCTGGTCTGGTCTGGGTCTCTGTCCCGCTCTGGTCTCGGTCTGGTCCTGGTCTGGTCTCTGTCCCGCTCTGGTCTCGGTCTGGTCCCGGTCTGTTCTGGTCACAGTCTCAGTCCCGCTTTGGTCCCGGTCTGGTCCCAGTCTGGTCCCGCTCTGGTCCCAGTCTGGTCTCAGTCCTGATCTCAGTCTCGGCCTGGTCCTGGTCTGGTCTCGGTCTCAGTCCCGCTCTGGTCTCGGTCTGGTCCCAGTCTGGTCCTGGTCTAGTCTCGGTCTCTGTCCCGCTCTGGTCTCGGTCTGGTCCCGGTCTGTTCTGGTCACAGTCTCAGTCCCGCTCTGGTCCCAGTCTGGTCTCAGTCCTGATCTCAGTCTCGGCCTGATGCTGGTCTGGTGTGTCGGTCTCTGTCCCACTCTGGTCTCTGTCTGGTCCCGGTCTGGTGCTGGTCTGGTCTTGGTCTCAGTCCCACTCTGGTCCCGGTCTGGTCCCGGTCTGGTCCCGGTCTGGTCTTCCCGCTCTGGTCCCGGTCTGGTCCTGGTCTGGTCTCTGTCCCGCTCTGGTCTGGTCTGGACCTTGTTGGTTGAAGATTTGGTGATGGGGCAGATTTATGAAGCTGCTGGAGAATATCACACACATTTACACACACATTTTGCCGCAGAAAATCATTAACCAGAAGTTCTGCAAACCTAAAGCGGGGAACTTCCGGGCGTTGAGAAAAAGGTCTTTTCTGCAGACTTTAGACTGAAGTTTTAACATTTATTTTGCCAAACCGTATGAACATATAGAACAGGATACAAGACGCAGAACTATTTACTGAAAACAAGACAATACTCATCTTTTAGTGCAGGAAAGAATATCTACTTACAGTAATTATTTTGTTATACACACATACACAACACAGACACACAATCCAATACACATCTATGTTCATATATACACACAAACACACACACACTGACCCATGTACATGTTAGTATTCACACCTATTAGTATATAAATACACACACACAGACACTTCGTATAATTGAGGGTTATAGTTAATCTGTACGTCCCATGAGGTAAGATATAATTTATTGTATTTCTCTATATTTCTCTATAATTTGATCTTATATATATATATATATATATATATATATATATATATATATATATATATATGTGTGTGTATGTATGTATATTTTTTTTTTTATGTGTAAATTGTTTTAGAGCTTTTTAATGTTTCATCCAAACTGTTCCACAGATTAACACCTCTGACTACTGAGCAAAACTTAGGCTGCGTTCAGACTGCAGCCTGAAGTGACCCAAATCCAATTTTTTGGCCCCTATGTTCCTGTATCTGATCTTTTAATGACAGTCTGAACGACACAGATCAGATTTTTTCAAATGTGACCCAGGACACTTGGATATGTGCTCCTGAAACTGATACATATCTGATCTTTTAACATGTGACTTCAGTCTGAACGGCCAAAGCGCATTCATCCACCTACACGTTATCAACAAGACACAAACATCACTATTCTGCGCTGAAGTCGGCGAAAATTGTTAATGAACTCTGTGTGACTGAAGTGAAGCACATCACCACTCACCACTCTTGGCTCCGTCTCCACATCCACACGTTCCTTTCAACAGACGTCGCTGCCGCTGTCCCACAAAACGCCACGACCAAAAACCTCATCCTTCTCCTTCTCAATCTCCTCCTTAAAACAAGTAAGTTGTTCATGTTCTGGCTCCGGTACGAGAGGAACTTTAAAATCTCCAGGTGCTCGATGCTGCGTCCATGTTTGGACAACTTCTGTAAACACAGAGACGCTCGCTGCGGTTGACGTCGTCGTGTCTCCAGTGTCACATGTGGGACACTTTCGGGCCGTTTAATGTTCACACTGGAGTCACATACAAGTCACATTTAATTGGAAATGTGAACGACCTCGCAAAAACATCGGATTTCACAAAAAAATCTGAATTGAGCGTTAAACCCTGCAGTCTGAACGTAGCCTAACATATTATTATCTATAAAACAGAAGTAACTTGTTCACTCAGACTGATTCTACAATTAAAATTAAAACTTTATTTCATGATGTCGATATTAACATGGACAGACAGATTTGTGCAGTTCAAGTGTGAGACATCTCTAGGATACTCTAACGTTAGTTTTGCTCAGTAGTTCACTATTGCTAGTTGTTGGCAAAAGGAGAAATTCAATTTGTCAGTTTAGAAGTGAATAAGCGGCCTGGATGAGCTGGGAAATGTATTCGACCAAATCAACTTTTATCTAGTTGACAAATTGAATTTCTCCTTTGGCCTTGGATTCTACCTGGACAACTGAGGGATTTTACACAATACTAGTCGTTGTTCTCCTCTTTCTTACCTCAATAGTTGTGGATAAATTCTTCATGTTAGAATGTTTATCTTTTGTTGACCTTGTTGGTTGAATATTTGGTGATGGGGCAGATTCATGAAGCTGGTGGAGAATACACCAGACTTTTATACAGATGTTTTGCCACAGAAAAACATTAACCGGAAGCTCCACAAACCTTCCAGCCGTTGTGAAAAAAAAATATATAGGCCAAATCCTCCAGCTACAGCCTTGACAAAGACTAGATCAAAATCTGGAGATGGACACACTGCTCCTGACAGGTTTAACCCAGAGACAATTAAGGACGGGTCAAATGCAGAGACCCATCATAAACTCACAAAGACTAGTTCAAAATCTGGAGATGGACATTACAATATTTTAGTCAAGGCTAATTCAACAATTGGTGCCATAGAAACGCTTATTATTTAGATGCAAGTTTTCCACAAGTAGAATTGGAAGCCGGGGCCCGAAACTACTCATGTTTTTCCTGATTTCTTAGTCCTTTAAGTCCTGGTTCAGTCCTGCTTCAGTCCTGGTTTAGTTTGACCAAGACTAGTTCAAGATCTGGAGATGGTCCCACTGCTCCTGACAGGTTTAACCCAGAGACACTGAAGGACGGGTCAAATGCAGAGGACACGTTTCATTTAAGATTAAGGATAATGTGTATCTTAAAGGTTGTATGGAGGATTTTTATTTTATTTTTTTATTTTTTTATTGTCAGTGAAAGTTTAAAATATCATTACAGAGAGACGTAGCCTTGTAATTATGATGACCAAAAAAAAAAAAATAATAATGAAAATCCATCAACTGTGGACGTAGTGAGGCCAGAGAAACATCAGCCAATAGAAAACGAGGCTACCTCATTTTCTATTGGCTGTTCGGTTGTCAATCAAACTCCCTACGTTTCTAGTGTAACTGACTCGCGGGCGCGTGGGGGGATTACATGGTTTATGCAGCGGTTCTTAGAGGCTTTTTCAAACTCGTAGCTTCCTCGCCGTTCGCACAAAGTTTGTCGCGACGGCGGACGAGAATCCACGACCAGTTCGCCGCAAAGGGAAGTCCGTTTTCGAGCTTGCTGAAAGAAGAAGAGGAGGGGAAAAGGAGCGAAGCCAAACTGAGGTGATTCAGGGAGATCTCTTCCAGCGATTGCTCGAATGAAGGATCTTAAAACTGGCGTGTCGATCGCTAAATTATTTCTAGACGGGTCACTTCAACAGTAATTCTGAACGCGCACTGCCTGTAAACAAGCGTGATTTTTAGAGTAAGGAGGCGGGAGGAGGTGTTTCTACTGAGGGAGCTGTGGAGGAGGAAGGTGGTGTCACGCATGCACAACATTTGAAAAAGGACTGTCGCTGTATTTCTCTTCCCTCAAAAAATCCTCTATAGAGGCTTTGCACCGTCACGTGACCCCTATAGCAACGGTACCCACGCCGCCATGACACCGGGCACGATATGTCATTGACTTCAGCAGCATCGGAGAAACATGGGCAGGTTTTGTTGTGTATTTGGTTGTTCTAGACGCTCTGAAAGGGGTAAAACGATTCATTTTTTCACTGTTCCTCTGGAAATGACTCATCAGGATCAAACAAGGGAATTATCGAAAAAAAGGCGAGGATTATAGCAGCAAAAATAAACCGCGAAAGAGATTTCCAATGGTCCCATCAAGACACCCGAAGTTTCATCAAGATATTTGCTATTTAAATTGTTTCATAGCTTATTTAATGAAAGAAGCACATTTACTGAACTAAAATTTCATTAATTTATCCAGGAAAACCTGCACTAGTTTACGATTCAACGAACTCACACTGGGCTCCTGTGATCAACATGGAGCACGAGTCGAAGAGTCTGTGAGCCGAACCTCGAAAGAATCAGCCATGAAAAGATCCTCGCGAACGTTAGAAAAATCCGCTCGCAAAAAGTGATTAATTCTAGAAAACATAGTTGTGGATAAGCAAGACAATAAAGAAAACATGGTCCTACGACGAGTGACATGTTTATATGTGCTGGAAGATACAGTTTCTACTGCCGCTCACACTGCAAATGTTTTCTTTTTACATTTTAGTTCAGTAAATGTGCTTCTCTCATTAAATAAACTATGAAACAATTTAAATAGCAAATATCTTGATGAAAGTGACGTGAGTGTGTCTTGATGGTACCAAAGGAAATCTCTTCATGGTTTATGTTCTTTAGCCATAATTCCCGTTTTTTTTTTTTTTGATAATTCCCTTGTTTGATCCTGATGAGTCATTTCCAGAGGAACAGTGAAGAAACGAATCGTTTTATCCCGTTCAGAGCGTCTAGAACAACCAAATACACAACAAAACCTGCCCATGTTTCTTCGATGCTGCTGAAGTCATTTGCATAGCCCGGTGTCATGGCGGCGTAGGTACCGTTGCTGTATGGGTCACGTGACGGTGCAAATCCTCTATACAACCTTTAACCTTCTGAACGGAACTCAAACATGTTGAGCTTTCCATGTTGTTGCTAAATCAAATACTTTTTTAAATTTTTTATTTTCTTGGACTGGAAGTATTGGAACGATGTGCAGCACGCAACTACAATTTATGGCTGAAAGATGGAAATCAAATGTGAGCAACTACACGTCACTACAGATCAATACTTCATGTATGTGGGACGTCGCTCGCTGAAAGTGTTTGGGAAACGACTGATGAATGACGGCTATTTGAATCTGATCGTTCGAAGCGTCGCAACAGCAGAACAAAACGAAAACTCAAATTACATCCAGTTTAGAGAAAAGCACAGACATCTTTCCTGTCCACAAATGCACAAAACTTTTTTTTTTCTGCAAGTTTTTTTACAACTAAAATATTGTATTTTTCAGATTAAAAGGCACAATATCAATAATGTTGAATTCTCTTGACCATTTCTATACATAAGTTGAACCGGATTATGAGGTGCATTAAGCGAAACAAATAGACGACACTTAAGACTGAACTTTAGCCCAGGCGTCCTCGATCCATCGGCAGATCGTGGCGTAATTCGCCCGCCGTTGCCTCTCTGTCTTGGTGAATGTGGATTTTGAATTTTTTTTTTTATTTCCTTCAAGGACGACTCAAATATACATTGAGTGATAATTTGTTTAATACAGCTTTGCACACATTTGTTTACGTTTTACAGAAAGAAACTTAAAACCACATGACTAATTTGCATAAACTATAAGCGCTGAAAAAAACAGCTCACTCCTTGTGCTCTGATGTTAGTCCGGTTCCTTATATTAATTTTTTAACCTTAGTGGGATTTTTTGGGGGATTTGCTAAACTATATATTTTTGGAAAGAATATTTGGCAAAACATTGAGTAATAATGTGTTGAATGCAGCTTTGTGCACATTTGTTTCAATTTTACAGAAACAAAACTTAAAACCACATGGCCATTTGCATAAACTATAAGCTCTGAAAAAAAAAAAAAAAAAAAACTGCTCGCTCCTTTTGCGCTGATGTGGTTCAGCTTCTGTCGCTCTTACTTACATTTTGACAGATTTTTGAGCGCCGTGCACCACATAAAATCTGACTTAATACATAAGGCGCACTGTCGATTTCTGAAAGAGTGAAAGGATTTTAAGTGCGCCTTATAGTCCAAAAATTACGGTACTGACACTAATATAGGCTGAAGTACATCATTGGCGTCGCTCATGTTTGTTTGGGTTCGTTTTGGGCGCTTCCGCACAAACCTCAACGCTGCCGTGACTGGTGCACACTGTACAGAAATGTAGGTGTGCAAGGTTAGTACGAACATGTCCCGAAATGTCTCTTTGCGTCAGATGCCTTCCCTGTGTCTCCACGGCGTCCTATTTTCCGTAAAAGCTCCTAACCCTGTAGTTTAAACCTCTACAAACATGTTCTGAAATGCATGAGATTCTCAAATTCCGGTCTTCTCTCCTCCTGGGCGTGTTTGAAATGAGCACCGTGAGCTCAGACTTGATTTTAAGAGGTTGCAAATCAAATGTCGGTCGCAGTAATTGTCAGAAACATGCCAATTCTGTGTTTCCCTCAGTCCTAAATATTACTTTTGAACCGCACCTGCGCACGGGCTTACTGCGCGTTACATTTAACGCGGGCGAGCGTGCGTCGTCTCTTTGTGCGTTCACATAAAGCATATTGACTGACCATGTTCTGCATATGCGCCGTGCCCGTCTTCAGAGGATAATAAAACTTGTCTTGGGGGATATGGAAATCTCAGAGACAGTGGGATTTATGAGACAGAACCCTGCGTCATGTGTCAGACCTGAGATTCAAGACAACTTTATTCGTCCCTCCTGAATCGTTCAAACAGCATCCGAATAAATAAACAGGAGATTAATGTCCATGTGAAGACGGCGGGAGCAGCAGGTGTCCATGTGACCAGCAACACCATAAACAAACATAAACCACCCATCCATGTTTTCACAATGGAGAGGTTTATTTTCCACTATATATTTTTTACTCTTCCATTGTTTTGCTTTTGATAGTTTCATGTGCACTGTATTATTATGTGTTCTAGTCGCTGCATTTGACCCGTTCTTCAGAAGCTCTGGGTCTTGGAGTGAGCTACAGCTGGAAGATTAGAGATTGGCAGCACTGTTTTAGTCTTTCTAATCTACAGAAGTTGCTTACGTTCATTGGAAGACTGAATAAATGCAGAAGAAAATGAAAAAGAAAATGTCCTGTTTACACAAATGAATAGTTGTGTAGTTGTTTAGTAACATTGCTGCATTTGTATTATTCCTGTATTGTACTGGATACAACTGGCATGTATGTTATATTATTTTTTATTACGCACGTATTTAGGTTTATTTGATGCACAGATATAAAACGGTAGATCTCGCATTCAGCCTCTTAGGGCCTGTTTACACAAGAAGTAAAAACAACAAAGTATTTTATCATAAGTGCCTTTTGTTTAGACGGTGACGGTGTTTTTGGAGCTTAAAAACTCAAAAATCTGAAACCACCTTCCAGAGCAGAAAAGTTGAATAAGCTCCGCCGTAGAGCTACTGTCTAAACTGCCCAAGACGCAAAACTCTGGTCAGAAGTGCTCAGGTCGTGTATGTGTTTACTAGTGAACAGAGGAGGATCTGCAATCACCTCTGTCAAATTCTGGATGGACGGACATGGACGACTCCTGGAGAACCGGTCGATGGTGGGACGACTTTGTGGAAAGAGCAGCTGATGAAAATGCGTGACGTGAAAACTTCCGTTTGTCCAAAGACGCTCTTGATGCTTTATGTACAAACACACACAGTCTAATTCCACACACTTTTGCGTCACCGTATGCAGCAGATTTACTCCCGAAAAGCTCGTCTGAAATGCGGAAAAAAAAGTGAAGATGCGACACCACTTTTGTGTCTTCTGTTCAGACCGTCATGATGTAAACGTAGCCCTAGTGTGCATTAATACCGCCGCCATCTTGGTACGGGGGTTCCACAGTCTAAGGTATCGGCGAGCGGAGATGCCAGACTTTTGTGCCACATACAAACATGCGAATGAGCGGAATAAGAAGACGAAAGAGCAAGGCATAACATTTCGCAGGTAAAAGTCGATGCAATTTTTCCACAAGTAGAAACTACTCCAGTTTTTTTCCTGATTTCTTATGAGTTTAGTTCTTTATCCTCCGAGGACCCAGACTTGTGTGGCTTTATTGATTTCTCTTTGTTATTTGTGACTTGATGAGGCAAAAACAAAGAACTATATTTTTACATGATGTAGTTTCTGAGAAAAATTATACATACGATATATAAAAAATACTCATTTTATGTGTTAATAGTTTTGATAGAACACAATAAAGTCACAATTGAATAATGATTTTCAAAAACTATTTATTACGACACGAAAATGCGTTGGACATATGTGGACACCAGGTCCTAGAGGCCATGTCCTGGTTTATTCTTGGTTTTGTTCTGGTTTAGTTCTGCTTCTGTCTTGGTTCAGACCTGGTTTAGTCCTGGTTCAGTCCTGGTTTGATACTTTCCTGGTTGGTCCAGTCCCAGGCGCATTGGCAGTCTGTGTGTTCTGGAAAAGTCCAGAACAGCCATCCAACCGTGGGCCAATTTGAGCGCAGCCCAGTCCTGGTTCAGGCAGATCTGGTTTAGTCCTGGGTTAGTCAGGCTTTAGTCCTGGTTCAGTCCTGTTTTGACACAGTCATAGTTTGGTACAGTCCTGGTTTAGTCCTGAGTCCTGGTTGGTTTAGTTCCGGTTTAGTTCTGAGTCCTGGTTCAGTCTTGTTTTAGTCCTGGTTTGATACAGTCCTGGTTTAGTCCTGGCTGAGTCCTGGTTCAGTCCTGATTCAGTTCTGCTTTGATACAGTCCTGGTTTAGTTCTGGATTAGTCCCGAGTCCTGGTTTGCTACAGTCGTGGTTTAGTCCTGGCTGGGTCCTGGTTCAGTTCTAGTTCAGTTCTCGTTCAGTCCTGAGTCCTGGTTTAGTCCTGAGTCCTGGTTTAGTCCTGGTTTAGTCCTGAGTCCTGTTTCAGTCTTGGTTTGCTACAGTCCTGGTTCAGTTCTGATTTGATAGAGTTCTGGTTTAGTCCTGGTTCAGTTCTGGTTTGCTAGTCCTCAGTCCTGGTTCAGTCCTGGTTCAGTCCTGGTTCAGTCCTGTTTAGTCCTGGATCAGTCCTGGATCAGTCCTGGTTCAGTCCTGGTTCAGTCCTGGTTCAGTCCTGGTTTAGTCCTGAGTCCTGGATTGCTTCAGTCCTGGTTCAGTTCTGGTTTGCTACAGTCCTGGTTTAGTCCTCAGTCCTGGTTCAGTCCTGGTTCAGTCCTGGTTTAGTCCTGAGTCCTGGTTCAGTCCTGGTTCAGTCCTGGTTCAGTCCTGGTTCAGTCCTGGTTTAGTCCTGAGTCCTGGTTCAGTCCTGGTTCAGTCCTGGTTTCAGTCCTGGTTTAGTCCTGAGTCCTGGTTCAGTCCTGGTTCCTGGTTCAGTCCTGGTTTAGTCCTGAGTCCTGGTTGGTTCAGTCCTGGTTCAGTCCTGGTTCAGTCCTGGTTTAGTCCTGGTTTTAGTCCTGAGTCCTGGTTAGTCTGGTTCAGTCCTGGTTCAGTCCTGGTTTAGTCCTGAGTCCTGGTTCAGTCCTGGTTCAGTCCTGGTTCAGTCCTGGTTCAGTCCTGGTTTAGTCCTGAGTCCTGGTTCAGTCCTGGTTCAGTCCTGGTTCAGTCCTGGTTTAGTCCTGAGTCCTGGTTCAGTCCTGGTTCAGTCCTGGTTAGTCCTGGTTTAGTCCTGAGTCCTGGAGTCAGTCCTGGTTCAGTCCTGGTTTAGTCCTGGTTTAGTCCTGGTTTAGTCCTGGATTGCTACAGTCCTGGTTCAGTCCTGGTTCAGTCCTGGTTCAGTCCTGGTTTAGTCCTGAGTCCTGGTTCAGTCCTGGTTCAGTCCTGGTTCAGTCCTGGTTCAGTCCTAGTCAGTCTGTTCAGTCCTGGTTTAGTCCTGGTTAGTCTTCCTGGATTGCTACAGTCCTGGTTCAGTCCTGGTTTCAGTCCTGGTTCAGTCCTGGTTTAGTCCTGAGTCCTGGTTCAGTCCTGGTTCAGTCCTGGTTCAGTCCTGGTTCAGTCCTGGTTCAGTCCTGGTTCAGTCCTGGTTCAGTCCTGGTTCAGTCCTGATTCCTGCTTTGCTACAGTCCTGGTTTAGTTCTGTCATGTTTTTGTCTCTCATTGTGATTTTGCAGCAGTCCCAAAGTTTCTGACTCGTCTTTGACTTTGTCGTTTGAGGCTCATTTGTTTGGAGCGACTCTCCTCTCCTCCTCTCCCCCTCTCCCCCTCTCCTCCTCTCTCCTCCTCTCTTCTCCCAGATGCACCGCTCTTTTCATCCAATTTTAAATGGATTTCATCTTCTCTTTCCACCCCCCAAAAATATCTCCCAACTCATGAACCCTGCGAGCTCTCCTCCACTCCTCCCCTCCTCCTCTCCTCTTCCTCTCTCTCTCTCTCTCACTCTTCACCCACAAACACATCCTCAGATTTCCAGCATTCACGCCTCGATGATTCTGATAATCCTGCTCCAAATACAATTCCTGGATCACCGGATTTAAATGACATTATATAGAAATTAGATTTTCACTTCCAGAGCAGTCGAAGCTCCTCCGATTCCATCTCTTTTTTTCCTAATTACGATCCGGGTCCCTTGCTTTGCTCTATCCCCTGATCCTTCGTCTTTTCCGATGCCATAGTGCGTTTTGTTCCCTCTCTTTGAATACAGGCCGGGGTTTTCTTCGCGCGCACAATGCTTCTATTACAACACAAAGCGAGTCGCGGCGCCGGTGTATTCCCTCAGACGGCTCCCCGCTGAATCGACTCCGGTGATTCATGTTCGAGAAAGATGGGATGGAAAAAAAGACGGAGAAAGAGACAGTGCCGCGTCCGAATGTCCTCACTGTTCCCTACGACTCAGGGGCCATTTTTAGTGGTGTCCAAAAAAGTCTAAAAAAGTCCAAAAGTCCAGTTTAGAGATGGAATGATTCAATACGTTTTTATTTTGTTTTAAAGCACAGGTGTCAAACATACGGCCCAGGGGCCAGATCCGGCCCTCCAAGACCTTTCATCAGGCCCTCAGATGATTTTCTACTAAAATATTTTAATTATATTTTCTGTTAAAATCTTGTTAATTTTCTGTGGTGTTTATCACAGCAGCGTCTCCAGCGTCTCTGTACGTGGCCCCTCCCACCAGAGCAGCACAAATGAAGACTTGTCTCTTTCCAAACGCTCTTAAAGGACGATCGTTTTGACTGTTGACCGTGACACCCTCATCAACAAAATGTCCAACATGAGAAAAGTGGAGCCAAGTGCAGGATTTTACAAGAAAAATTGACTTATTCCTATTTACATCCAAGTTCATGTTAAAACATTGTGTTGAAATTACATTTTTCTTAAAGTTTCAGGTTGTTCATAATATTATAATATTTTGTAAAAGAAAGAGTTTATCAATTAAAAAAGATTTCTGTAGTAGATTTGTGTTTCTCTGCACAAATATTTGAACTTATTGTTATTTTTGGGGTTTATATGACATGAGTTTTCTGATCCGGACACTTTGGGATCAAAGTCGGTTGGATACGGCCCCCGAACCAAAATGAGTTTGACACCCCTGGTTTAAAGTTAATTAAAAATGTCCCTCTACGGAAACAAATATAGAATACTGTGATATCACCTGAACTCGAGCAATTCCTGAGTTGAGTTTTTAATCAAAGCCCAAGTCTTTCATTTCATTATAGTCGAGTTTCAGCTGACGTCATTGTTATTAAAAGCCCGCGTTGCTGCTGGGAAATATTTTGGTCGGAGGCAAGAAACAGGATAGCGTCAAACACAGTGCATAACCTCGCGTATTTATCCCCCATAATGGTAAATTCTTGCTGCATTATGATTTTTTTGTGAAATCCGATGTTTTTTCGAGGTCGTTCACATTTCCAATTAAATGTGACTTGTATGTGACTCCAGTGTGAACATTAAACGGCCCAAAAGTGTCCCACATGTGACACTGGAGACACGACGACGTCAACCGCAGCGAGCGTCTCTGTGTTTACAGAAGTTGTCCAAACATGGACGCAGCATCGAGCACCTGGAGATTTTAAAGTTCCTCTCGTACCGGAGCCAGAACATGAACAACTTACTTGTTTTAAGGAGGAGATTGAGAAGGAGAAGGACGAGGTTTTTGGTCGTGGTGTTTTGTGGGGCAGCGGCAGCGACGTCCGTTGAAAGGAACGTGTGGATGTGGAGACGGAGCCAAGAGTGGTGAGTGGTGATGTGCTTCACTTCAGTGACACAGAGTTCATTAACAATTTCCGCCTGCTTCAGCGCAGAATAGTGACGTTTGTGTCTTGTTGATGACGTGTAGGTGGATGAATGCACTTTGTCCGTTCACACTGAAGTCACATGTCAAAAGATCAGATATGTATCAGTTTCAGGAGCACATATCCAAGTGTCCTGGGTCACATTAGAAAAAATCGAATCTGTGTCGTTCAGACTGTCATTAAAAGATCAGATACAGGAACATAGAAGCCAAAAAATCTGATTTGGGTCACTTCAGGCTGCAGTCTGAACGCAGCCTTAGATTAATAAGATTAATATCACTGGAATTGTTTTTTTTTTTTTGGATGATTTCGGCTCCGGAATCGCCGATCTCTACTGAACGAAAGGTAAAAGGAGCTGTTCACTTGAAAACTTCCACTTCGTGACATCACAAGGTGGAACAGAGTGACAGACTAATAATAAAAGATTACTCAAACATGCGTGAATGAAACAAAACACATCTCCAGGTCTGTTTTTGAGGAGGTCACAATGTTATAACGCGTCTTAAAGCTCACAAGTATCAGTGTAACGTATAGAACCTTTACCTACAACTGCGATACCTTAGATAATTATATAAGTTATGTATTTTTCCCATTTACTTCTCCTCATATGTATTTTTTCGCACAGCGTTGGCACAGTCAGTTAACCCCTTCCTCCCCCGAGCGGCAGCAGCGGCGGTGGCCCCGGGGTCACTGGGTAATTTTCTCCATAAATGAGATCCATGATGCAAATAAAGCCGAGCCATAAACAGAATGAACAGGAGCGCAGCAGAGGCCCATTTGTTTATTAAAGAGGCCATTTTCTCCTCACCTCCATTAAATAAATAAAGTAATGTACCAACACTTTGTTTAGGAACTACTTCTCACCGCATTTACTCGAGTAACTTTTCGAAGATACTTAATACGACTAACTAACTAACAATATTTCTACTAGGAAATACTGTTTTTTGCTTCACTTTGGTTTTATTTTGGATGATTTCTGCCAATCTCCACTAAACAAAAGGTAAGAGCAGGTGTTAACTTGAAAACTCAATGACACTTGATGACATCACAAGGTGGAGCAGAGCATTTTGAGCTTTGGAGATGTAGACAGACGAATTATAAAGAGTTACTCAAACATGTGTGAATGAAACTAAACACAACTCCAGGTGCAAAATTGGTCTTGACCCAGTACAGATATGTTCACTGTGAGCTGTCTGGATCTTGTGTGATTATCAGGAATGCACGTTAGCATGCTAGTTGTTGTTAGTTGAGAGGGAAACGTCCACAAAATTGCATGTAAAGGGCGTTGAACGGGACTATATTACGCTGTTTTTTTTTCATTTGTGTTTTGTTTCATTCACACATGTTTAACGCACAAACCCTGAACTCTTCTCTCAAACTGAAAACACTCTGTTCCACCTTGTGATGTCATGTGGTGATACAGGAAGTGCTCCACGGACAATCCCCCCCAGTACCATAAGGAACTCCTCACTCCCCAGACCCCCTCACGCGCCCTCCGCTCTGCATCCACGAAAACTCTCAAACCCCCCAGAACCAAACTCCTTTTCTGCTGCAGCTCCAAGGCCCCACAGTTTACTTCTGTTTTTAAACAAAATCTTAAAATCTATCTGTTCACCGTAGCCTTTTGTTAATTGTATTTTATTGGTTCTATGTTGTGCAATTGTGTAATAGTTTTAGCTTGATGCACTTTTATGCTGATGCACTTTTATTCACTGTTTTTACCTGTAACGCTTTGAGATTATTTTATGTAAAGTGCAATATAAATACAATATATTATTATTATTATTTATTTATTTTATTTTTTTTTTTTAACTCCATACACCTTCACAGGTTTTGTGACGAGCCTCTTGCAAACTTCTCTTTTGGATGAAAGGGGGATGGAGGGAGTTAGAACAATTTTCCAACGGTCATTATGTCCATGGAATTTTAATTTGAAATAATGAATATATTGAATAAATTGAATGAAATCATTTGAAATATTTGAAAAACTTGTTTTAAATCAAATTTTCTTGCTCCACTGTATTTTTAAACTCCACACACCTTCACAAGTAAAATGTAGTTCACTTGAAAACTACCACTTCATGACATCACAAGCTGGAACGGAGCATTTCGAGCTTTGGAGATGTGGACAGACTAATAATAAAGAGTTACTCAAACATGTGTGAATGAAACAAAACACAAGTCCAGGTCTGTTTTTGATGAAGCAACAGCATTAAAACATAACTTAAATTTCACAAGAGTTAAATTTGCGAAATATTTAAAGTAACACTACTCAATTTGAGTTACACTTATGCAAATTAGGACAATTAGTGCCAAAAGCTTCATGGTGATGTACATTTTGTAAGTATTTAAAGTCGCCTTTATGGTCTACTTTTTGCAAATACAGGAATACAAACATCATTTAGCACTTTGTTTTCAGATAACGTTAACTATTTGGGGTACAAATATTTGCTTTTATATGAGTAATTTACTGTAAATCATTGTTACTGTCTTAAAAACATTAATTTTAAACAGTTTACAGTGGTCTCCTCACTTGGGATTAACCCTTAGGCATTCAGAACATTAAAATTATTCATATGAGTTTATAAGCACTTGTCCCAACAACTAGCATGCTAATTACACACATCCTGATTCACAAACGCTTTGATACAGTCAGTCCACAGTGAACTTATTTTGACCTCAAGAGCTGCTTATAAAACACATCTGCGCTGGGCCAAAACACATTTTACTCCAATACATGAAGAAAAATCATGTGCAGAGCCTTAATAAAACGTTGGACTGTTTTATCACATGTTTGAATTTTCTTCTATATGCAGAATTCACGGTCGTGTTTATGGAAAAGGAGATCTAAACGTGGAGATGCTATCGGCTGTAGGTGTGTATGTATGAGAAACGTGTGCAGATAAGTCACTGAAATGTAAAAGAGGAGATAGGAGATGTGTGGAAAAGTCCACTTTGAACCAAATGTTTGAGGAGGAAACCGGTGACCAGCAAAAAAAATTGAATTTATACGGAAGGTCAGTGTAAACATATGATTATTTAAAGTGAGAGTAACACCGAAACTCCGCCCACAAATGCAAAAAAAAACCAACAGCTCGCTCCTTGTGCGCTGATGCGGTTCAGATTCTGTCAGACTAAAAGACACGACTCAGTGGAATATGAGTGTTGTTTTTTTTCTATGACAGAGGTGCTGATGATGGTGAGTCTGTTCTGTGTGTGTGTTGTAGAAGATGGTTCATGTTTTAACTTTTCAGTGGTCATACGAGTGCAGATTGTACGTGTGCAGGTTTAGCGCAGCTCTTTATTTTACAATAATTTCACTCGTGCAATTCATGTAGCAGCATCTCAGAGCAAACCAAACCCAAACAATTTTTTGAGTGTGTCAGTTTATTTTCCGTCCGTAGGTCAAAATAAAATTACAGTGGTAAAACTTTCATAAAACTGTGTCCCTTAGATTTTATTTAACAATTTAATCGCACAGGGCACAATTTATTTATGTTGGTCACTTTATTTGTGTTGGTCACTTTTATTCAGTTTGGTCACTTTATTTATGTGGTCACTTTATTTCATGTTGAGTCACTTTATTTATGTTGGTCACTTTATTTCCATGTTGGACACTTATTTTGCTTTCCACCATGTTGGTTTCCCAAGACTTTTTATTTCCTGTGTTTGGTCACTTTATTCATGTTTGGTCAACTTTATTCGTGTTTGGTTCACTTTATTTATGTTTGGTCACTTTATTCATGTTGGTCACTTTATTCGTGTTTGGTCACTTTATTCGTGTTGATCACTTTATTTGTGTTTGGTCACTTTATTTCATGTTTGGTCACTTTATTCGTGTTGGTCACTATTTATGTTGGTCACTTTATTTATGTTGGTCACTTTATTTATGTTGGTCACTTTATTTATGATGTTCGCTTTATTTTTGTTGGTCACTTTATTCATGTTGGTCACTTTATTCGTGTTGGTCACTTTATTTATGTTGGTCACTTTATTCGTGTTGGTCACTTTATTCGTGTTGGTCACTTTATTCTTGTTGGTCACTTTATTCGTGTTGGTCACTTTATTTGTGTTGGTCACTTTATTTATGTTGGTCACTTTATTCGTGTTGGTCACTTTATTCGTGTTGGTCACTTTATTTATGTTGGTCATTGGTTCACTTTATTTTGTTGGTCACTTTATTTATGTTGGTCACTTTATTTCATTTATTTATGTTGGTCACTTTATTTATTTGTTGGTCACTTTATTCATGTTTGGTCACTTTATTCATGTTGGTCACTTTATTTTGTTGGTCACTTTATTTATGTTGGTCACTTTATTCGTTGTGGTCACTTTATTTGTGTTGGTCACTTTATTCGTGTTGGTCACTTTATTTATGTTGGTCACTTTTATTCATGTTGGTCACTTTATTTGTGTGTTGGTCACTTTATTTATGTTGGTCACTTTATTCATGTTGGTCACTTTATTCATGTTGGTCACTTTATTCTTTATTTACTGTTGGTCACTTTATTCATGTTGGTCACTTTATTCATGTTGGTCACTTTATTTATGTTGGTCACTTTATTCACGTTTGGTCACTTTATTTCGTGTTGGTCACTTTATTTATTTATTTATGTTGGTCACTTTATTCATGTTGGTCACTTTATTTATGTTGGTCACTTTATTCATTCATTTGTTGGTCACTTTATTCATTTATTCATGTTGGTCACTTTATTTGTTGTCACTTTATTTATGTTGGTCACTTTATATTTGTGTTGTCACTTTATTCGTGTTTGGTCACTTTATTTGTTGGTCACTTTATTTATGTTGATCACTTTATTCACTGTTGGTCACTTTATTTATGTTGGTCACTTTATTCGTGTTGGTCACTTTATTTATGTTGGTCACTTTATTCACTTTATTCGTTGGTCACTTTATTTCACTTTATGTGTTGGTCACTTTATTTATGTTGGTCACTTTATGTTGGTCACTTTATTCATTTATGTTGGTCACTTTATTTATGTTGGTCACTTTATTTGTTGTCACTTTATTTGTTGGTCACTTTATTCATTTGTTGGTCACTTTATTTATGTTGGTCACTTTATTCGTGTTGGTCACTTTATTCACTTTATGTTTGGTCACTTTATTTCACTTTATTTGTTGGTCACTTTATTCATTTATGTTGGTCACTTTATTTATGTTGGTCACTTTATTCACTTTATTTATGTTGGTCACTGTTGATTTATTCACTTTATTTCACTTTGTTTCACTTTGTCACTTTATTCATGTTGGTCACTTTATTTATGTTGATCACTTTATTTTGTACTGTTGGTCACTTTATTTATTTATTGTTGGTCACTTTATTCATGTTGGTCACTTTATTCATGTTTGGTCACTTTATTTTATGTTTGTTTGTTGTCACTTTATTCATGTGTCACTGGTCACTTTATTCATGTTGTCACTTTATTGTTGGTCACTTTATTCATGTTGGTCACTTTATTTATGTTATTTATGTTGGTCACTTTATTTGTTACTTTATTCATGTTGGTCACTTTGTATTTATTTATGTTGGTCACTTTATTCATGTTGGTCACTGTTGGTCACTTTATTTATGTTGGTCACTTTATTTATGTTGGTTCTGTTGTGATGAAAAGCGTGTTTGTTTTTTGGACGCACTCAACTTCATGTTACAGTTCAGGATAGTGCGTAAACATTCCACAGTATCCATGTTACTATTAGAATATCCCAGCTCCAGTATCCCGGGTTCTCATAACCGGGATACTGCCTTATTCGGGATAAACCGGGATACTGTGTTTACATGCAAAAAAACTACACACAAAGACATAATCTGTACAGTTTCACAGTTTCAAGATTCCCTAAAACTTCTATTTTGCATAATTTCACCCGCACTGATATTGTTGTCTATTTGTAGCACCTGTACAAAAGTATAACATTTTAAAATATTTTCCTTTTTGTGTACTTTGGCCAAATTTATTTACTGTAAATAATTTTTACTGTCTTAAAAACAGATTAAAAAAACTGTTCATTTTAAACAGTTTACAGTGGTCTCCTCGCTTGGGAATAACCCTTAGGCATTCAGAACATTAAAATTATTCATATGAGTTTATAAACACTTGTCCCAACAACTAGCATGCTAACTACACACATCCTGATTCACAAACGCTTTGATGCAGTCAGTCCACAGTGAACTTATTTTGACCTCAAGAGCTGCTTATAAAACACATCTGCGCTGGGCCAAAACACATTTTACTCAAATACATGAAGAAAAATCAGGTGCAGAGCCTTAATAAAACGTTGGACACCTGTACAAAAGTATAACATTTTAAAATATTTTCATTTTTGTGTACTTTGGCCAAATTTAGGAAAACGTCATCAAATTTCAGGATAAAAGAATGATGCTTAGGGCATTTTTTTCTACTGTTGAATGTCAAATTTGACAGTTTGTAAGGGTTAAGCATCTTTGAGTGTCCTGAAAAGTGCTGTATAAATAAAATGTAAAGAATGAGTGCGTATACATGCACATCAGTAACCCAGTTATTAGCCATATCCTATCCATGTCCTGTTACTGCGTTTACATGCACACTGAGAAACCGGGACTCATATCCGCGTGTACATGATCAAATGGAGTATCCCAGTTTCTTGACATAATCTTACAAATGCGCAGGCGCAAAAATTAACTTAAATCAATTCCATAAACCAGGAAAAATACAAACCGTGAGCTCCTTTAGCATAAGAAGCTAAGGAGCTACGAGATCTCCCACAATCCACTGTGCAGATTCTTCATTAAAATCTTCTGCATAAATAAACTCAACTTTACAACATATAAACCATAAACACTATAGACACATCAGCCCGTTTGATCAGATAATTCAGCTCTGATCACATTTGTTTACGTTTTACAGAAACGAAACTTAAGACCGTTTGGCTAATTAGCATAAACTGTTAGCGGCGATAAAAACAACTCGCTCCTTGCGCCGCTGATGTGATCAGTTTCTTTTGGACTAAATGACACGACTCTGTGGATTATGTGTGTTATTTCTGTGACAGAAGAGGTGCTGATGATGGTGAGTCTGTTCTGTGTGTGTGTTGTATAGGAGATAGTTCATGTTTTAGCTTTTCAGCGTCACACGAGTGCAGGTCGTATGAGTGCAGATTGTACGTGTGCAGGTTTAGCGCAGCTCTTTATTTTACGTCATTTCACTCGTTTGGTCACTTTATTTATGTTGGTCAATTTATTTATGTCACTACTGTTGTGGTGAAAGACTGGAAAGTGTCTTTTGGACGCATGCAAACTCAACTTTATGTTGCAGTAACCGGGATACTGCGTTTACATGCCACAAGTATCCCGGTTACTATCGGAATAAACCAGCTACAGTAACCCGGTTTCTAATAACCGGGATACTGCCATAACCGGGTTACTGAAACCGGGTTACTGCGTTTACATGCACCATCAAGAAACCGGGATACTCAAAAAACCCGATCATAACCGGGTTATTGATGTGCATGTATACGCACTCAGTAACTCACTGTATTCCATCTGTATTAAATATAATTGGCCTGTAGGATGCGTTGACGTCATCTTAAACTATTATTGTAATTGTAGGATCCCCCCCGCTGTCTCCCGCTGCAGTGCATGCTGGGAGCCGGCCGTATGTAGATGGATGAGCTTCTCCCCTGGGGCTCAGCTGGACGTCCTAAACAGGGGTCAAGGTGGGTCCTGTCCCCGACCATCACTCTCTCCGGGCAGGACGATTTACAGCCTCACCCCCTCCTCTTCCTCTTCCACCTCCTCTTCCTCCTCCACTCGTCCCGTTGACTTTACAGATGCTTTAATGAAAACACTCTGATTTGTGATTTGTTCCGTATTGTTTGAGTAAAATATTCCCATCGTCTTTTTCCTCGGATCTTTCTTACCTCGTGGTAAACTGTCACTCCTCGCAGCCAGAAGGTCACGGGTTCAGCTCCCGGGCCGTGTTTGTTTCTCCCGCGTCTGTTTACTTTGACTCTAAACTTAAAGTGACAGTTGCCGCGTTTACATGAGAGCTTTAACTCTGAATGTTACGTGCCGCGGCGTGTCTGGGGGGTGGCACGGTAACTGAAAAAGGATGTTAAAATAAACCGGGTGTGGAACAAAAGCTGGAAGCGTGGCAGTCTCAAAAAAGAAATAATATTTATTACAAAAAGTGCTAAAAAGGTGTACAAAAAACAGATAAGGACGACACAAAAATAAGCACGGGACGAGTATTATCAGCGGACGTCTGTGTTTGGCGAAATATAGTAGGTCATTTGCGGAGTAATTTTTACTTTACAAATTACAGACATGGCACATTTGCACGGGATTAAGATCTCAGGAATCCTCTCCTCTATTATTACAATTCACCAAAGGTCCACAGGTTGTACTAATCCCATGCAAATAGGGCTTAAGATCTTTCTGTAGCGGTGGACCCACTGGTCACTCTTCTGATCGAGCCGGCGGAGTGGAGTGGGTGGAGGCTAGGCCAAAATCTACAACATCACATTGTCCGTCACACTGAATAAAAACGAATTCCGCTTTTAAAAGACCACGTGAACACGTAATTCCAAATGAAAAAGTTTATTCAGGATTAAACTTAATTCCAAAGTAAGTGGGTGGTTTGTGGCTTTATCATGTGATGTCCACAGGTGAATCTCCACTCCTCCTTTTCCAGGTGGAGCAGCCCTATTGGTGGGTTTCTTGTACCGTATTTTCCAGGCTATTAGACGCGCTCTTAAACTTCCAACCCCATCAAAAAAACGATTTGATCCAATCCAGAGCGCCCTATACGCGAATCCACCCGGGTGTCCCAGTACGACTTCAGTAAACTACAAAGCCGCAAACACACACGGAGCAGACAGCGACCGCACGGCCAAAAACACCCACAAAAACACAAAAAACACAACACACTCGTCACTCCACGCTGACGAGGAACGATCGCGACGTGCCGCTTCTAGACACGACTGAACAACTGAGTCACTGCGAACACGCCGACAATCCGTTGGTCCCAGACAGCACCCTCCCTACACGCCACAACTGAACAAACCCCAGAGTCACCGTGAACGAACAAACAAACAAAACCACTCACCCGTCACACTGTTGGGTTTCATTTTAAGTTTACTTGTGAAAAAAGTTCGAAAATAGACCATTTAATGACAGGGTGCCTTATAATCCAGAGCGCCTAATAGTGCGGAAAATATGGTACTTAATTCACATGGTTTACTCTTAATTCTGTTGGCTGAAACTTGTCGGGGCTTTGTAAATTGTCCATTAAGACGTGTTGTAAATTAATAAAGGCATTTTATTTTAACCAGTGAGTGTCTTTTTTTGTGTTTTTTTCATCTTTATTCCTTGATCATGTAAACATTTATTCTTTTTAAAAATAATCCCGGTCGTTCAGTTCGTGTTCGTTGTGTCGTCCTTCGATCCGGCTCCACCAGTCGTGTCTTCGGACTTTTCCTCCACGTCTCTTTGGATTTGTGAGCGGGATGTGGGAGTGGGCTGAGGTAGAGCAGCCTCACACTCACTTTGTCTTCTCCCTCCCTTCTCCTCCCCCTCAGCCGACGGACGTAAAGCGCGACGAGACAATTCTCCGGCCGCTGCTTCGGAATTATCATCGGAACCACCGCGGGAAAAAAAGTTTGGATCGCGTTTGCGTCCGCGGAGCAACGACAAACCGAGACGACGGAAAAGCCGGTCGCAGCTGAAGTGTTTGTTTTCTTCCGGTCGACGTAAATACATAAAAACGTTTGCGTCTCTGTCCAATCAGAACCTTTAAAAAAAGACAATTTAACGAGTTTTCCGTGTAAATCTAAATTCGGAATTATTATTTCCACGTAAACTCGACGGAGAATATTTTAATACGGAAGCAAGCGCGCTCACAGTAAGGACGTAGGTTTTTGTTCCTCCTGTTGTTTATCTGTCTCCTCTCCCTCCTTCCTCCCTCTCTCCTGTCGTTTATCTGTCCTCCTGCGTGCCCCCCCCCCCCCACTCCTCTTCCTCTCTCCCTCTCTCCCCCTCTTCCTCCCTCTCTCCTGTCGTTTATCTGCCCTCCTGTGATTCCTGTGAGCACATGGCAGCCCTCACGCTCCACTGAAGACGGATCAGATGTGCCGCTCGTAAAACATCCCCCCGGAAAGACTGCGACCTCCTCACCTCTCTCCCTCTCTCCTCCTCCTCCTCCTCCTCATCCCTCTATCCTCCTCTCTGTCCTCTCACTGTCCTCCCCTCTCTCCCTCTGATCCCTCTCCTCCTCTTTCTGTATCTCACCCGTCTCCCTCTCTTCTCCTACGACCTGTCTTTGCTCTCCTCTCTCTCTTCCTCTCCTCCTTTTCTCCCGTCTCTCTCTCATCCCCTCTCCACTTTCTCCCCATTCTTCTCCTTCACCCTCTCTCTGCTCCTCTTTCCTCCTCCTCTTATCCCTTTACTTTCTTTTCTTTCTCTCTCTTCTCTCCACTATCCTTTCTCTCTTTCTCTCCCTCCTCTCTCTCTACCTCACCCATCTCTCTTTCTCCTCCCTCTCTCTTCTCCTTTTGCCTGCTCGTGCTCTCTTTTCCTCTTATCTCTCTCTCTCTCTCTCTAACCTCTTTCTTCTTCTCCTCACCCCTTTCTCCTCGTTCTCCTGTTTCTCTTTCATCCCCCGCTCCACTTTCCTCCATTCTTCTCCTTCACTCTCTCTCTGCTCCTTTCTCCTCCTCCTCTTATCTCTCCAATCTCTCTCTCTTCTCTCTCTCTCTCCACTATCCTTTTCTCTCTTCTCTTCATCCCTTTCTCTCCCTCCCTGTCTCTTTCCGATCCCTGTCCTTCTCACCTCTTCCTTCCCTTTCTCTCCCTCCTCTCTCTCTACCTCACCCATCTCTCTTTCTCCTCCCTCTCTCTTCTCCTTTTACCTGCTCGTGCTCTCTTTTCCTCTTATCTCTCTCTCTCTAACCTCTTTCTTCTTCTCCTCACCCCTTTCTCCTCGTTCTCCTGTTTCTCTTTCATCCCCCGCTCCACTTTCCTCCATTCCCCTCCTTCTCTGCCTCTCCTCTCTCTCTCTCTCTCTCCACTATCCTTTTCTCTCTTCTCCTCATCCCTTTCTCTCCTCCCCTCTCCCTCCCTGTCTCCTTCTGATCCCTCTCCTCCTTACCTCTCTTCCTTCCCTTTCTCTCCATCCTCTCTCTCTACCTCACCCACCTCTCTTTCTCCTCCCTCTCTCATTTCCTTTTATCTCTCTCTAACCCTCTTCCTCTCATCCCTCTCTCCACTTTCTCCCGTCTCTCTCTCTCTCTTCCGCGCTCCACTTTTCTTCCATTCTCCTCCTTCTCTGCTCTTTCCTCCTCCTCTTATCTCTCCACTTTCTCTCCTCTCTCTCTCTCCACTATCCTTTTCTCTCTTCTCTTCACCCCTTTCTCTCCTCCTCTCTTCGTCATCATCTCTCCCGCTCTCCGTCTCCTCAATCCCTCTCCTCCTCACCTCTCCTCCTTCCCTTTCTCTCCATCCTCTTTTCGATCTCACCCATCTTTCTTTCCCTCTATCTTCTCCTTTTACCCGTTTGTGCTCCTCTTTCCTCTTATCTCTCTCTCCTTTACGCCTCTCTCTCTCTAACCTCTCTTCCTGTCATCCTTTTCTCCTCTTCCTCCTGTCTCTCTCTCATCCCCACTCTCCCCCCCCTCCTCCTTCACCCTCTCTTTGCTGTTCTTTCCTCCTTCGCTCTTTCCTTCTCTCTTCCTCTTTACCCTCCTCCAATCTCTCCTTCCAATCCCCCCTTCTCTCTCCTCCTTCTCCACTATCTTCCTCCTCCTCGTTTTCACCTCTCTCTCCTCTCCCTTCTTTGCCTCCTTACCTCTCTCTCCATCCTTTTCACTATCCTCCTCCTTTTCTCCTCTCTCTCCTCCCCCTTTCTTCTCCTTCACTTTGTCTGTGCTCTCCTTTCCTCTTCACCTCTCTCCTCTCCTCCCTCTCCCTTTCTCCTCTCCCTCCTTTTCTCCTACCCTCCCTCTCTCTGTCTCCTCCCTCTCCACTAACTTTCTCCCTCTCCTTTCCCTCCTGTCCTTCCTGACCTCTCCTCCCTCTCCGCTGTCCTCCTTTTCTTCTCTCTCTAATCTCCCTTCTTTCCTTCCCTACCTCTGCTCTCTCTCTCCTCCCTGTTGCCTCTCCTCTTTTCTCTTCTCTCTCTTCTCCTTAAACTTGTCTACTCTCCTTTCCTCCTCTTATCGGTCTTATTCACAGCTCTCTCTCCTCTCCCTTCTTTCCTTCCTTACCTCTCTCCTCTCCTCTCTCTCTCCCTCCTTTTCTTCTCTTTCTCTCTCCTCCCGACAGCAGAAGAATCCTCGTCTCCTCGTACAGAACCTCACAGTCTCTAATCATAAAACTCATCTCACAGGGAGGACGTCCGTATTGATTTGTATTTCGTTCAAAGTTGCTCCAAACACATCGAAAACGTGCATTCTCAGTGTGAGCGGGCTCGCCTCTCCACAGATCTGACTATGACCTGGTAGCGTCACCTGTATAGTTCGTTACACACATGTTTATTTAGGCAAAGCAATAACATCTCTGAGTGAGTGTGTATACATGCACATCAGTAACCCGGTTATGATCGGGTTTTTTGAGTATCCCGTTTCTTGATGGTGCATGTAAACGCAGTAACCCGGTTCAGTAACCGGTTATGGCAGTATCCGGTTATTAGAAACCGGGTTACTGTAGCTGGTTTATTCATAGTAACCGGGATACTTGTGTCATGTAAACGCAGTATCCGGTTACTGCAACATAAAGTTGAGTCGCATGCGTCAAAAAGACACTTTCCAGCCTTTCACCACAACAGTAGTGACATAAATAAATTGACCAACATAAATAAAGTGACCAAACGAGTGAAATGACTGTAAAATAAAGAGCTGCGCTAAACCTGCACGAACAATTCTACGACTCCTTACGACCTGCACTCGTACGACCTGCACTCGTACGACCTGCACTCGTACGACCTGCACTCGTACGACCTGCACTCGTACCCTGCACTCGTACGACCTGCACTCGTACATATCGTGTGACGCTGAAAAACTAAAACATGAACTATCTCCTATACAACACACACACAGAACAGACTCACCATCATCAGCACCTCTTCTGTCACAGAAATAACACACATAATCCACAGAGTCGTGTCATTTAGTCCAAAAGAAACTGATCGCATCAGCGGCGCAAGGAGCGAGTTGTTTTTATCGCCGCTAACAGTTTATGCTAATTAGCCAAACGGTCTTAAGTTTGTTTCTGTAAAACGTAAACAAATGTGATCAGAGCTGAATTATCTGATCAAACGGGCTGAAGTAGCTCAATAGTGTTTATGGTTTATATGTTGTAAAGTTGAGTTATTTATGCAGAAGATTTTAATGAAGAATCTGCACAGTGGATTGTGGGAGATCCGTAGCTCCTTAGCTTCTTATGCTAAAGGAGCTCATGGTTTGATTTTTTCCTGGTTTATGAAATTGATATAAGTTCATTTTTGCGCCTGCGCATTTGTAAAGATTATGTCAAGAAACCGGATACTCCATTTGATCATGTACACGCGGATATGAGTGTCCCGGTTTCTCAGTGTGCATGTAAACACAGTAACACGAATACTGACAGAACCGGGATATGGCTAATAACCGGGTTATTGATGTGCATGTATATGCACTCAGTGAGTTTGTAAGGGTTTTTCACAACTTTCAGAGGACAGAGTGGAGTTTTGCCACCAGTAAAGTGAACAGCAACTAGCATGTTAATGTGCATTTCCTGATTATCTGACATTATACGGCTCTATAATCAAATGCAGACAGTACGCAGTGGATTTTGAGCTCAAGAGCTGCTTAAAGGGCTTCATATTAAATCATTTTCTGGTGTGTTATAATGTTGTTTTCAGTACAACCTTCACAATCTGCTGCTGTAGTTGTGTCATGTGGATGTAATAAAAGCTACAGGACCAGAAATACATAAGAAAAAAAACATGTATAAACAACTTAAAAAAAAAAAAAAAAAAAAGTTTAATTTAGGGTCTTAGCTAAAATATCAAGTCTGTAAATAAACTAAAAATATCCTTATTGCCTCAAAACATCACTACCTGCATTTCCATGGTGTTTATTATATTTGGATTTGTAAATTTTAAGTGAAATAAACCTTTCAAATAAAAACAGCAAGGGATGTGCAATTACACAGACCAAGATGCGTAATTTGTCATTTATTTGAGAACTAATAGAAAACCAGAACTGGAAATAGTTTTATTTTTTTGCTAGTACAATTACATTTTTGTTTACATCCTTTACATATGATTATTAGTATTTTTCTTATGATTATTGTCTAAAAGTAAACTACTCTAATTTAATGTCATATTGAGAGAACATTAAATTGCTCTGAAGCCTCGGACATTAGTGGCCCTGAGGGTGATTGGTTGGGGATCCTCCATACTCCATACTTTTGCCTAATGGTAGCGCCGCCTCTGCCCAGGTATCGTATATGATACCGTTGATCTGGAACGGTGAACTTAGGTTAAGTTTACACTGAAACAAATCACCGTATCACCGTATTGGAAAAGATTTGCGACCAGACACGTCGTTTCTGTGTCCGCAAGTCTTCCCCTACCCACACAACTTTGAGCAGATTTGTTTACGTTTTACAGAAATTAAACTTAAAACCACATGGTTCATTTGCATAAACTAAGTGCTCAAAAAAAAAAACAACATCGGCTCTTTCCTTGTGCTGCTGATGTGGTTCAGTTTCTGTTGGACTAAAGGACACGACTCAGTGGAATATGAGTGTTCTTTCTGTGACAGAGGGATGTTCTGCTGATGGTGAGTCTGTTCTGTGCAAGTGGTTGTAGCTCCGCTGTTTCCCGTTTGTCTGTGGTTCGCTTAAACCACAGGTGTCAAACATAAGGCCCGGGGGCCAGATCCGGCCCTCCAAGACCTTTAATGTGGCCCTTGGGTGATTTTCTACTAAAATATTTTAATTATATTTTCTATTAAAATATTGGTAATTTTCTGCAGTGCTTAGCATCGCAGTGTCTCCAGCGTCTCTGTACGTGGCCCCTCCCACCAGAGCAGCACAAATGAAGACTTGTCTCTTTCCAAACGCTCTTAAAGGACGATCGTTTTGACTGTTGACCGTGACACCCTCATCAGAAAAATGTCCAACATGAGAAAAGTGGAGCCGAGTGCAGGATTTTACAAGAAAAACTGACTTATTCCTGTTTGCAGACAAGTTCATGTTAAAACATTGTGTAGAAAGTTTCAGGTTGTTCATAATATTATAATATTATAATAAGAAAGAGTTCATCAATTAAAAAATATTTCTGTAATAGATTTGTGTTTCTCTGCACAAATATTTGAACTTATTGTTATTTTTGGGGTTTATATGCCATGAGTTTTCTGATCCGGCCCCTTTGGGATCGAAGTAGGTTGGATACGACCCCTGGACCAAAATGAGTTTGACACTCCTGGCTTAAACTGTTTTCTGAAATAACGTCACATGACAAGTCACATTGACGTGGTCCAATAAGGACGCAACTGGCGCCACCAGATCGTTCCGTCTTTGGAGATATTTTCCATCGGATTAGTGTGAATGAACACTGCATCCACAACGAAAACAACTCAGATACGTACTAGTGTGGACGGGGCTTTAAAAACTACCACTTCGTGACATCACATGGTGGAACAGAGCGTTTTGAGCTTTGGAGATGTAAACAGACTAATGATAAATAGTTCCTCAAACGTGTGAATGAAACAAAACACAACTCCAGGTCTGTTTTTGATAAAGAAACAGCATTAGAACATGTCTTAAAGTCACTTAAAGAGTCAGTTTTGTGTAACACAGCACCTTTAAACATTATATCTGTACTGGGACATGACATTTTTTCCAATTTCGAAAACAATCCGACCCATAATCCTTCAGGACATTACGAGAAAAACTGTAAAATTTAGTAACTCTGAAAACTACAAAAACACGAAACACTAAAACAAGAGAACGCCACCAAATCCGCGGCACAATCCGAGACAGTAAAACGTCTTTATGGTCGGCGCATGTTCGTATGACGCCTATAAACAGTGATGCGTGTTAGCGTTAGCACCATTAGCGTGTTAGCGTTAGCTCCATTAGCGCGTCCCTGATGAAGTCCCGATAATTCAGCGTCGTTTTATGGGCTCGGGATGAATAAAGCGTCGGATGGTTGGTGCGGAGGGGCCCGTGGGGTAGATTTAGTGTTTGTGCTATTTGCGTCTTTTATTCAAGGTGATTGGGAAAAAATGAAGTGGACTTTTTTATATCTAAAAGCGTATCGTCTGTCTTGTGTTGTTTTGTTTCACGTTGTGTGTGGTTTGGAGCGGTTAGCCTCTCGAAAATGATAAATATATAAATAAATAAATGAGTAAAAACTTTCTAGGTGGAGATTTGTTTGTGTTGCCTGGAATTTTTAATGATATGGAATTAAACAGGACTAAAAGAGGACTGTAACAGGCTAAAACTGGACTAAAACAGACCTGGAGTTGTGTTTCATTTACTAACTACTATTATGACACATCTCAAAGCAAGTTTTTGGACTTTACTTTTACAGCGGCGTTAAAGGGCACATGGTTCTGATCTGTTATAATGAATAAACCAGAAGAAACAGGGACTAAACCAGGTCTAAATTCAGTCCAAATCAAAGTCTGGACTAAAGGTCTAGTCCAAGTCTGAAACAGGGTCCATGTTACGCTATTTTCTGATCTGGTATAATGAATAAACCAGAAGAAACAGGTCTAAATCAGGTCTAAATCAGGGTCTAAATCGGGTCTGGACTAGAGATCTAAACCGAGTCTGAACCAGGGTCCATATTATGCTATTTTACACTAAATTGGGTCTAAACCAAGTCTAAACCAAGTCTAAACCAGGTCTAAATCAGGTCTAAAACAGGTCTTGACTAGAGGTCAAACCCAAGTCTGAACCGGGATCCATGTTACACTATTTTCTGATCAGTTTTAACGTCGTTTCCTCATCAAAAACAGACCTGGAGTAGTGTTTTGTTTACTAACTACTACTATGAATAAACCAGAAAAAACAGGGCTAAACCAGGTCTCAATCAGGTCTGAACTAGAGGTCTATCCCAAGTCTGAACCAGGATAAAACTAGTAGTTTTGGTCCAGGTCTGAACCACAATTAAACCAGCTCTCATCCCAGTCTGAACAAGGACTAAACCAATTCTCAAGCAGATCTGGACAAGAAGAAATAAAACCGAATCAGATCTAAACCAGGACTAAACTGGGCCTGGACTAGAACTAAACAAGACTGAATCAGATCTGAACCAGGACTAAACCAGGATTAAGCCAGGTCTGAACCAGGACCGAACCAATTCTAAAGCAGGTTTGGACAAGAACTAAACCCAGTCTAAACCAGGTTTGAAACAGGACTAAACCAGGTCTAAACTAGGTCTGAACCAGGAACCAAGGACTAAACCAGGTCTAAACCAGGTCTAAACCAGGTCTAAACCAAGGTCTAAACCAGGTCTAAACCAGGTCTAAACCAGGTCTAAACCAGGTCTAACCAGGTCCAGGTCTAAACCCAGGTCTAAACCAGGTCTAAACCAGGTCTAAACCAGGTCTAAACCCAGGTCTAAACCAGGTCTAAACCAGGTCTAAACCAGAACCAGGTCTAAACCAGTCTAAACCAGGTCTAAACCAGGTCTAAACCAGGTCTAAACTAAACCAGGTCCCAGGTCTGAACCAGGTCTAACCAGGTAAACCAGGTCTAAACCAGGTCTAAACCAGGTCTAAACCAGGTCTGGTCTAAACCAGGTCTAAACCAGGTCTAAACCAGGTCTAACCAGGTCTAAACCAGGTCTAAACCAGGTCTAAACCAGGTCTGAACCACTAAACCAGAAACTAAAAAACCAAGCCTAAACCAGGTCTAAACCAGGACTAAACCAATTCTAAAGCAGGTCTAGCTCAGATCTATCTATCTTTTTAAATTTTATTTATTTTTTCCAGACTTTTTTCTCATTTGTTTTGATATGACGAACCACAGAGTGAATATTGTCTCTCCGTGTTTCCTCCGTCGTCCATCTCTTAAAAAAAAAACTATGAATATGTTGAAGTGCCATGTTTCCGACGCTATTGCTTTGTTTTGTTTTTTTTTTTTACTTTCGCAATCCCGTCCGTCCTTTTTCTTCTTTTGTGTGTGTGTGTTTATACGTCTCCGTGCGCAGACCTCATCTCATCTCTTTCTCTCTCTCCTGCAGAAGAAATGTTCCAATCTCTCTCAGACACATACAGTGGCCTCTCATTGGAGTCGCCCGCTGTTTCGGTCCTGATCGAGCCATCACCCAGAAAGAGCCAGACGGGGGGCGGCGGCGGTGGGGGGGGGGGCAGGCGTCGCACCATCCCATCCCCAGCCGGAGTGCGCTGTCACTGGGGGAGAGAAACAATCAGGCCCCCCTCCCGCCTCCACCGCCGCCGCCGCCGCACCTCCAGGAGTCTGAGGGTCTGAGGCGAAGAAGGGGGCGGGAGGGAGGATTGTCTGCGTCGAAAAGAGTCGCAAACATCTCAGAGCGAGTTTTTGGACTTTACTTTTACAGCGGCGTTAAAGGGCACACGGTTCCTGATCTGTTATAATGAATAAACCGGAAGAAACAGGGACTAAACCAGGTCTAAATTAAGTCCAAATCAAAGTCTGGACTAAAGGTCTAGCCCAAGTCTGAAACAGGGTCCATGTTACGTTAATTTCTGATCTGGTATAATGAATAAACCAGAAGAAACAGGGATAAATCAGGTCTAAATCAGGTCTAAATCAGGGTCTGGACTAGAGATCTAAACCGAGTCTGAACCAGGGTCCATATTATGCTATTTTACACTAAATCGGGTCTAAACCAAGTCTAAACCAAGTCTAAACCAGGTCTAAACCAGGTCTAAACCAGGTCTAAACCAGGTCTAAACCAAGTCTAAACCAAGTCTAAACCAGGTCTAAACTAGGTCTTAACCAAGTCTAAACCAGGTCTAAACCAGGTCTAAACCAAGTCTAAACCAAGTCTAAACCAGTCTAAACCAGGTCTAAACCAGGTCTAAACAAGTCTAAACCAGGTCTAAACCAAGTCTAAACCAGGTCTAACCAAGTCTAAACCAGTCTAAATCAGGTCTAAACCAGGTCTAAACCAAGTCTAAACCAAGTCTAAACCAGGTCTAAAACCAGGTCTAAACCCGGGCTAAACCAAGTCTAAACCAGGTCTAAACCAGGTCTAAATCAGGTCTAAACCAAGTCTAAAACCAAGTCTAAACCAAGTCTAAACCAGGTCTAAACCAGGTCTAAACCAGGTCTAAACCAAACCAAGTCTAAACCAAGTCTAACCCAGGTCTAAACAGGTCTAAACCAGGTCTAAACCAAGTCTAAACCAAGTCTAAACCAGGTCTAAACCAGGTCTAAATCAGGTCTAAACCAGGTCTAAACCCAAGTCTGAACCAGGGTCCATATTATGCTATTTTACGCTAAATTAGTTCTAAACCAGGTCTAAACCAGGCCTATGTCAGGTCTGAACCAGGTCTAAACCCGGGCTAAACCAAGTCTGAACCAGGTCTAAACCTGGTCTTAATCAGGTCTAAACCAGGTCTAAACCAAGTCTAAACCAGGTCTAAACCAGGTCTAAACCAGGTCTAAATCAGGTCTGGACTAGAGGTCTAACCCAAGTCTGAACCAAGGTCTATGTTCCACTCTTTTCTGACCAGTTTAATGTTGTTTCCTCATCAAAATGTTTTGTCTAAACAAGAAGAAACAGGACTAAGTCGGGACTAAACTCAGGTCTAAACCAGGTCTGGACTAGAGGTTTTACCCTAGTCTGAACGAGGGTCCATATTACAATATTTTACTCTACATTAGGTCTAAACCAGGTCTAAATCAGGATTAAATTAGGTCTAAATCAAATCTAAACTAGAGGTCAAACCCAAGTCTGAAACCAGGATCCATGTTCCACTATTTTCTGATCAGTTTAATGTTGGTTCCTCAGCACAAACAGACCTGGAGTTGAGTTTTGTTTACTAACTACTAAGGATGTAATAATAATCAAAATATTGTGATATCGTATCATTAAAAGTCTCATAATAATATCGAGGGCTGTGACAATATATCGAATTACAACAGCTTATAAACATCTGCAAATGTAGATCCCATGATTCATTTCAGTGCAGAGAACATGAAGAAATGTGTTTTGTACTTGAATTCTTGGGATTATGATGGAAATAATTCACACCAAAATCTTGTCAGGGTATTTTAAAAACCAAAAAAAAAAAAAATTCCCATCTACAATTATATTAACGTCTTTAAAATATCGCGATAAATATTATACCGTGAGATTTGGATATCGTTACATCAATACTAACAATCAACAAGGAAAAACAGGACTAAACCAGAGATAAACCAGGACTAAACCAGGACTAAACCAGGTCTGAACCAGGACTAAACCAGGACTAAACCAGGAACTAAACAGGACTAAACCAGGTCTGAAACCAGGTCTAAACCAGGACTAAACCAGGACTAAACCAGGTCTGAGGACTAAACCAGGTCTAAACCAGGACCAGGACTAAAGGTCTGAACCAGGTAATCAGTCTAACAAACAGGTCTGAAACCAGGTCTAAAACCAGGTCTGAACCAGGTCTAAACCAGGACTAAACCAGTAACCAGACTAAACCAGGACTAAACCAGGTCTAAACCAGGTCTAAACCAGGTCTGAACCAGGACTAACCAGGATCCAGGAACCAGGTCTAACCAGGTCTAAACTAAACAGGTCAGGACTAAACCAGTCTGAACCAGACTAAACCAGGTCTAAACCAGGTCTAACTAACCAGGTCTAACCAGGTCTGAACCAGGACTAAACCAGCTAAACCAGACTAAACCAGGACTAAACCAGGTCTAAACCAGCTCTAACCAGGACTAAACCAGGACTAAACCAGGTCAAACCAGGTCTGAACCAGGACTAAACCAGGACTAAACCAGGACTAAACCAGGTCTGAACCAGGTCTGAACAGGTCTGAACCAGGACTAAACCAGGACTAAACCAGGACTAAACCAGGACTAAACCAGGACTAAACCAGGTCTGAACCAGGTCGAAACCAGGACTAACCAGGTCTAACCAGACTAAACCAGGACTAAAAGGTCTAACCAGGACTAAACCAGGACTAAACCAGGTCTGAAACCAGCTAGGACTAAACTAACCAGGGACTAAACCAGGACTAAACCAGGTCTAAACCAGGACTAAACCAGGACAGGTCTAAACCAGGTCTAAACCAGTAAACCAGGACTAAACCAAAACCAGGACTAACCAGGACTACCCAGGTCTGAACCAGGACTAAACCAGGACTAAAGGACTAACACAGGTCTAAACCAGGACTAAACCAGGACTAAACCAGGTCTAAACCAGGTCTAAACCAGGTCTAAACCAGGACTAAACCAGGACTAAACCAGGTCTGAACCAGGTCTAAACCAGGTCTAAACCAGGACTAAACCAGGTCTGAACCAGGTCTAAACCAGGTCTAAACCAGGTCTAAACCAGGACTAAACGAGGACTACACCAGGACTACACCAGGTCTAAACCAGGACTAAATCAGATCTAAACCAGGACTAAACCAGGTCTGAACCAGGTCTGAACAGGTCTAAAACCAGGTCTAAACCAGGACTAAACCAGGACTAAACCAGGTCTGAACCAGGTCTGAACCAGGACTAAACAAGATTTAAACCAGGACTAAACCAGGTCTAAACCAGGACTAAATCAAGTCTGAACAAGGTCTGAACCAGAACTAAACCAAGCCTAAACCAGGTTTTTTATCCAGATTAAACCAACTCTAAACCAGTTCTGAAGCAGGACTTAAACCAATTTTGAAGCAAATCTGCACCAGAACTGAACCAGAACTAAACCAGGTCTTAACCGGGTCTAAACCAGGCCTGAAACGCAGCTTAACCAGGTCCAAACCGATCTTAAAACACGTCTAAACCAGGTCTGAACCAGTCGTGGCCCCCGGTTGAGTCCTTGGTGCAGAAATAAGTCCTGACCCTGAGTTGGAGCTGGTGTAATCTGGCGTGTGTTTGTGCGGGAGTCAATAGCAGGTCTGTTTCTGCCGTGGCCACAGACCGGGGTAATTCTGGAGCTGCAGATGCATTTTCAGCCGGGGTTTGTTCTATGAATGTTAAGTGGACTCGGCTTTCAACAAGTGCTCGGCGTCTCACTGTATCTTTGCATATAGACAGCCTCTTTGGTCTGTCTGGGCCCGGCTCCGCGGCCACGACTACAGCAGAGGAGAGAAAGAGAAGAGAAAGAGAGAGAGGATGGAAAAAACACAGACTGCATCCACATCAGTCCTGGGCCAGTCCTGGTTTAGTCCTGGTTTAGACCTGGTTTTATCCGTGGTTTGTTCTTGGTCTAGTTCGACAAGGGAGGAGAGACTGAGGTTAGAAAATATGAAGTGTGAGACTAGACTGTGTCCACATCGGTCCTGGTTTGGTTCTGGTTTAGTCTTGGTTTAGACCTGGTTCAGACCTGGTTTAGAGTTGGTTTAGTCCTGGTTCAGACCTGGTTTAGATCTGGTTTAGACCTGGTTCAGACCTGGTTTAGAGTTGGTTTAGACCAAATTCAGACCTGGTTTAGAGTTGGTTTAATCCTGGTTCAGACCTGGTTTAGATCTGGTTTAGATCTGGTTTAAACCTGGTTTAGACCTGGTTTAGACCTGATTTAGTCCCTGGTTTGTTCTTGCTCTAGATCTTGTCGGGAAGTGAGACTGAGTTTAAAAATTATGAAGTGTGAGACTAGACTGCAGCCACATGAGTCCTGGTTTAGTCCTGGTTTAGTCCTGGTTTAGAATTGGTTTAGCCCTGGTTTAGATCTGGTTTAGTCCTGGTTTAGTCCTGGTTTAGAGTCCTGGTTTAGTCCTGGTTCAGTCCTGGTTTAGTTCCTAGTTTGTTCTTGTTAGAAAACATGAAGTGTGAGATTAGACATTGTCCACATCAGTCCTGGTTTGGTTCTGGTTTAGTCCTGATTTGGCTCTGGTTTAGTTATGCTCCAAACATGGTTCAGAGTTGGTTTAGTCCTGGCTCAGACCTGGTTTAGACCTGGTTTAATCCTAGTCCCTGTTGGGAGGGAAGGTTCAGTTAGCCTGAAGTGTGAGACAAGACTGCATTCACAATAGTACTGGTTTGGCTCTGGTTTAGTTCTGGTCCAGACCTGTTTTAGAATTTGTTTAGTCCTGGTTCAGACGTGGTTTAGTCCTGGTTTAGACCTGGTCTAGTCCTAAACAGAAAGGTTAGAAAGCATGGAGTGTGAAGCATAGACTACATCCACATCAGTCCTGGTTCGGTTCTGGTTTAGTCCTGAAGTAGAACTGACTTGCGTGCATGTATTTATTTATCATGAATATATGTACTGATTTTTTTATTTTTTTTATGCGTATGTATATATGAAAAAAAAAAAAAAAAGGTCAACCACATGATTATGTAAAACAATTGGGGCAGGACACTATCCGTTTTTTTTAAATTTAATCTTACTCCTTTTGAGCACCAGGTCCCAAATATGTGCATAATGCTCCTTAAAGTACATTTCTTTAAAACATACATAGCAGTTCGTGGATCTTTTCTGCGTTTTTGTAAAATCAGGTTAATATAAATGAGGTCAGATAAATGTCCTTGTTGTATGAAAGCTCACAGTGTCTCCCTCTTGACTTCTTATTACCTCCGTGTTGTAAGGATATGAACCGGGGCCCCTCACGGCTCATATTGGACCCCGGTATTTGTGAAGCCGCGGTCGGGACAAAGGAGACGGGGTCGTGTGCCCAAATGCTTAATGTGAATCTTAATGGAGCCGGCAAAGTCATTATCTCCAAATCCGGTGAGCCCTCTGGAGTGGGGGTGCAGCCGGGGCATGACTGGCAATTCCATCGGCAGGATTTGGGTGGCCCGCGCCAAATTCACCCTCCGCATGCAGCCTCATACAGGTGCGAGGGGGGAGGGAGGAGAGAAGGGAGGGGGCAAAGTCAACGAGAAGAGCCTCTGCCTCTTCACTTCAGACAAGGAGGTCAAGGAAGAGGGTTTCAGTATAGCGAAGAGGGGGTGGGATATGCAGTGAAAACTAAAAAATCTGTTCATCTGGGTTGATTTTCTATGTCTATAACCGCGTATTTGACCTCCACCTATAACATTCAGAAGTAAAAACACTTGGTTGTGGTTATATTTAATGAGGAACAGTGAGGAATTGCCTTTTGTTTACATGTTTTCCCCAGTTCGGCTCTGTTTCCCCAGTCTGTTCCGGTCCTTCTTTTGCTGCCGCCCTCCTTTCCTACAGATGCCACTCATTCCCTAATCCAAGGGTCCCCCACCCCCGGGTCATGGACTGGGACTGGGTCATGGACTGGTACTAGTTGGTACCGGGCCGCAAAAGCGTGAACTCCCCCTCCCATATGCTGCATGGACCGTGCCTCCTCCCGCGCCTCTAAACTAGAACAGAAACCAGGACTAAAATTAGATCTAAATCAGGTCTAAACAAGGTATAAACCACGACTAAAACAGGATTTAACCAGGACTAAACCATGCCGCAAGGAGCGCGTCTCCACCTCCCATACAGCGCGAGGACCATGCCTCCTCCCGTGTGCGGCATGGATGACGTCTTCTCACGTACACCACCTGGACTGCACCACCTCCCATGCCTCGAAATAGAACTGAAACCAGGACTAAAATCAGGTCTAAACCAGGTTAAAACCAGGACTAAATCAGGATTTAACCAGGACTAAACCATGCTGCAAGGAGGGCGTCTCCACCTCCCATACGGCGCGAGGACCATGCCTGTCCCAATAAGAAATATTGTTGGACATAAAACAGGTTCGTGGCACAAAAAAGGTTGTGGACCAGTACCGGGCTGCAAAAGCCCGAACTTCCCCTCCCATACACCCAGTGGATCGTGCCTCCTCCCGCGCCTCCAAACTAGAACTTAAACCAGGACTAAAACAGGATTTAACCAGGACTAAACCATGCCACTTGGAGCACGTCTCCACCTCCCGTATGGCGCGAGGACCACGCCTGCACCCATGTGCCGTGTTCGTGTTCGCCCCCTCCCAGTGAAATATTGCTGGGGACCACTGCCCTAATCCCGGGGTAGTTTATGTATACTTCCCATGTTCATTGAGGGCCTCTTTACACGAGAACCCTTGTGGGTAAAAATGACAAAATATTTGATCAGAAGTGTCTTTCGTTTAGACGGTGACGGTGTTTTGGGGGCTTAATAGCACAAAACCAGCCTCCAGATTGGAAAAGTTGAATATGCTCTGTCGTAGTGTTTCTGTCTACTCTGCCCAAGACGCAAAACTCTGGTCAGATCTGCTCAGGTCACGTACACGTTTGCATCACATACATACAGAACACAGAAACAAACATGTTGGATCATTTTTATGCCTCTAATAAAATTCCAGGAGGCTCCCAGTAAATGTGAAGAATCTGCAGAGAAACTATTTGTGAAGAGAGAAGGATCTGCAATCACCTCTGTCAAACTCTGGATGCACCAGGTCGTCACAGTGGAGACGGATCTGGACGAGACCTGGAGAACCAGTCGATGGTGGGACGACTTTGTGAAAGGAGGAGCTGATGAAAATGCGTGACGTGAAAACTTACGTATCTCTAAAAATGCCGTTGTGTCGCCACTTTTTGTGTTTTCCGTTCAGATCATCATCATATAAACGTAGCTTCAGAAACAGAGTTTCAGATACAGATCTTGAGAGTGTCTCTCTTGACTGATCAACAATCGATGCAAGACTGAGTCTACATTTGTATATCACTTTTTATTTCGCGTTTAGACGAACGTTTTCAGGAGTAAATCTGCGTGCATGTGGTGACACAAAAGTATGTGGAATTCGATTGTGTTTGTTTGTACTTAAAGCAACAAGTTTAGTCCTGGTTTAGACCTAGTTTAGTTCTGGTTTAGACCTGGTTTAGTCCTGGTTTAGACCTGGTTTAGACCTTCTTTATACAGACCTGGTTAATCCTGGTTTAGACCTGGTTTAGTCCTGGTTTAGACCTACTTTAGTCCTAGTTTAGTCCTGGTTTAGACCTGGTTTAGTCCTGGTTTAGACCTAGTCCTGGTTTAGTCCTGGTTTAGACCTGGTTTAGACCTGGTTTAGACCTGGTTTAGACCTGGTTTAGACCTGGTTTAGACCTGGTTTAGACCCGGTGATGTTACGCACTTTAACACACTCTTTTGCATCCGTAAAATCCCAGACTCGGTGTTCGGTGAAAGTCCAAAGACAATGGACTGGTTTTTGCCGTACGGTTTGTTTACCCGTCGCCTGTGCCCCGCCGCATCAGAAACATCTCTCTCTCCTCTGCTCAGACGAGACCAGCGGTGTCAGATTTACACACTGCGCGCTTTCAAGCCACCCCTGATAATCCGGTCCCCGAAAGAAATTGTCCCATTAAAATGAAATGTTGCCCATATACGTTTAATAAATTGAAAATGCTTGTTTGAATCCGCCGTAATTTGGACCGAATCCCAGGCATGTAGCGGAGGCTGAGTCCAAACAAGATTATCCGCCGCGTATTCTAATGCATGCGCCGGTTTTTGTGCGGCCGAACCCCCCCCCATCCCCACCCAATGCAACGCGAGCCTATTTATATGCAGTTATTCAGGTATGCAGTAAATTCCAATTACGTCTTAAGATTTCTATTTAGCAGGAGCAGGAAATATGACAGGCTGCCTCTGTGTTTCAAGCAGCATTGTAAATCTTGTTAGCTCTTTGCGGAATATAGCCCCAAATCAGAATTCATGTCAGGGAAACACGGCGCGATGAGGTTTTAAACACCGGTAATGGTTCGAACGGGCCGAGGAACGGGACGGGACGGCTTGGCGCGGAAACGTTACTGTACGGTGCGGGAGTTTCTGGAACGGTGTTTACGTTTGACAAATAGTGTTTAAATCAGGTGTTTAGACGTAAAACTGGAGCAAATCTGGATTTATGTACAATCAGAACGGAATTATCTTAGGGTGTGTGTAAATGGACATAACCTTTAATATGGCACGTTTGATTGACGGCTAAAAAAAATGGAGAATCGAGGAGAAGGAAGCGAGGAAAGAGAACTGAGACGTGGCCTAGCGTTCGGTTGCGGACGAATGGAGCAAATCGAGGCCAGCGGCTATAGTGAAGAATCTGCAAACCAGGCGCCTTATTTGGAAATCTGAGCATGAAACCAAAGAGCCAATCAGGAGCGAGGTTGTTGAAGATAATGCCCTTTTCCGCCTGCATCGCTGTTTTTTTTTGTTTGTTTGTTTTTATTGAGGGACAAAAGTGTCTCTACTTCCTGTGGAAACTCAAACGAGCAAGTGCCTCACCACCATCACGACCACATACACTGAGAGCATCGTTTCCAGCTGCAACAGTGTGTGGGTCAGAAGCTGCACTGACCACGACAGCGCCACCCTCCTCACCTGCAAAGCCATCACATCTGTCGTCTGAGAGGAGGTACAGGAGCCTCTGTTTCCGCACCACCAGACTCACTAACAGCTTCATCCTCTCGGCTGTTAGGATGCTGAACTCTTTCTCCTCTACAACCACCAGGCGACCAGGAAGCAGGAATCTGTGTCTCTCTAAAGAAGAACTTTGGACTTTTCCTTTTTTATTTTTTTTTTTTTTTTTTTTTTAATTATTATTAAAATTAGACCGCACTGTGGTTGTCACTCATGCCTCAGAGAAAGAAGGTTCCAGGTTCGATCCCCGGGTCGCCCAGACCTTTCTGTGTGGAGTTTGCATGTTTTTTCCTGTGTCTGGATGAGTTTCCTCGGGGTGCTCCAGTTTTCCCCATCAACCCAAAACATGCTACAGGTCTCCAGGAAGAACAGCTGACAGTCAAGGTCAGTTAAATACAATGAATCAATGAACCTGTCCAGGAACGACAGGTGGAAATTAGCACCGATGCTACAACCTAGTACAATGCATCTCTCCTGATAAGGTTCATGTAAATATTGTGTGCTGTCCCTGTGTCAAATAAATAGATAAATAAATAAATAAATATAAATAAATAAATACAGAAGATTGGCAGTGATAACAAAATTAAATTGTTTCATATGTTCATATGGAAATTTGACTTTTTGAAATAGCAAAATAAAAACACTAGGATCACATAGATCACAGCTGTTACAGAAGTGAACATGGGGGTGAAGTGTTTCTTCAAGGTTTGGCTCCATTTTACTTTATGTAAAAAAATCATCGCCTTCAAGAAGGAAGTGAGGAGAGAAAAATGAGACACGGCTAAAGAGGGACGTCACACACAATTTACTGATTAACTTTAAAATAAAATTATAGTTTCTGAGTGGTTTCAGACACCAGAGTTTTAGTCCTACTTGAGTAAAATATTTGACATTGTAACAGAGTAAAAGTTTTGTTTACTTTTTCTTCCCACTGTCAGTTGTTTTTAGTTTAGTTTGGTTTATTTTAACAGGGACCATGTGTAAACACGATAATCACGTAAAAGAAAAGACACTTTACTCCAGATTGAACCAAACCTCATTTGCAGCTGGAGTCTCCGAGCAGATGAACTAAAACGACAATCGACTGGTCACGTTCACACTCGGGCGCTGGGTTTGGTGTGTTGCCCGAGGACAAACAGAGCTGGAATTGAACTGGCAACCTCCCCGCGTCTCTGTGTGTTACTGACGTGAAGCGAGGCCGAGGTGAAGTGTTGTCCTCCTCCCGCCCTCAGACTCTTCCTCTGTGTTTTTTTTGGTTTTTTAAATCCTCCTCATCTCGTCCTCGTGTTCTTCTGTGATGATGTGCAGACGAGTGGAGAACAGGACGCTCCACTGACCCCCGCCTCAGACCCCGAGGCCCCAACCTCCACTCCACCTCCCCCCTTTATTTTCTCTTTTTCTCTGTTTCTTTCTCTCTTTTATTTTCTCTTTTCTCTCTCACTTTTTTTTTCTCTTTCTCCTCTCTCCATCCTCCCCCTCCTCTCTCTCTCTCTCTGTCACCACCTCTACCAACCTCCCTTCCTGTTTCTCTCCTCTCCGCTCCTCCTCCACTCCCTCTCTCTCTTTCATTCTTTTTTTATTCTCTCACTTTTTCTCTCTCTCTTCTCCCCCTCCTCACTCTCTCTCTTCCTCCTCTCTCTCTATTCCTTCTCTCTTTCTCTCTACTCCTTCTCTCTCTCTCTCTCTCTCTATTCCTCCTCCTCTCTCTCGCTCTACTCCTTCTCTCTCTATATTCCTTCACTCTCTTTCTCTACTCCTCTCTCTCTTCCTTCTCTCTCTCTTTTTATTCTTCCTCCTCTCTCTCTCTACTCCTCTCTATACTCCCTCTCTCTCTCTCTCTACTCCTCTCCACACTCTCTACACCTTCTCTTTCTATATTCCTTTCACTCTCTCTCTACTTCTCTCTCTCTCCTCTCTCTCTCTCTCCTCTCTCTCCCTTTCTCTCTCTACTCTTCTCTCTCTCTACTCCACTCTCTCTCTACTTCTCTCTCTACTCCTCTCTCTCTCTCTAACTACTCCTCTCTCTCTGTCTTAGTCCTCTCTTTCCTTTCCCTCCTTGTAACTCCTTCTCTCTCCATCCCTCTCTCTCTCCTTAATCTCTTTCCTCCTCTCTCCCTCTCTCACCACCTCTACCCCTCTTCTTCTTCCTCTCTCTCTCTCCCTTCTCTCTTTCCTCCCCACTTCTAATCTTCTCTCCCTCTCTCTTGTTCCTCTCTATTCCTCCTCCTCTCTCTCTACTCCTCTCTCTCTCTCTCCTCTCTCTCTCTCTCCTCCTCTCTCTCTCTACTCCTCTCTCTCTTTCTCTCTCTCTACTCCTCTCTCTCTCCACTCCTCTTTCTCTCTACTCATTCTCTTTATATATTCCTTCCTCTCTCTCTACTCTCTCTCTCTTCTCTCTACTCCCTCTCTCTCTCTGTCTTTAGTCCTCTCTTTCCTTTCCCTCCTTGTCACTCCTTCTCTCTCCCTCCCTCTCTCTCTCCCAAATCTCTTCCACCTCTCTCCCTCTCTCACCACCTCTACCCCCTCTTCTTCCCCTCTCTCCTTTCCCTTCTCTCTTTCCTCCCCACTTCTAATCTTCTCTCCTCTCTCATTCCTCCTCCTCTCTCTCTCTACTCCTTCTCTTTCTATATTCCTTCACTTTCTCTCTCTACTTCTCTCTCTCTCCCTCCTCTTCTCACTCTCTCTGCTAGCCCCCTCTCTATTCTCTCTCTCTCTCTCCTTCCACTCCTCGTCATTCCTTCTCTCTCTCTCCCCCTAATCTCTTCCCTCCTCTCTTCTCTCTCCTCTCTCTCTCTTTCCTCTCTATTCCTCCTCCTCTCTCTCTTTAATCCTCTCTCTACCTCTACTCATTTCCTTTCTATATTCCTTCACTCTCTCTCTACTTCTCTCTCTACTCCACTCTCTCGCTCGCTCTTCCTCCTCCGCTCACTCTCTACTACTCCCCCTCTCTCTCTATTCTCTCTCTCTCTCTTTAGTCCTCTCTTTCTCTCCTTTCTCGTCACTCCCTCTCTCTCTCCCCCTAATCTCTTCCTCCTCTCTCTCCCTCTCTCACCACCTCTACCCCCTCTTCTTCCCCTCTCTCCTCTCCTTTCTCTCTTTCCTCCCCACTTCTAATCTTCTTCTCCTCTCTCCTCTTTCCCTCTCTATTCCTCCTCCTCTCTCTTTTTAATCCTCTCTCTATCTCTACTCATTTCTTTCTAATTTCCTTCACTCTCTACTTCTCTCTCTACTCCACTCTCTCGCTCGCTCTTCTCCTCCGCTCACTCTCTACTACTCCCCTCTCTCTCTATTCTCTCTCGCTCTCTCTTAATCTCTTCCTCCTCTCTCCTCTCTCTCACCACCTCTACCCCCTCTTCTTCCCCTCTCTCCTCTCCCTTCTCTCTTTCCTCTCCACTTCTAATCTTCTCTCCCTCTCTTTCCTCTCTATTCCTCCTCTCTCTCTCTCTCTACTCCTTTTCTTTCTATATTCCTTCACTCTCTCTCTCTCTACTTCTCTCTCTCTCTACTCCTCTCTCTCGCTCGCTCTTCCTCCTCCGCTCACTCTCTACTACTCCCCCTCTCTCTCTATTCTCTCTCGCTCTCTTTAGTCCTCTCTTTCTCTCCTTCCTCGTCACTCCCTCTCTCTCTCCCCCTAATCTCTCCCTCCTCTTCTCACTCTCTCTGCTAGCCCCCTCTCTATTCTCTCTCTCTCTCTCTCTCTCTCCTTCCACTCCTCGTCACTCCTTCTCTCTCCCTCTCCTCTCTCTCCCTAATCTCTTCCTCCTCTCACTCTCTCACCACCTCTACCCTCTCTTCTTCCCCTCTCTCTCTCCCTCCTCCTGTCACTCTCTCTGCTAGCCCCCTCTCTATTCTCTCTCTCTCTCTCTCTCCTTCCACTCCTCGTCATTCCTTCTCTCTCCCTCCCTCTCTCTCTATTCTCTCTCGTTCTCTTTAGTCCTCTCTTTCCTTTCCCTCCTTGTCACTCCTTCTCTCTCCCTCCCTCTCTCTCTATTCTCTCGCGCTCTCTTTAGTCCTCTCTTTCCTTCCCTCCTTGTCATTCCTTCTCTCTCCTCCTCTCTCTCTATTCTCTCTCTCTCTCACTCCTCCCTCTCTCTCTCTCCCTAATCTCTTCCTCCTCTCTCACCACCTCTACCCCCTCTTCTTCCCCTCTCTCCTCTCCCTTCTCTCCTTCCTCTCTATTCCTCCTCTCCCTGCCCTCGTCTCCTCCTCTTCTTCTCCTCCCTCCAGCCCCGCGCGTCGTCGTCGTTCCTTATGCATTACCCATCCATCGCGTGGGCCTGACACCTCTCCAACATAAAACCGTGGCGCAGTGGTAAAATATTTCTCTCCTGGTGCAAGTAAAGCTTTGTCTGCGCCCTGATCTATTGGATATAAAAATAACGCGGAGGATTTGACGCGGGGCTCTACCTCACGCGCACACTCCAGCTGGATGAAGACGGATCGGGATCGGGATCGTGGCGGCGGTGATGGCGGTGGAGGTGGTGGTGGTGGGGGGGGGTGAGGATGATGGGAGCGGCGCGTCCAGCGGAGAGGCATCATTCAGCGGACTCCCGGAGCCCCTCTCTGCCCGCGGAGCTCTGCTATTGATCACACGGCCCATAATTAGGCTATGCACGGATTTGCTCTGTAATCGGCTTTGGGGGCAAACTCGCCGCCGTCTTTTCAATGCCCTCTCAAAAAAAAAATATAATACGTCGAAGGGAGGCGAAAATGAAAGCGCGATCGGCCGCCGTGTTGACAGATTAGACCCGAGCGTGTTTATGTCCCCCCAATACGGAATAATAAAGCCGGGTTACTTTCGGGCCACTGTCATTGTGCCTTTGAGCAACGCGTAACCTGGATTGCTCTTGCATATGAAATACAATTCCGCGGCGGCGAGGTGAGGATAAACGCCGCGGGCCGACGAGAGCGAACGCAGATTAAACCGAGAACAGGAAGGTCGACGGTTTTAAAACAAAAGTTGATGTTACGTTCAAGTGAATCACCTTTGTCTTCTGAGTCCTGGACGTTCAGACCTCACTCTCCCCAGACACCTCCTCCAGGGGAATTGTGGGCCAGACTCGGGGTCAATCATGATAAACGTGGAATTAGACAAATATTTCCCAACGTTTTCCAAAATAACATCGTGCACATTAGTCAGGCTGGTGCCACCAAGTGCCTCCGCTCAATTTCATTTCTCTCCAGCGACTAGATCAGGAATCAAAATACACTAGACAGTTTAAAAGAACCACAAAAGTGCGAGTTCGGGCACCAGCCAATCAGCGAAGAGTCATATATTCTGTGTTGGCAAAGATTCCCGAGATCAAGGATTTAAAGCCGGAACAAAGAGAATGTTTGGTGAATTTTATCAAGGTGAAAGACGTTATTGTCCTTCTTCCTACGGGATTTGAGAAGAGCTTTATATACCAGTTAGGCCCGTTAACGGCGCATTACATATGTCACGCCCAAATAGCAGCGATCGGTTAAATTAAAAAAAGTACCTGCCTACTGTCGAGCGAACGAATCCTAATGCTGCGAGGTCACACAGTTTCTACGAAGTGAAATCTGCTAACTACGTGCAAATAGCATCGTTTTCAAAAAAGTTTTCGTTAACATCAACCCGCCTAAATACGCCGTCAAGCACAGGTCGGACCCAAAACCGAGGTTGAGGTCAGACCAAAAGCTGCAGTGTTGGCGGTGACGGCGACTTGGTCTTCAAGTAGGAATGAGAAGTTCTAAAACGTCTGACCTCTGAGTCTCATTGGTCTGTGGTCATGGAGATGAAACATCAGCTGTGTGAGCAAATGTAAACACATGAAAAGTGTTTCAGCAGAAGAAATGCGACTGTTGCTCTGACGCTTCATCATCATCATCATCAGAGCAAAAGAGAAACACTGGTCGCACTTTTACCGCGTCAGCTCCTAAAACTCTGTTTATCTCACTTTACACACAAACACCAAACTGCAGTTTTCCAGAATCATCACTCTAACCGGAGTTTTTAGAAAGATTTGTTTTCAGAGGCTGTTTGCGTATAAAAGATGGGTGCAAACAAAGGGAAATGTCTCAGTTTTTAAAAATACCCGTGCATGTGTAAACCTGGGCAGTAGTTACAGTCACGTGTAAACTCTCCACCCCTTTCCATGTAGCTCGACGAGGGATTTCTGGATCATATGTATTGTGCTGAATAACTCAAATGTTATTTAATTAAATGTCTATTACCACTCTAAATGTGATGAGTATCTTTGTGCACTCATAAACAGATGATAGTTGTGTAGATGTTTTACAGCCATCAAACTGCACCACGTCTTAGTCTGCGTTCAAACTGCAGGGCTCAATGCTCAGTTCGGATTTTTTGCGAGGTCGTTCACATTTCTAATTAAACGTGACTTGTATGTGATCTCCAGTGTGAACTTTAAACGCCCCAAAACTGTCCCGCATGTGCACTGGAGGACACAATGAGTGCGTATACATGCACATCAATAACCCGGTTATTATCCATATCCCGGTTCTGTCAGTGTTCGTGTTACTGCGTTTACATGAGCACTGAGAAACCGGGACACTCATATCCGCGTGTACATGATCAAATGGAGTATCCCGGTTTCTTGACATAATCTTACAAATGCGCAGGCGCAAAAATTAACTTAAATCAATTTCATAAACCAGGAAAAATACAAACCGTGAGCTCCTTTAGCATAAGAAGCTAAGGAGCTACGAGATCTCCCACAATCCACTGTGCAGATTCTTCATTAAAATCTTCTGCATAAATAAACTCAACTTTACAACATATAAACCATAAACACTATAGACACATCAGCCCGTTTGATCAGATCATTCAGCTGTGATCACATTTGTTTACGTTTTACAGAAACGAAACTTAAGACCGTTTGGCTAATTAGCATAAACTGTTAGCGGCGATAAAAACAACTCGCTCCTTGCGCCGCTGATGTGATCAGTTTCTTTTGGACTAAATGACACGACTCTGTGGATTATGTGTGTTATTTCTGTGACAGAAGAGGTGCTGATGATGGTGAGTCTGTTCTGTGTGTGTGTTGTATAGGAGATAGTTCATGTTTTAGCTTTTCAGCGTCACACGAGTGCAGGTCGTACGAGTGCAGATTGTACGTGTGCAGGTTTAGCGCAGCTCTTAATTTTACAGTCATTTCACTCGTTTGGTCACTTTATTTATGTTGGTCAATTTATTTATGTCACTACTGTTGTGGTGAAAGGCTGGAAAGTGTCTTTTGGACGCATGTGACTCAACTTTATGTTGCAGTAACCGGGATACTGCGTTTACATGCCACAAGTATCCCGGTTACTATCGGAATAAACCAGCTACAGTAACCCGGTTTCTAATAACCGGGATACTGCCATAACCGGGTTACTGAAACCGGGTTACTGCGTTTACATGCACCATCAAGAAACCGGGATACTCAAAAAACCCGATCATAACCGGGTTATTGATGTGCATGTATACGCACTCATTGACGTCACACACAACGAGTATGCTCAGTGTTTACGCAAGTCACCTAAACACGGACGCAGCATCGAGCACTTGGAGATTTTAAAGTTGCCAGAACGTGTCCAGATTATTTGTTTTAAGGAGGAGATTCAGAAGGAGAAGGACGAGGTTTTTTGGCCGTGGTGTTTTGTGGGACAGTGACAATCTGAAGAAAAAATGAACATGTGGGTGCAGAGTCACGGCCAAGAGTGGTGGGATTGGTCTGTTCAGACACAATTTTCATCTGACGAGAAGAACGTTTGTGTACATTTGTGAGTGTGTAGGTGGGATGAATGCGACCTGGCCGTTCAGACTGAAGTCGCATGTCAAAAGATCAGATGTGCATCGGTTTCAGGAGCGCATATCCGAGCGGCCTGGGTCACATTTGAAAAAAATCGGATCTGTGTCGTTCAGACTGTCGTTAAAAGATCAGATTCATGTCGCGTAGGGGCCAAAAAATCGGATTTGGGTCACTTCAGGCTGCAGTCTGATCACACAAATTGACCTCGAGGAGCAGCGACTCTACCCTGAGCTCCGCGTCGCTCGTCCAGCCGAGGCAACGCATTTACGCCTTTTCTTTTCATCGTAGAGTCACATATTATTTGCTTTAGAAGTGTACTGGTTCTCTAAATGTTGGTAATTTTCATTTTTAGTATGTTTATTGCCTTTGTGGCTGGCTCTTGCACCCTCACTGTAACACGATAATGGATTTTTGATGTACTTTTCCATAATAGGGCTTTAATAGAATGGCTGTTTTACATTTTAGAGCTTCCTATTTAGAACACTTAATAAACTCCGGAATAGGCCGGTTACATTTCTTTGCGATTACGGCTGTTTCTGTTGTAATTGTTTGGAGATTGGTGCTTAAATTTGCATCTCCTGCCTTTAAACTGGTCCATTTAAATACATACATGTTTCCTTGACTATTATGATAATTATAGCGCGCGCCAAATCTCGTGTTTCTCTGTGTTTCTCTGAGCTTTGGGATCGGTTGAAAAGCCCCCCGCTGTCTCCTCTAAACGCTTCTAATTAAAACGCGTAAAATTGTTCGCCATTAAAACAAAGAGAGGAGGAAAAAAAAAAGGACAATGAGATATTTTCTGATGTGTGGAAAAAGCTTAAAAAGTCATAAGAGTGTTGTGACAATATGGAAATTTCAAACTCAATTTCGATACTAAGGAGTAGATTCGATGCTCAGTACTGATTTCGATACTACGATGATACTAAAAACAATCTTTCTTAAGACGATAGAAGGTGATTTTTAATATTAAATCGTAGCATTTTCTTTTCTTTTCCCATGTGAAGTTATGTCTGTGTAATTCCTCAGTGGTTCAGGTCGAAACCAGGTCTAAACCAGGTCGAATCTAGGTCGAATCCAGGGAGAAACCAGGTCGAAACCAGGTTGAAACCAGGGCGAAACCAGGTCGAAACCAGGTTGAAACCAGGACTAAACCAGGTCCAAACCAGATCTAAACCAGGGCGAAACCAGGTTGAAACCAGGTTAAAACCAGGTCAAAACTAGGTCAAAACCAGGACTAAACCAGATCTAAACCAGATCTAAACCAGGGCGAAACCAGGTTGAAACCAGGTCAAAAACCAGGTCAAAACCAAGTTAAAACTAAGTCGAAATCAAGTGAAAACCAGTTTGAAACCAGGGCGAAATCAGTTCTAAAGCAGGGCGAAACCAGGTCTAACCAGGTCAAAACCAGGTCAAAACCAGGTCAAAACCAAGTCGAAACCATGTCAACACCAGGTCTAAACCAGATCTAAACCAGGTCAAAACCAGGTCAAACGCATGTCAAAACTACTTCGAAACCAGGTCCAGTGCCGAACACTGGTCTATGTCCTCTTATACTTGTCCTGGTCTCAAACTTGCGGCCCCCGAGATCATTTCTAGCGGCCAAAAAGACAATTTCTAATTTCTATTAATGGTGACCCTCTGATAAAACGCACAGGACAGTTTAAACTACAGTTCCCATAATGCACTGCTGCCTGTAGCCCCTCACCTGCTGCCTGTTGGAATCAAATATCACTCTTAAGTTCATACTTCATAAGAACATGAGAACTTTGCTCTTGTTCTTGAGGTGATAAGAACTAGAACAAAGTTTGTTTGGGCTCTGACATGTCACACTTCAAAAGACGTTCTGCTGCCCAACTGGCCCCGGGGATTTTTTTTTTGTCCTCTTTTTTTTTTTTTTTTTTTTTTGGAGACCCGCCTTTTGGCTTTTGCAAACTTGTCACAGAGATTACTCCAGACTTTTCTACACTGATTTTTGTCTGAGCCTAAAATATCGACGATCTCCCTCTGTGAACTTCTTGTCATTTGGCGTCTTTATCGTCACTGAGCGTCGTGTCGTACAGATGTTTGTATTTTCTCATCATTTCCTCCAGCTGTGACTCAAAACCATCTTTTTTTTTTTCTTGTTCTGCACCGGTGAGGAAGCAGATAAACCACGGCCACATAAATAACCAGTCAGAGCGAAGATGTCGGACAGAACTGCCAAACTAACCAACAAAGTTTTGCTCAGCTGAAGTGTCGAGAACAAACCATAAGAAGTGACCAACAAGAGCTGGACCAACAAAAAGACATCATTTTGTTCGGCCCAATCTGGGTGCAAAAACAAAGTTCTTACGTTTTTATGAAGTATGAAAAGGCCTTTACTTTTTAGAGAGAAAGAAGTGGAACTGAACATTATATCAATAAGTTCTCCATATGAAAAGAAATTAGAGTTTTGTTTAGTTTGTTTGTTTGTTTTTTTTTAAGTAGATGCAAAAATGGCAGGTTTTATTCACTATTTCCTTTTTGATTATTCCTTTAACGCAGTTTGATCTTGGTAGAAGTTTTTGTTTTAATTTTGCTTAACTTATTGTGTTAAAAAAATACAATATTGTGATGATAACTTCCACAGTAAAACATATAGTTATCAAATATCTCTTTGTCATATCATGCAGCTGTTATAAAAAGTATCAGACCACACATTGGATTCAACTTTATTCAAGTTTTATTAGTTTGACATATTTAATACGTATAACAAGATGTTATAAAACACAGGTGTCAAACATACGGCCCGGGGGCCAGATCCGGCCCTCCAAGACCTTTAATCTGGCCCTCGGCTGATTTTCTACTCAAATATTTTAGTTATATTTTCTATTAAAATCTTGTTAATTTTCTGTGGTGTTTATCACAGCAGCGTCTCCAGCGTCTCTGTACGTGGCCCCTCCCACCAGAGCAGCACAAATGAAGACTTGTCTCTTTCCAAACGCTCTTAAAGGACGATCGTTTTGACTGTTGACCGTGACACCCTCATCAGAAAAATGTCCAACATGAGAAAAGTGGAGCCGAGTGCAGGATTTTCCAAGAAAAATGTACTTATTCCTATTTACATACAAGTTCATGTTAAAACATTGTGTTGGAATTACATTTTTCTTTAAGTTTCAAGTTGTTCATAATATTATAATATTTTGTAAAAGAAAGAGTTCATCAATTAAAAAAGATTTCTGTAATAGATTTGTGTTTCTCTGCACAAATATTTGAACTTATTGTTATTTTTGGGGTTTATATATGACATGAGTTTTCTGATCCGGCCCCTTTGGGATCAAAATAGTTTGGATACGGCCCCCGGACCAAAATGAGTTTGACACTCCTGTTCTATGTAGTTCCCTACTGTATTGTGCTGTATTTTACTGCATCGTACTGTATATTACTGTAGTACTTTTGAGGATACTACATCACAGTACTTCAGTTCCATCCAAAGTAACTAACAGAGAAGTGGGAGGGACATGGTATTTTCTAAGAACATATATATTTTTAGGAGAAGCATCACGTTTTCTCAAGTCACAGGCCAAGTCATTGAGTTTCAAGTCCGAGTCGAGCCCCAAGTCTTAGTTTTTTTTTTATCAAGTCAAGTCTCAAGTCCTAAAATTAGTGACTCAAGTCTGACTCAAGTCCAAGTCAAGTCCCACTTCTGCAATCGCCAGCAGAGCCCAAAGGAAGTCGTCATCCGCATGTTTCCAAACGTCTTCCGGTTTCGTGACATAAACGTGAATAGAGCTTATTGTTTTTTTGTGTTTTACTCCAAAAAAAAAAAACGTCTTCAATTTTGCAGTTTTACAATGAAAACCTCGGCTAATTAAAGACGCAATATGTCACTTTTCTTCTGGACGTTCAACCAACCTTCTGTATACATGTTTTTTTTTTAGATAAATATGTTTTAGCAATAAGATTTAAAGCCGTACTGTGGAACATTCCGGGCGCAGCAGCAGCGTGTTAAGCTCGCGTGTCCAACCCGCCATTAGAAAAGTTACAGAGTGAACCTTTAAATTGGGGTTGGCTCCTCTCGCTCTTATCGCTAAAAAGGCGTTGGGCGAGTTTGAATTCCATTTTCTTTTCCATTTGCGAGTAGAAATGACAGTGACACTCGTTGGACGTTTGCGTGTCTCCTTCTCCTTCTCTCCTTCTCTCTCTCTCTCTCTTTCGCTTTCTATCGCTGTTTATCCTCTCTTTTTCTCCTCGCTCACTCCCATCTTCTCCATTTTCTCTGCTCCCCTCCTTTCGTTTTTTTTCTTGTCTATCTCTGTCTCTCCTCTCTCTTTCTCTCTATCACTTCTTCTCTCTCTCTCCTCTCTTTCTGTCTTTGCGCTCGCTCTCTCCCTCTCCTCTCTATCTCTCCTTCTCTTCCTTCTTCCACGCTCTCCTCTTTCTCTTGTTTCCTCTCCCCTCCCTCCTCTCTCTATTTCTCCTTCTCTCACCTCTCCCTCCCTCCGTCTCTACCTCTCGCTCTCTTTCACTCCTTCTCTCTTCTCTCTCCTCTCTTTTGTCAACTCTTTCATCTCCTTCTCTCTCTCTCTCCATTCTTCTCTTTCTCGTTTCCTCTCCTCTTTCTCTTGCTTCCTCTCCCCCCCTCTCTCTATTTCTCCTTCTCTCCCTCCCTCCGTCTCTACCTCTCGCTCTCTATCACCCCTTCTCTCTTCCTCTCCTCCTCTCTTTGTCACTCTTTCACTCCTTCTCTCCTCTCCTCTCCATTCTTCTCTTTCTCGTTTCTTCTCCTCTTTCTCTTGCTTCCTCTTCCCTCCCTCCTCTCTCTATTTCTCCTTCTCTCACCTCTCCCTCCCTCCGTCTCTACCTCTCGCTCTCTTTCACTCCTTCTCTCCTCTCCTCTCTTCTCCTCAACGCTCTCCTCTTTCTCGTTTCCTCTCCTCTTTCTCTTGCTTCCTCTCGCTCTCATCTCCCCCTCTCGCTATCACTCCTTTCTCTTGTTTCCTCTCCTATCCCTCTCTTTATCACTCCTCTTTTCTTCTACCTTCTCCTCTCTCTCTCCTCTCCCCCTCTCTCTATCACTTCTTCTACCTCTCATTTCCACCTCTCTCTATCACTCCTTCTCTCCTTTCCTCCGTCTCTACCTCTCGCTCTCTATCACCCCTTCTCTCTTCCTCTCCTCCTCTCTTTGTCACTCTTTCACTCCTTCTCTCCTCTCCTCTCCATTCTCCTCTTTCTCGTTTCTTCTCCTCTTTCTCTTGCTTCCTCTCGCTCTCATCTTCCACCTCTCTCCTATCACTCCTTCTCTCCTTTCTTCCACACTCTCCTCTTTCTCTCGTTTCCTCTCCCCCTCTCTCTGTTTCTCCTTCCACCTCTCTTCTACCTCTCTCGATCTCTTTCTACCTCTCCTCTCCGCCTCTATCCCTCCTTCTCTCCTCTCCTCAACACTCTCCTCTTTCTTTTGCTTCCTCTCCCCATCCCTCTCTCTATTTCTCCTTCTGCCTCTCCTATCCCTCTCTTTATCGCTCCTCTTTTCTTCCACCTTCTCCTCCCCTCTCTCCTCTCCCTCTCTCTATATCACTTCTTCTACCTCTCATTTCCACCTCTCTCCTATCACTCCTTCTCTCCTTTCTTCCACACTCTCCTCTTTCTCTTGTTTCCTCTCCCCCTCTCTCTCACCTCTCCCTCCCTCCGCCTCTACCTCTCGCTCCCTATCACCCCTCCTCTCTTCCTCTCCTCCTCTCTTTGTCACTCTTTCACTCCTTCTCTCCTCTCCTCTCTTCTCCTCGACATTCTCCTCTTTCTCTTGTTCCCTCTCCCTTTCTCTCTGTTTCTCCTTCTGCCTCTCCTATCCCTCTCTTTATCACTCCTCTTTTCTTCCACCTTCTCCTCTCTCTCTCCTCTCCCCCTCTCTCGATCTCTCCTTCTATCTGTCGTCTATGTATCACTTCTTCTACCTCTCCTCTGTCTCTCTTTATCTCTTTCTACCTCCCCTCTCCACCTCTATCACTCCTTCTCTCCTTTCTTCCACACGCTCCTCTTTCTCTTGTTTCCTATCCCTCTTTCTATTTCTCCTTCTGCCTCTCCTATTCCTCTCTTTATCACTCCTCTTTTCTTCTACCTTCTCCTCTCTCTCTCCTCTCCCCCTCTCTCTATCACTTCTTCTACCTCTCACTTCCACCTCTCTCTATCACTCCTTGTCTTCTTTCTTCCACGCTCTCCTCTTTCTCTTGTTTCCTCTCCCCCCCTCCTCTCTCTATTTCTCCTTCTCTCACCTCTCCCTCCCTCCATCTCTCAAGATTTCCTCTACCTCTCTTTGCCCTTGCTCTCTCCCTCTCCTCTCCTCCTCTCTATATCACTCCTTCTCTCCTTTCTTCTCCTCAACGCTCTCCTCTTTCTCGTTTCCTCTCCTCTTTCTCTTGCTTCCTCTCCCTCTCATCTCCCCCGCTCTCTATCACTCCTTTCTCTTGTTTCCTCTCCTATCCCTCTCTTTATCGCTCCTCGTTTCTTCCACCTTCTCCTCTCTCTCTATCTCTTCTTCTACCTCTCCTTTCCACCTCCCTCTATCACTCCTTCTCTCCTTTCTTCCACACTTTCCCCTTTCTCTTCTTTCCTCACCCATCTCTCTATCTCTCTTTCTACCTCTCCTGTCCCTCTCTTTATCGTTCCTCTTTTCTGCCACCTTCTCATCTCCCTCTCTCTCAATCTCGTCTTCTACCTCTCCTCTCTCTATCTCTTTCTACCTTTCCTCTCCACCTTTCTTCTCTCCTCTCTCCCACCTTCTCCTCTTTCTCGTGTTTCCTCCCCCTTTCACCTCTCCTATCCCTCTCTTTATCATTCCTCTTTTTTTCCACCTTCTCCTCTCCCTGTGATCTCCCCCTCTATCTCTATCACTCCTTCTCTCCTCTCTCCCACACTCTCTTTCTTTCTCTTGCTTCTTCTCCCTCCCTTCTCCCTCTCTTTCTCTTTCCCCCTCTCTTTGTCTATCTCTCCTCTCCTCATCTCTTCTACCTCCTCCCTCTCTCTCTGTCTCTTCTTCTACCTCTCCTCTCTCTATTTCTCAATCTCTCCTCCTACTTCTCCTATCCCTCTCTTCATCACTCCTCTTTTCTTCCACCATCTCCTCTCTCTCTCTCTCTTTATCTCTTCTACCTCCTTTCCTGCTCTCTATTTCTCCTTCTACCTCTCCTCTCTCTGTTTCTTCTTTTACCTCTTCTCTTCTCCCTCTCTCCTTTCCATCCTCTTTCTCTATATATTTTTCTCCATGTTTGTTGGTAGCAGTGCAGTATTTACGTGTGAGATCTGAGTGTGGGCGTGGTCTCGTACCCTGAGTGTGGGCGTGGTCTCGTACCTTGTCCCCTCAGAGCTGTGTGTGTATACAGGAAGAGACAGCAGGTTTGAGTGTGGGCGTGGTCTCGTACCCTGAGTGTGGGCGTGGTCTTGTACCCTGAGTGTGGGCGTGGTCTTGTACCCTGGTTATCAACCCGGCCCATGTGCGGGAGAACTCAAATCCTGAGGGACGTCATGAGGGAATTCAGTTTAGACCTGGTTTAGTCCTGGTTTAGACCTGGTTTAGACCTGGTTTAGACCTGGTTTAGACCTGGTTTAGACCTGGTCTGTCACTGTGAGTTCAGGTATTCCCTGGTTAAGTACCGGTATGGTTTTTGTTTAGTCCCAGGATCAGTTCTGGTATAGTCCTGGTTTAGATCTGGTTTAGACTTGTTTTAGTCTGGTTTTAGTCCTTGTATATTCCTGGTTGAGTTCTGGTTTAGACATGGTTTAAACCTGATTTAGTCCTGGTTTAGTCTATTATTCCGTGGTTCAGTATTGGTATAGTCCTGGTATAGTTTTGGTTTAGACCTGTTTTAGTCCTGGTGTAGTCCTTGTATAATCCTAATTTAGACCTGATTTAGTCCTAGTATTGTCCTGGCTTAGTCCTGGTTTAGTCCTGGTTTAGACCTGGTTTATTTCTCTTATAGTCTTGGTTTTGTCCTGGTCTGTTTCTGTTTTTTACAGTTTTTGTTTTTTTGTTTTGTTTTTTTAGTTCAGGTATGCCCTGGTTCAGCCCTGGTTCAGCCCTGGTTCAGCCCTGGTTTTAGTCCTGGTATAGTTCTGATATAGTTCTGGTTTAGACCTGATTTAGACCTGGTTTAGTCCTCATATAGTCTTGGTTTAATCCTGGTCTGTTTCTGTTTTTAACTGGTTTATTTTTACTGGTTTATTTTTTCATTCCCTGGTTCAGTATTGGTTCAGTCTTTGTTTAGTTCTTGTATAGTCCTGGTTTAGTCCTTGTTTAGACCTGGTTTTGTCCTGATCTGTTATTGGTTTTTTTACTGGTTTAGTTTCAGTAATGGTTTCAGGACTGGTTTAGTCCTGGTTTAGACCTGGTATAGTCCAGGTTTAGTCTTCGTTTAGTCCTGGTTTAGTCCTGATTTAGACTTGGTTTAGTCTTTGTATAGTTCTGATTTAGTCCTGGTTTAGACCTGGTTTAGTCCTGGATTAGTTCTAGGTTAGTCCTTGTATAGTTCTGCTTTAGAGCTGGTTTAGACCTGTTATAGTCTTGATTTTGTCCTCTTATAGTCCTTGTTTAGACCTGATTCAGACCTGGTTCAGACCTGGTTTAGACCTGGTTCCTGGTTTAGTCCTGGTTTATCTAGCGCTTCCAGTCCATTTGCAGTAAACCTGAGGTGACTCCGGTTTAAAACATTCTGCCAATTGACGCCAGAAGAAGCTTTGTGCGTTTCTAAAGGCTGTGAGGGGTAATGCGGAGTCATTCTCTTTGTTTATGGCCTATTTACACGATCCGACCTTAAGAGAAATAATATGATAATTTAAACTATCCACAATGACTAATCCTTTCCTGCTCTGAGCTCTTATTCTGACAAAATGCCAACGAGGAAACGGAGCCTGGCGCGGCTGTAGCGTCTCATAACCACACAAGTATAAAACGCACGGCTCTGTTTTATATAAGCCGGTGGTGTGGATGCGATTCGCCCCCTACAGGTCCAAGAACGCACTCTGCTGCCTCTGCGTTTTCATTGTGGAGCTGTGAATGCGCCGATGAAGAGAGAAACGAGTCCAAAAAAAAAAAAAAAAAAAAAAAAAAAAGCGCTGTTGCCTTCGTTTGGGGTTAAGCAGAGCGGTTTAAGTGGGTGGAGGTGGGGGTAAGGCGAGGCTTGACTCACTGAGAAAGGACAGCTGTACGCGGGGTGATCTATAAAGCGCATTGGATTTCTGTACGCGCGCGGGCCGGGGACCTCCAGTCTGAAAAGTCTGGAAAATGTTTGCGTAAAGAGTTGCTGTCGGTTCAATAATCCAGTGCGGTCACATCATCGGCATATGTTTGGGTGTTGATCCGGACAGCGAGGAAGAGGAGGGGAGAGAGGGTGGAGGGAGATTGGAGGGGGGGTGGCACCGGGGCAGTCACGGCTCGGAACATATCGGTCAATGTGTGCAGGCGGGGGAGGGGGGGGAGTGGATGTGTGGACACGGCAGGTTGCTAATTCAACACTTTCCTCGGTTTAGGGCCTTTTCGCGCCTTTATGGGAGGGGAGCGCGCGTGGGTTGAACGTGCGAGGGTGGAGGGGGATGACTGGGAACATGGGGCTGGACTGGGTCTGTCAGTGCTAAACCACCTTCTCTCCAAAATCATCCCATGACCATGCGTAAAAGCCGTGCGTAATTTGGAACTGTACCTCATTAGCGACACTGTGGAAACATAAACATATCAGTTTCCTTAAAAATGTGTAGGTTGTTCGTGTTTGTTTTAGCTTCAACATGAACAAATCTTCATTATACTGACATTTCTAACATTTGAAAATGGTGGGACTGACAGAATAAGCTCTGTCTCTCTCAAAATCCATTGTATCCCCTGCGTAATTTGGAACTGCACCTCATTACGAACACTGTAAAACGTAAACATTATGCATATCCTTAATAATGTGTAGGTTGTTCGTATTTCTTTTAGTTTCAGCATGAATACATCTTCATTACAGTGACATTTATAACATGTTAAGATAGTGGGACTGGCAACATGGGCTAGAGCCATTCGAAATCCATTGTAAATCCATTGTTTCCCGTGCGTAATTTGGCACTGCACCCCATTGTCATTAACATTACGCATTCCCTTAATAATTTGTGTGTTGTTAGTATTTCTTTTAGCTTTGTTGACATGAACAAATCTCCATTACATTGAATGAAGACAGTGGGACTGAGAACATGGAGTGGAATGGGTCTGTCTCTCTCGAAATCCAATGTAAGTGTAGATATTCCGTGCGTAAATTGGAGCTGTACCTCATTACGAACACAACACCTTAATAATGTGTATGTTGTTCATATTTGTTTTAGTTTCAACATGAATAAATCTTCATTACATTGACATTTCTAACATTTGAAGATAGTGGGACTGGCAACATAGGCTGGAATGGCTCTGTGTGTCAAAATCCATTGTAAATCCATTGGATCCCGTGCGAAATTTGGAACTGTACCCCATTACGAACACTGTAAAACGTAAACATTATGCATTTCCTTAATTATTTGTATGTTGTTGGTATTTCTTTAGAATCTTCATTACATTGAATGAAGATAATAGGACTGACAACATGGGCTGGACCAGCTCTGTCTCTTTCAAAATCCATTGTAAGTGTACATATTCCGTGCGTAAATTGGAGCTGTACTTCATTACGAACACTGTAAAACGTAAACATTATGCATTTCCTTAATAATGTGTAGGTTGATCGTATTTCTTTTAGTTTCAACATGAATACATCTTCATTACATTGAATTTCTAACATTTCAAGACTGACAACATAGGCTGGACCAGCTCTGTCACTCAAAATCCATTGTATCCCGTGCGTAATTTGGAAGTGTACCTCATTACGAACACTGTAAAACGTAAACATTATGCATTTCCTTAATAATGTGTACGTTGTTCGTATTTCTTTTAGTTTCAGCGTGAATAAATCATCATTACATTGACATTTCTAACATTTGAAGACAGTGGGACTGACAATATAAACTGGAGTAGCTCTGTCTCTCTCAGAATCCATTGCAGGAGTGTAGATGCCCCGTGCGTAAATTGGAACACCCCCCTCCTTTTCCCAACACTGTAAAACAAACCTTTATACATTCCCCTGGTTATATTTTGTTATTATTAGGATCTCTTTTAGTTGACCACTCGAAAACCTTCACACACTGCTTCAGATTGCTGACAAATGGAAACTGTGTGAGAATCGAGTGCTTCTGTAGATCCTCCTCCTCTCCAAATCCATTGTAAGATTAAAGATATCTCATGCGTAAACTGGAACCCTATTACCAACACTGTAATATATATTTTTGTTACTAGTTAGTCTAAGTTTTAGCTTCACTGGCAGTAAAATAAATGATTGTGGGAGTGACATTGGTTGGTCTGACTCTGTTTGCAGAACCCTCCTCCCCAAATTCAATGTCAGAACGTGCATATCCCGTGCGTAAATGCGTAAATTGGAGCTCTACCCTATTACCAACACTGTAAAAATACTGACATTATGAGTCCTTAATATGTTTGTGTGTTTGGTTTCATATTTTGGCTTCACTACCAAATACAAAACCCATCTTACTTTGCACTAGTCTGTTTTTATAACATTTTGGAGATGATATGAATCGACATGTCTTATATAAAAAGCGTAAAAAAATAGCTTACAAATCATCATAATTTAATTTTTATGATTTAAATTTGAGCAATTTTCGCGTTCCGTCATAAACTATGTGACAAAACGCGTTCATTTGCGTGTGTTTTTGTGCGTAAAAAATGTAAAAATCACTGCAGATTTAAACGCGCAAATATTAACCAGTTTGTTTTCCCCCGCAAATAAAATAACACATCTTTTAGTATCGCAATTCTGTTTTATAATACTGGGGAAAGGAGAGAGCGCGTAAGAGGGCGAATTTGTTTCCGAAATAAACGACATTGTAGTTGGGAGTGATCAATGCGCGCTCGTGTTAATTATGAATGCCTGAAACCGCCGGCTATAATTCTTGTGGAGAGCGCGCGGATCTGGGGGGAATAACAACTCCACAGCGCTCGTGTTTCTTTCTCTGCCAGAGTATTTTATTTCGACCCTTCACTTTTCCATCTGAACGTCACATTTTACGCACACGCCTCCTCCCCGTACCGTACGTCTTATCGCGTGCTCCTTGTATTTCTCCAAACCACCTCTCCCCCTCTCCTCTCTCCTCTCTTCTCCTCTCCTCTCTTCTCTTCTTCCCCCTCTCTCCTCTCTCCTCTCTCTCTCTCTCTCTCTCTCCCGGTATTGTCGCGCCTGAGCCTCGAGCCCGCAGCGAGATACAGACAAATAAAACGTGTCATGGCTAGAATGGATGATTGCGCGTGCATCTTCACAGCCTAATTCATTATCCTCAGATTAATTATCTCGCCGTTGTCGCAGTTCATTCGTGTGCACTTCATAAAGCGCAAATCTCAGGGGCTGCGGGTTTTTTTCCAGGAACACACGCGCAAAAGGAAAAAAAAAAAAAAACTGCACTCCGAGGCCTCGCTGGTGCGCTGTCCGAGGTGCTGCTTTTTGGAGATTGGCGAAGGAATGTGCGTAAAAACCAAGGAACGTATTTAAGGACAAAGAAAACGACATGTCCAAGTGTGAGAATAGCAAAACTGTTTTGAATCATCTTTAAAATTTCAAACGCAGACTCGGCTACAAGCTTGAGAAGAAAACTAACATTATTTTATGTCGAAACAAAACAGAAAAACGGCTTAAATTGTACGAAATGACGCGAGTTTTGAGTTGCGTATTCAAGATTTTGTGTTTCAGTGAAGATTTGTTGAATCATATCGTAAGAAATCTCAAATTTTAGTCACTTTTTTAAAAAAACTTTTACTCAAATGAGGTTATTTCGCGCTACTTTTAACAGTAAGACTCTTGTATGTTTGGGTTTACGTGCGTCATGGAGTCATGGAGCTGATGGAAATGCGTTCCAAGATAAGATAAGATAACAGTGTGTTTTATTGGCCTGTGATTAAACGCTGACAGTGTTTATTTTAAATCGAACAGTTTGATAAAATGTTTAAATCATCCATAATCTACGCGTACATTCTTAAACTGGCAGTAAAAACACGCGTGACGCACGGTAAAGTTGAGTTTGGGTTCGTGGCGTCTTTACGCACAGGCCCGCGCGCGCGTATATCGGCCTTTTAAACGTAACGTAAGTCTGTTTTTGTTTACCCCGGATGCTGCATTGAGCCTGGCTACAAATTCCAATTTACAACTCCAGGCTTCACCCGAATGGAAATGTGAGAATGAAATGTATTGCGATTGGAGGATTACAGTTGCTGAGGTTAAACCCGTTTTTTTTTTTTTTTTTTTTTTTTTTTTTGCATTTAATAGTATCTTTGCCTGGAGGGAGTGCAGATATTTTTAAGCTTATATTTTGATTTCTATTCGTGGATTAGCCTTCTCCCGTGCGCCTCTTTCTTTCTCCGTGGCTTATTCTAAATCGGGCGCAGATTATCCGCACTGACACGCTATCGAGGCATCTCCCAGTACTTCCGCATGCAAACAACAACAACTTTCAGTGTTAACATGTATTTAACACTAGAGTTTGGGCCCGGGGTATGCCCTCTCTCTCCGTATATATTCAGTTTTTTCTCTTTCCACTCACTCTCTTTCCCTGTTTCTGTCAAACTATGTCAAAATAGCAAAAGCGTAAAGGCCAAACATTATTATTAAACACTACGGATGCAACACTAACCGAAATATCGTGATTTCGTATCGTCAGAAGTCTCGCAATAACATCGTGAGCAGTCGCAATATATCGAATCGCAAGTTGTTGGTTTTTTTTGCTTAAATGCATTGTTTTATAGTTGAAACACCTTATAAACATCGGAAACTACATATCCCATGATGCATTTCAGCGCGGACGACGTGAAGAAATATGTTTTTTACATGAATTCTAGAAATTATGATGGTAATAGCTCGCACCGAAATCATGTCGAGGTATTTTAAAAGCAGAAAAGTGTCATATCGCTAAAATATCGCAATAAATATCGTACCGTGAGATGCATATCACGATAATATCATACCGAGCAATTTGGATATCGTTATATTTGTATTAAACCGTGACGTGACGATATCAAAATCACTCAATTTTCATGATACACAAATCACAGTACGATATTTATTGCAATATTTTGTGAGTATGTTGCTCTGACCGACTAAAATTCCTCGACAAAACTTGATTAAGATCTAAAAGTGCTTCATAACAGTTACTTTTTCATAAGTTTTACACTAAAACGGAGCAAAGGATCATGGTCTACGTAGTTCATGATGATAATTTAAGCGAAAAGACTTGTACGATATATTGTAACAGCCCCACGATATTATTGTGCCACTTTTGACGATACGATATCACAAAATTCCGGTTATTGTTACGTTGACACTATGAAACAGATCATTAAAAGCAGTTATAAGGTTTTGTCCAACTTTTTGAAGATAAAATTAAACAATAAATCCAGTTTGTGTTGACGGAAATTTCTTAAACTTTATCCGTTTTTGTCGTACGGACTCGGTATGTCATTACGATCTAACTCCACGCGTTTTCACACTAATTCCTCGCTGTTCTGTTATTGTAAATGTCTAAAAAAAACAACAACAACAACAAAAAAAAAAGCTGTTCTCTGCTCTCTTGAATCTCCCAACGTCACGTGATCGCGTCCTATTCCGGCGCTGCTGATTGCCCCGCGTCTGTGCGTAAATACGAACCGCCCAGTTGTCATGGAGCTCAATGACCCCAATGCTGCTCGGTCACACGCGGGTGGAAGCGCGAGCAGATGCGACACCCACAGAGGAGAAGAGAGAAGAGAGAGAGAAAGAGGAGAGAGAAGACAAAGTCAAGTCAATAATGCCATAAAAGGTACGAAAGAAAAAAATGGTCGCTAAATGAAAAAAAAAAAAAAAAAAAAAGACCCGTGAGGATGAGGAGATGAGGTTGGTGAGGAGGATAGGCCCCGCGTTTTGGAGCTTAGAGCCGTGAAGGTTGGCGGTGTGTGTGCGTGTGTGTGTGGGGGGGGTGTCCTCTGCGTGACGTGCGTGCGTGGCGTGGCAGATGCGTGATCATTTTGCGTAAGTACGGGCTGGATTAAAGGGACAAAATAAACGAGCCCCCTCTGACCGCCTCCTCTGAACTCCGGCAGTCATTTTGAGGCAATTCCCCGGATAACAAGCCCCCTTCCTCCTCCTTTTCCTCTTCCTCCCCCCCTCACCTTACGTAAATAATAAATACGTGGTTCAGTTTGAGGCCTGCCCCACGTTTTGTCTTTTTTTTTTTTTTTTTTTTTTGGAGAGTGAGGAGCAGAAAAAACCCGCGCGTCTTTGAAGGATTGACGCCGGATCTGCTCGTTTTCTTTTTTTTTCTTTTTTAATTTTTTGGAGATGCCTTTATTAATGAGTGAATGGTCCGGGGCAAACGCGCGGCTGTCAACTTTAGAGCCTCTTTAGAGCCTCTTTAGAGCCTTTCACACTTCCGCGTCCTCTCTCTACGTCACACCAGCGCCCCGGCACGCGCTCTGGAACACACAAATGAGGTTCATGTGAGAAGTGGGAAGAGAATGGACATTTGCTTCATCTGAGACTAAAACCACACGTCTTAAACCGTTTACCCACGTATTTCTGACTAAATATGAAACGATTTTTAGTAAATTTATAGTTATTTTAATCTAAATACGTCTGTTTTGGTTGACTTAGTTAAAAAATGTGGTCAAATATTATAATTTTTTACACTCAAAGACGTTTCATTTTCTTTTTACGCATACTTTTACGCACCACTTACGCACAGCTGTAGTGTCCACAAGCTTTATTAAACCAATTTAAAAACATGTTTTGCACAATAATTCACTTTTTGACCTGGGATACAACGCTTAAATATTTACTTAAGTTTTTTTTTTTTTTTTTTAATAGCTGTAAACAAAAACTAAATCCAAAAGTGAACACCAAGACTCCACGTATCATTACATTTCTTATTTCTCTTATTATTTATTTATTTATATTTTTTTTTAAAGGCAGGCACAGTGCAGTTGTCATTAGAGAAATTACTTTATGCTTTGTTTAGAAAATAATGAACTCATTAATTCAATTTACAAGTCACAATGCTGTTTTAAATCAGTGCGTAAACCCACATAAACAATTAAAAGATAATATTAAAACGTGAAAATTCCTAATGCAGCTCATAAGCCAGCATTAAATAACTATACGCAGTCGATTCATTCACGTGTTAATTTGTCAGAGCCGTGCGCCCGCGTCTCTCCGTGGGTCCGGTACCTGCTCCCGCTCTGCCTCTTCCTCCTCTTCCTCCTCCTTCCTTCCTCCTTCCTCCTGCGCCGCTCTTCTCCTCGCCTCCTCCGCGGCTCCCTTCCCTTCGCGCCCGTCCGCCCTCCTCCTCCAATCCCGGCGAAGGTGGCTCGAGCGCGGGTACGTTCTTGTGTGTGTGTGGCATTAAGCGTACCGGGAGACGCGCTCTGGCCGTGCTTTACGCTGACGGTTTGGTTTGGACGCCGTTCAGGGCTCGACGAGCGCTCCCATTGGTCCGCGCGCGCCGTGACGCAAGAGGGCTGGGAATAAGGCTAGTTGGAGGCAGCCGTAGGTGCAAAGGCAGTGTCAGTGGAGAACCAGAATACACAACGAGGTGGAGGGCATCCCGTGTAGCATCCAGTACTACTACTACTACTACTATTACTACTACTACTACTACTACTACTACCACTACTACTACTACTACTACTACTACTACTGCTGCGTTACGGCCAGAACAAGCTGCGACAGAAGAGGACAGACCCCAGTGTGTGATTTCGTGTTTTGTTTTTTGTCGCCGGGTTCTTTCGGTTTTGGATTTGGTGCCATGTCAGAGCCCATTGCGTTATCCCCGGGCGCGTGCGTGTCTTGTTGCGTGACAGCGGCGCCCTGAACACGTTTGACCCGCGCGGCTCTGAGTGACTGGCACCTCGCGCTCCTCTCCGGCCGATGCGCCAAAGCGGAGCAGACAGCGCCACGAGCTGAGCGCCACCCCGGACTCGAGTCGGCTCTTTTGGATCAGAAAAGGACTTCTCGCTTTCTTCTTTTGTTTGTTTACGCAGCGGTGCAGGACGGGCTGGTTCTTGGAGCGGTTTTACCCCGTGGCGCTTTGACTGGGCTCGGTTGGCACACGGAGCCGCTGTTGGAGGGTGTTTGGCCGGACACACCAGCTCACACTCTCGGTCCATGCCCTTTCCCCCGGCGCTGAGGGTTTAGTCCGCGGTACGTGTTCAGTGTGGGGCGGAGAGCGTGAAGCCCGGAGCCATGGTCCACTGCGCCGGCTGCGAGAGGCCTATCCTGGACCGCTTCCTGCTGAACGTGCTGGACAGAGCCTGGCACGTCAAGTGCGTGCAGTGCTGCGAGTGCAAGTGTAACCTCACGGAGAAGTGCTTCTCTCGAGAGGGGAGACTCTACTGCAAAAATGATTTCTTTAGGTAAGCGCGCGCGCAGGAGCAGTGCCAGTGGCCAGTGTTTTTAACACGGTTTGTCCAGAAGCAAAAGGGAGAGAACAGGAGGATTTAGAGGAGCTCAGCACCCGGACATACAAATAATCTTTTATACAATTTTATACAGGCACAATTTACAGAATTACATTTCTGATTCAAAATACAAAAGTACAAACTCTTTTATATTTTGAATCATTTCTGAATAAATTCTGAAAATTTCAAAACAACTTTTTACTCACAAAAAATATTTGTTTTTAACGTTAATATGTATTTTAATAATAGCATTTAAGTTTTATTTCATATCCTAGATTTTAATTCAGTATTTATTCAATTTTCGTATTTTACTGTGACTCTTGTTCCATGTCAATAAAACGAATGAGGCTAATTATAAAAAAATAAAATAAAATCTGCTCCAAAAGATCCAGAAATACAAATATACTAAATCGTATTTAAAAACGCAGAGTTTAAAATCTGAAATACTTATATTTAAAAATGTTAGTGATGTGATAAACCTTTACAGACACTGTGTGTTTTTATAGTGCGCTCCATTGTGTAAATAAGGCCATTTACACTCAAGTCCTTTTGGATTGTTTTAACATTTACAGATATTTACCAATAATAACGAGGAATACGATTTTAAATTACAATTACTTAAATGGATTTACAATAGTAATTATGACCAAATAAGGCTAAACACACAGAGAATAACAGTGCACTGAACAATGGGGTCCCCGGTGAACTGAGACCCCTGCGCTCCGCTCTGGACTATTATGATTCAAATGTAATTATACCATTTTCATTTTCACGGCGGAAAAATGAAACTATAAAACACAATACTGATTTTATATTTATTTTATTTGCTGAAACGCTGGTTTATAACGAGTCTGTGCTTTTTATGTTGCAGTCTGTTGGAAATAGAGAGATGTGCAGGGGGTCTTGTGGTTTGATTTGAGCCTCGCAGCGCTGCGCTTTGCTCCGCGTGGTCACTCCGCTTTTCTTTGTGCTTTTCTTGTGTTTATTTCAATGTGGACTGGAGCCCGGAGGCGTGAACGCGCTCCAACCGGGCCTGAGCTTTGATTAGCGGCACGTAATTAAAAGCTTGTTAATTTGGATTCTCATGCAAAGCGCCGGACAAAGCGCGAAGGGCCGTAACATTAAAAGACACGTGCGCCCGGCCGCAGCGGGAGGGGGGCGGTTCGTTAGCACAGCGAGGAAATGACACTTAAGGCGGGCAGGGTGACTAGGGTCCAGGGGCCAAAGGGGAGCGCAGTTTGACAGTCCGGCTGAGGACCAGGTGATAAGTGGATTTGAATAGTTAACCAGCGAAGATCAGCCCCAGACAAAGCAATCACAGACCCGCAGTCAACACGGGCAGCGCGAGCTCAATACACATTGTTCACGCGCGCCGGTGATGGACGCACAGCCACCGGCGACGCGCGACGTAATACAGAGATAAAGTATAGACAGATTTAAGGACTCAAGTAGTTGCTAAAAAAATAAAAAAATGGTCCAAAATGAGCGGCGTGATTGCGTGACAGCTTCAAGTAATGACAAAAGCGAGCGCTGGATTACAATTACAATGAAACGCGTTTATTTGGCCAAACAAAAGCCGCTGTAGATCACTGCCCAAACACATTATGTACTATAGTTTGCTCTCAATCAATCTGACACCGACATAACTTAACCGGCTCGGAATTCAGGCTCGTTTCTTTTCGTTACGCAAATATCGCCCGTGCGTAAAAGACGTTTCCAAATCTTAAAAAAAAAGTGGTGGTAAAGTGGGCTGCGTGGAAATAACGCAAACGAGAGCAAAAGTATTACGTAGCAGTGGCTTTATAACGTTAATTTAGGTAATTATTGTAGTTCAAGTTCTGTCAAATAACATTATAAACCAAATTCCACAAAAAAATCCGTGTATGCGTTGGTGTTAAAATTACGCACGGCGACCTCTCCATTATTATTTGACTTCCTCTTATAATTACATTGTCTGTACATTGCCTGTGTGATATAATTCGAGCTAAGAGGCCATTTCCCTTCCCGTGTGCTCGCTAAATACGGGTTATGTATTGAGAATCGCGTGTTCAAATGCGTATTCGTCAGAGCTGCTTCTTTCAAGAGCGGGTTGTTTCTGCGCATTAACGAGCTCCATTTAGTCTTAAATACACTCCGCGCCATCTGGGCCCTTTTTTACCATCCACGCTCCTCTCGCGTTAAAACCTCCAAATGCTCTCATACTTATTTAAATGTGCGGGTTTTCATGTTCATTTTGCGTTCTAGCGATGGAACATACTTTTAAAATCGTTGTCCAAGCTTAGATTTATGTAGTTAATCTTTATTATTTATAAATTTGGACGAGTTTTACGCATATTTACTTACTATTTGCGTCTGTAAAAGAGTATAGGCCTTTATTTTCCAGCGTATATTCTATTTTTTGTTTAGTTAATGCTCCGATTTGCTTGTTTATTGGGCACGTCCTTTTACGCACAAGAAAATGTAACATAACGTAACGTAGGCCTACTTATTTTTAGGGTTAGAGGTTTACAGGACGTGCTAAGTTAGTCGTTTTGATACGTGCCAGTTTCTATACGTGAATTGCGTGCTGCTTTTGTGCTCTTGGGCAAGACATTGTCGCCTTATTGCCCCCGGGGATCCTCTTGAGATTGTGCGTAAAAGCGCAGATACGAGAACAGTTCATTATAAGCGCGTTTAGAGTTGGAGCTTAAGGGGTGAAAGGGAAATAAATGTACAAAATGGGCATTCACGTGTTATTTTTTCATGCGTAATAATGCTCACATGAGGTTTTTCTTCTCACTCTGGTCTCGTGGTTTTTCTTCGCAGGCGCTTCGGAACCAAGTGTGGCGGATGCGCGCAGGGCATCTCTCCCAACGACCTGGTCCGCCGCGCCCGGAGCAAAGTGTTCCACCTGAACTGCTTCACGTGTATGATGTGCAATAAGCAGCTGTCCACGGGCGAGGAGCTCTACATTATCGACGAGAACAAGTTCGTGTGCAAAGAAGACTACCTAAGCAACGCCTCCGTAAAGGACACGAACCTCCTCTCAGGTGCGTAAAGTTAGGCATTTTTTATTATTTATTTATTCTTTTGGTGATTGTGTAAACCAACTTGACAAGACGTATTTGGCTGGTTTGGTTCTGTTTTTGGATGTAAAACGCAACGCAAAAACGATCTAATCCTCCTTTTGGCAATGCGTAAAATCTTGGTACTTTTGCGATTCTTACTGCGTATTTTTGTCTGGTTTGATTGAGATGAGGGCCCGGGAAAGTGCTAATTGTTAATACGCGTACGTGGTGTTGTGTTTGAATAACTATAACAGGGATAATTAACCTTGTCATAAATATAAACGATCCGGTTTGGCGTTTGTTGGGTTTCGCTTTTGGGTGTTTCTCGCTGAAAATACCAGATAATCGATAAAGGCGAACTGACACCTGCTCCCGTCTGAGAGAGAGGGACCCAGAGCGCGTGCGCGTGTGTCTCTGTGTGTGTGTGTGCGTGTGTTTTTGGGGGGGGTGAGAGCGCGTGCACGTGGAGGTAAATTGTGATGGATGTGACACGTTCAGTCCCGCGGAGGCTTCATTTCCACGGGCGCCTAAACAACAATGCGGCGCTTATGTCTTTTGTGCGCGGCGCTAATTTGCTCCAATAGTTCGACTGTGGCCCGCGCGTAACGGGAATAACACTTAAAAAAATCATTCGTATGTTTAAATAAAGGCCTAAAAGAACTATAAATGTGCAGAAATTAGGTCAAAGTAGCTGCCCAAATGTTGTTTCTGACGTTTTGGATCAGCGTCTCGTCTCCAAAAAACGATTACGCACGGAAGAATTTTCTCAAATAAATGTACAAAACTCAAAAATGTCTTACTAGTGATGATTAAAACTGACAAATTCTGGTTTTAGAATATGATTTCTTGACATAAATGACCGCTTTTCTGTTTTAAAACGAGCAAAGAAGCACCAGCACTGCGATTTGAAAGATGAAGATGAGGTTATTTTATTTTATTTTTTTTATCTTTCTGAGCGGAAATACGCAGCATATAGAGGCCTGACTTTGGATAACATCTTTAAAAACCCTAATCTCACCGTGGCCTGTCACATCTTCCGCATAGATTTGTTATTTTTTTAAGGATTAAGATAAATATGACTGTAGATGTTACTGTAAAACACTGGACGAAGACGCAAAATCGTTTACGCGACGTGTTTTGTTTAATTTTATTTATTTCGTCTTTTATAAAAGTTTCTTATTTGTTTTTACGCACTGAAAATGTAAAGTTTCGTTTTTTAAAAGAGGTAAAACTTGTGCAAATCCAACTTTTTTTTTTTTTAAAGCGTGGCTGTAAATTATTGCGGAAACGCGCTTAGGGGAAGTTACGCGTAATTCTTTTATGAGGCTTGCGTCACTGCGTCACTGCGTCCAGGGTCAAAGTTCACGCGTCTTTAATTGACCACTACATCAGCACAGACACGAGGCTTGTCATACTTATAATTTCTCACATCTGATTGATTTTATGACGCACAATAGGGCACTCTCCATCTCACCGAGGAGCCCCGCGTATCGCTGGTATCGCTGACTCTCCTCGTTTTATCATTTCTCTTCTTTTTTTTTTTTTTTTTTTTTGCTTCTCCTTGCCCAGTGACGGCGTGCAGCGACCCCAGCCTCTCCCCGGACTCCCAGGACCCGCTGCAGGACGACGTGGTGCTAAAGGACACGGAGATAGCGGCGCTGTCCGACAAGGAGACGGTGAACAACGAGAACGACGACCAAAACCTGGGCGGCAAGAGGCGAGGCCCGCGGACCACCATCAAGGCGAAGCAGCTGGAGACGCTCAAAGCCGCGTTCGCCGCGACGCCCAAACCCACCAGACACATCAGGGAACAGCTCGCCCAAGAGACCGGGCTCAACATGCGGGTCATTCAGGTAAAAAAAATCACTCCCAAAGACGAAAATACGCACACAGAAATACTTAAGAGTGAACTGCGCTGATGAAAACTGCAAAAACTGACGCACAGGAGCTTGGAACTTGCACTTCATTGCGCAAAAACGTGAGAAAACGTAAAAACTAAATGAGGATATGAGAATTATGAGAACAATTTTGGTGCAAGGGAACAGCTAAGACCAAAAACTGGACTCAACATACGAGTAATTCAGAAAATACTCACTCTAAAAGCAATAATAGTACATAAAAATGCAAAAAATCTTTATATTAAGGTGTAATACTATGAACAAATACTGTAAAAATACGCACAGAAGCTCAAGTTTTAATCTCAACATGGGGTTTATTTAGATACACATACAATTTAGATAATACTCACTCTAAAAGCAATAATAATACTTAGAAATGCACAACTACTGTACAGATTTACCCAGAAAAACTTGAGTAAATACAATAAAACGTAAAAACAAAATGAGGATATGAGAATTATTGACAACAATTCTGGTGCAAGGGAACAGCAAAGACTAAAAATAGACTCAACATAAGAGTAATTCAGAAAATATTCACTCTAAAAGCAATAAAAATACTTAGAAATGCAAAACTACTGCACAGATTTGATGAACCAAGAAAAACATAAATATATATGTACAGTAAGTATAGTAATACTCATTCTAAATCAATAATGCATAAAAACTGTATATTGAGGTGTAAAACTATGAACAAATACGCACAAAAACTCAGATTTTAATCTCAATTTGGGGTTTATTTGGATACACTTAAACTTTGACCTACTGTACAAGTTTTAAATGTAAATAAATATAAGAAAATGTAAAACCAAAATGAGGAGATGAGAATTATTGCGACAATTTTGGTGCAAGGGAACAGCAAAGACCAAAAACTGGACTCAACATACGAGTAATTCAGAAAATATTCACTCTAAAATGCAAAACATCTGGATTTTAAGGTGAAATACTATGAACAAAATACGCACAAAAGCTCAAATTTTAATCTCAACATTGGGTTTATTTAGATGCACTTACACTCTATACAGTAGTAAAAGTGTATTTACCCACAAAAACATAAGTCAATATGATGAAACATAAAAACAAAATGAGGATATGGAAATTATTACAACAATTCTGGTGCAAAGGAACAGCAAAGACCAAGAACTAGACTCAACATACGAGTAATTCAGAAAATACTCACTCTAAAAGCAATAAAATACTTAGAAATGCATAAAATCTTTTTATTATCTGTACATTAAGGTGTAAAACTGTGAATAAATACCGTAAAAATACACACAGAAGATCAACTGTACAGATTTTATTTACCTAAAAATATAAGTAAATATGAGAAAACGTAAAAAACAAAATGAGGATATGGTGCAAGTGAACAGCAAAGACCAAAAACTGGACTCAGCATACGAGTAATTCAGAAAATACTCAATCTAAATGCATAAAATCTGTGTATTAAGGTGTAAAACTATGAAAAAATATTGTTAAAAATAAGTACAAAAGATCAAATTTTAATCACAACATTGGGTTTGTTTAGATACACTTACACTTTGACCTACTGTACAGATTTTAACAGTAAATAAATGTAAGAAAACGTAAAAACAAAGTGAGGATATGGGAATTATGTGTATTAAAGTGTAAAACTATGAACAAATATCAGGAAAAATACACATAAAAAGCTCAAATTTTAATCTCAACACGAGGTTTATTTGGATACACGTCATGTCGAGGTTACACTTTGACCTACTGTACAGACTTTAAACATAAATAAATATCAGAAAACGTTACAACAAAATGAGGATTTGGGAGTTATTAAACCAACTCCGGTGCAAGAGAACAGCTGAAATGGACTCAGTGTTTGTGTAATTCAGAAAATACTTACTCTAAATGTATAAATGTATGTATAAACTGTACATTAAGGAGTAGAACTATGAACAAATGCCACAAAAATATGCATAAAAGCTCATATTTTAATCTCAACATGGAGTTAATTTAGATGCACTTACACTTTGATCTACTGTACAGATTTGATTTAACCACAAAAACAGAAGTAAATATGAGAAAACGTAACAAAATGAGGATTAAAAGTAAAAGTATAGTATGTTAAAACGCAAAAACTAAATGAGGATATCAGAATTATTCCAACAATTCTGACGCAAGGGAACAGCAAAGACCAAAAACTGGACTCAACGTACAAGTAATTCAAGATAAAACTCACTCTAAAAGCAATAAAAATGCGTAAGATCTGTAGATCCATGTGTAAAATTATGAACAAATACAGAAGCTCAAATCTTAATCCGGATACACTTACACTTTGACCTACTGTACAGATTTTATTTAGCCACAAAAGCATAAGTAAATGTGGTAAAACGTAAAAACAAAATGAGGATATGAGAATTATTACAACAATTCTGGTGCAAGGGAACAGCAAAGACTAAAAACTAGACTCAAAACGTACGAGTAATTCAGAAAATACTCACTCTTAAATGTATAAACTCTGTATTTTATGGTGAAATACTATGAACAAATACAAATAATAATAATATAATTGACCTAGTGTACAGATTGTCTAGTTTTTGGTCTTAGGGAAGAGCTAAGACCAAAAACTAGACTTAACATACGAGTAATTTAGAAAATACTCACTCTAAAAGCAATAAAAATACTAAGAAATGCATAAACTCTGTAGTATTAAGGTGTAAAACTATGAACAAATATCATAAAAATACACACAGAAGCTCAAATTTTAATCTCAACATGGAGTTAATTTGGACAGATTTACACTTTGACCCACTGTACAGATTTTATTTACCCCAAAACATACGTAAATATGATAAAATGTAACAACAAAATGAGAATATATGAATTATTACACCAAATCTGGTCCAAGGGAAGAGCTAAGACCAAAAACTAGACTCAACGTGCGTGTAATTTAGAAAATACTCACTCTAAAAGCAATAAAAATACTCAGAAATGCATAAAATCTGTACATTAAGGTGAAATACAATGAGCAAATATCACAAAAATTCACATAAAAGCTCAAATTTCAATATAAACATGGGGTTAATTTAGATACACTTAAAATCTGTACAGTTTGTCAATGTGTATTTGATAAAACGTAAAAACAAAATGAGGATATGGGAATTATTTCAACTATTCTGGTGCAAGGGACCAGCTAAGAGACTCTAAAAGCAATAATAATACTTAGAAAATGCATTAACTCTTATATTAAGGTGTAAAACTATGAAGAAATACTTTAAAAATACACACAAAAGCTCAAATTTTAATCTCAACATGGAGTTTATTTGGATACACTTACATTTTGACTTTCTGTGCAGATTTTATTTACCCAAAACGTAACTAAACTCGTGATAAAAACGTAAAAACAAAATGAGGATATGGTGCAAGGGAAGAGCTAAGACCAAAAACTGGACTCAACATACGGGTATTTCTGAAAATACTCACTCTAAAAGCAATAAAAAACTTAGAAATGCATAAACTGTGTAGATTAAGGTGTAAAACTACGGACAAATATCGCAAAAATACGCACAAAAGCTCAAATTTTAATCTCAATTTGACATTTATTTGGACACACGTAAACTTTGACCCGCTGTACAGATTTTATTTACTGTAAAAACATAAGTAAATATGATAAAAACGTAAAAACAAAACGAGGAAAATGCGAATTATTCCAACAACTCTGACGCAAAGCACGTTCGAACGTTGGGCCTTGACGTAATGTCGTCATTTAAAACTAAAATTCATTAATATTTGGTCAAATTTAGTGTAATTCAGCATCTAATTTTCTTCCAAATCATTGTCAGGGTTAAAAAAAATCCACTGTTATTTTGATGCGTTTGCAAAAATTTGACGTTGTCTGTGCGTAATGACGTAATGACCCAATTTCGGCGTAGTTTTAGTTTTTTAAAATGGTGATTCCCGGATTATTTGTTACTTTAAACGATGTGAGGACTATTTCAGAATCGTAACTTTGGACATATTTGTTAGAAAATGCGTATGATTATTTAACATGTTCGGCTCGTTCCAGCGCAACATCGACGTGACGTAAACTTCTTTTTCCCCGCGTTTTCGCTTCAACTACGGCGAAACCTGACGTGTTTTTTTTTTTTTTTTTTTTTTTTTTAATCCGAAACGAGCATGGCAAGTGTACCCACGTCCCCCCGAAAATGATGACTAAAATAATTGCACGTGGTGGGGGCGCGCGAAAGGGGGTTGTCATCGCGCGCTCTCACTTTACGCCCATTAAAAAGGTGTGATGTAACAGCGTATATTTTATGATAAACGCGTCTCCTGCCAAGCTGCCAGACTGCCGTGACCGCGGAGGGAGGGAGGAGGGAAGGAGAGGGCACCCAAAAAAAAAAAAAAAAAAAAAAAAAAAACGCCCACCCACCAAACAATCACAGCGCGCGCTCCACGTTTACGCACAAAAAAACCGGAGGATTTGGCGCAAAAACGACGCTCGATTTGGAAAACGGGGGGGTAATTTATACGGCTTGTTTTTTTTGTTTTTTTTTTTGTCCTCACCCCCTCGTTCTTGGCGTTCTTCGGAGGGTGAAGTCAACAGCCAACTGGCGCGGGGGGCTGCTGGGAGCACGAGGGAGGGAGAGGAGAGGAGAGCGCGCGCGTGGAGAGGGTTTGGCACGAGTCGCCGGCGCCTGCCATCGCGCGTCGTTGTTCAGCCGCTGCGCGTTTTCAGCCAAGTGGAAAAGACAGAGAAGAGAGGCTCAGGCGGCTCTTGGATTACAGCAGCAGCGCCCCGGTTAAACAAGGACCACCGCGAAAAACACCCAAATGACACCCACAGCAAACAAAAAAAAAAAAAAAAAAAAAAAAAAAAAACCCCGCGATGATAGAGAATCTCACGCTCGTAATTACTGCGCAAACTGGCAGAGCACGTGGTAGCGGGAAAATAAAATGGTTAGTTTAATTTAAAAAGACGATTAAGTTCAGTCATAAAACGCTCCTTATTAACAAAAAAAAAAAAAAAAAAAAAAAAAAAAAAAAAGGTCAGGGAATAAAATAATTATTTAAAAAAAAAAAAAGGTGCGTGTTGGAGCGTTTCCTGGGCCAAGCTCCGCCCCCTGATTGTTGCCAAGGCGATGAAATTTATCTCTTCGCTTTAAAAACAAAATCGAGTTAAGTTAAAATGACTTAAATTAAGTTATTTGAGGAGAAATTCAAATGGAAAAAGAGTGTTGTTCTTAATTCGGGCAACGTTAGATTTTGTTTCTTATTGTAAAAGTGTAAAAAAAGTTGTTGTTTTTCGTAAAGTTTTATTCCAGATCATTTTACGTTTCAAGTGAAATTGACTCAAATCGTGATCAAACTTTCTGAATTCAAGTCGTCTTAGCTTAGATTTAGTTTTGGAGCTTTTCTGGGCCAAGCTCCGCCCCCCTGATTTGTTGCCATGGTGATGAAATGTATCTGTTCGCTTTAGAAACAATATCTAGTTAAGTTAAAATGACTTAAATTAAGATGATTTTACTTTATTTGAGGAGAAATACCAATGGAAAAAGAGTGTTGTTCTTAATTCCAGCAACGTTAGATTTTGTTTCTTATTGTAAAAGTGTAAAAAAGTTCTTGTTTGTCGTATTTTAAGTACAAAAAGTTTTATTCCACCGGCAGATCATTTTACTTTTCAAGTGAAATTGACTCGAATCGTGATCAAACTTTCTTAATTCAAGTCGTCTTAACTTGGCTAGATTTAGTTTTTTTGCAGTGTAGATATTTCCATGAAAGTGACGCAACCAGGCCGAGTCAGATCTGTCGAGAGGCGAGCCGCTCACTTTAAGAATGTAAATTTTACGTTTTCTTTCGCAACAGAGTAAATTTTGTAAGAAGTTTGAGGCAGGGATGAGACTTGATCTTGTGCGAGATTAAATCTGTCAGGAAATAAAATAATTAAAAGTTGCATGTTGGATCTTTTTCTGGTCCAAGCTCCGCCCCCTGACTGTTGCCATGGTGATGTCGTTTACTGGAATGTCTCGTATTGCTTTAAATTTAAAACAGGTGAAGCAACCAGGTCGAGTTACGGGTCAGATCTGTCGAGAGGCGAGACACTCACTTAAAGAATGCAGGTTTTACAACGATTTACACTTGAATAAATCCAAAATAGATTTTAAGACACACTGTGGAACATTCCAGACCAAAGAATAATCCCCAAATCTCCATGGAGACAAGCCTGTGTATAGTGTATCCTCGACCACAAATGTTACACAGTGTAGTTTTAAAATAGAAAGGCTAGAATCTCAGGAAATAAAATAATTAAAAGTTGCATGTTGGAGCTTTTCTGGTCCAAGGTCCACCCCCCGATTGTTTCCATGGTGATGTCGTTTATTTGCTTGAAATTTTACGTATAGGCTTTAAATTTATCTCCGTGAAAGTGACGCAAACAGGCCGAGTTACCGGTCAGATCTGTCCAGAGGCGAGACACTCACTTAAAGAACATAGGTTTTACAACGATTTGCAACTAAATGAATCCAAAATAGATTTTAAGACACACTGCGGAACATTCCAGACAAAAGAATAATCTCAAAATCTTTTTAATTCATGAAAATGTGTCAAAGTGTGTGAGAGGAGTAAATTTTGTACGACGTATGAGCCACAGATGAGACACAATCTCGTGCCACAAAATTGCCACAAGATTAAATTGTTGAGGAAACAAAATAATTAAAAGTTGCACATTGGAGCTTTTCTGGTCCAAGCTCCGCCCCCCCTAACTGTTTCCATGGTGATGTAATTTATTTGCTTGGAATGTTTCCTGTTGCTTTTAAATTGAGCTTTATCTCCGTGAACTTAGGCTCAACACTCAACTTTAGAAACACATTTTTGATTTGCAATTGAATAAATCCAAAATAGATTTTAAGACGCACTGTGGAACATTCCAGACCAAAGAATAATCCCCAAATCTCCATGGAAACAAGCATGTCTACAGCGTATCCTTGACCACAAAAGTCACACAGTGTATTTTTTAAATAGTTTTAAAAATAGAAAAGCTGGTGAGAGGCTTTAAGAATCACGTTTGTTGTGTTCCCGGATTTACAATTAATCGCTTTTTAAATTGCTTTTTTAATTAAAGAAAAATGTTTCATAATGCTTTCAAATTGAGCTTTATCTTCGTGAAAGTGACGCAACCAGGCCGAGTTACGGGTCAGATCTGTCGAGAGGCGAGCCACTCATTTAAAGAACGCGTGTTTTACAACGTTTTGCACTTGAATAAATCCAAAATAGATTTTAAGACACACTGTACATAATTTATTTGCTTTGAATGTCTTGTGTGACTTTAAATTAGGTTTTTCTCTGTGAAAGTGACGCAACCAGGCAGAGTTACGGGTCAGATCTGTCGAGAGGCGAGTCCCTCACTTAAAGAACACAGTTTTTACAACATTTGATTTTGTTAAAAGATGAAGTTAAAAGATTTTGTTTAAAGACACCTGGACTTGAATAAATCATTGTATGCCATACTGTGGAACATTCCAGATAAAAGAATAACCCCAAATCTCCATGGAGAACAAGTATGTCTATAGTGTATCCTCGACCACAAAAGTTACACAGTGTAGTTTTAAAATAGAAAGGCTAGAATCTCAGGAAATAAAATAATTAAAAGATCCAAGGTCCAAACCCCCGATTGTTTCCATGGTGATGTAATTTATTTGATTGGAATGTCCCTACTGCTTTAAATTTAGTGACGCAACCAGGCCAGAGTTACTGATCAGATCTGTCGAGAGGCGAGCCACTCACTTTAAGAAGCCGTGTTTTAAAACATTTTCTTGTGTTATAAAGACGCCTGAAATTGAATAAATCCAAAATAAACACGTTTTATGTCATACTGTGGAACATTCCAGACAAAATAATAATCTTCAAATGTTTTTAATTCATGAAAAATGTGTCAAAGTGTGTGAGAGGAGTAAATTTTACCAGGGGTGAAACAAAATCACGTGCCACAAAATTGCCAAAGATTAAATCAGTCAAGAAATAAAATAATTGAAGGTTGCATGTTGGAGCTTTTCTGGTCCAAGCTCCGCCCCCTGATTGTTTCCATGGTGATATAATTTCTTCACTTGAAATGTTGCGTATAAACTTTAAATTGAGCTTTATCTTCATGAGAGTGACAGAACCAGTCCGAGTCACGGGTCAGATCTGTCGAGAGGCGAGCCTGAACGCGTGTTTTACAACGTTTGATTTTGTTATAAAGACACCTGCAATTAAATAAATCCAAAACAGATTTTAAAACATACTGTGGAACATTCCAGACACAATAATAATCTCCAAATCTCCATGGAAACAAGCATAAGTGTATCCTTGACCACAAATGTTACACAGTGTAGTTTTAAAATAGAAAGGCTGGTGAGAAACAGACTTTAAGAAGCACGTTTGTTGTTTTCACCGATTAAATTTAATCCATTGCTTTTTCATTCATGAAAAATGTTTCATACTGGCTTTAAATTTAGCTTTATCTCCATGAAAGTGACACAACCAGACCGAGTTACGAGTCAGATCTGTCGAGAGGCGAGCCACTCACTTAAAGAACACATGAACAATTCTTTCACGTTAAAAAAAACGTTATAAAAACACCTGCACTTGAGTAAATCCAGAATAGATTTTAAGAAAAACAATAAGAAAGAATAATCTCCAAATCTCCATGGAGACAAGCAGGTATCCTTGACCACAAAAGTTACACAGTGTAGCTTTAAAATACAAAGGCTGGTGAGAGGCAGGCTTTAAGAATCACGTTTGTTTTGGTGAAATTATTGCAAAACTAAAACGAAAATTCATTATTTTAGCCGAGTACAGTGACCTTTTTGTAATTTACACAAAAGTGACAAGTCTTGAGAATCTGTAGTTTTACTTATTGTGTGGTGGTCTTCACCGATTTAACATTTTTATTGCTTTTTAATTCATAAAAACGTGTCAAAGTGTGTAGGATGAGCAAATTGTGTAAGACGTATGAGCCACGGATGGAACAAAACCTCGTGCCGCAAAATTTCTCAGGACAAAATTACGACAAAATTATCTCGTGAGATGTTTTCGCTTACGTTTTTACCTTTGCTTTGGATGAAAAATGGGTTGAATTTGCTGAGTTACTCCTCTTGAGAAGCCGCGATACCAAAAAACAATCACCGCAAAACTGGACAATTAAATAAAGCGAAAATTGTGATGCAAAAATTACGAAACTAAATGGCAAATCTCGACTGAATCTTGTCTCGTCGAAATTGCGCCTCGTCCCATCCCTTGTATTAGCAGTGTTAGTTTTAAATAATAATAATAATAATAATAATTTCTGAATCTTTCATCGTAAATAAGATTAAAATCCAAAATTTTACGTGTAAAGTTGCGATTTAGATCTAGTTTTTTCGTTGTGGGTTCGATTGGTCGCAGCAAAAGGCGCCAAAAGTGACTTAAATATGAAAACACCACCAATAACACGCAACTTTTTTTGGTTTTAATGCATTTTTTGTGTGTGAAACATAATATTTTAAGGCCTAAGATTCACTGGGTCAACTCAAACTCACCAACTTTGACTTTTCCACCTCTCGTCTTGTTTCTTCGTCTGTAGTTTCCAAAATAATCATACACAAGTCTAGAATCATTGTTATGTTCAGTGAAAGACTTTTTCTAAACTCTAAACTGGGACGTACTCGAGTTTGATATAAAAATAATTGTGAAAAAACTTGTAAAATTGTCCATTCTCAATTCTCGACAGTGCGTTTTTTCTGTATTTTAGCCCAAAAAAATCACAATATTCTTCACTTTACTAGGTCTGTTTATCGTTAAGAAGCTGCCGATACGATACATACCTCGATATCTAGTCCACGGTACGATATTTTTTCGATACAGTGCAGTTGCGATTTGATATAGTTCAAATTGATTCAGTACGGTTCAGTGAAAAACCAAGGATAAATCATTTCTCTGATCCTAAACGTCTTTATTAAACCAAAAAGTCTGTGGTTTGGTGACATGTTTTTGCTCGGAAACTGGAAAGGGGGAAGGGTAAAGTGCGTCCGGAGTTAACCCAGTCAGAGACGTTGTCCAAACTTTGGTGAAAATCCGTTTCTTAAGATTCGATATCATGGTAACGGTCGTGATTTCACATCTTCCATAGGTCAAAAGGTCAGTAACATTACAAAAGTGAATATGACAAACACACATTTTACTCAAAACTGTGAACAAAACTAGGGCTTACATGAAATAATTTAGTAAAATATACCTAAAAATACTCTTGGCGATATTTTTGCGCACTTTTACTCTTTACTGTTGCCAAATCAGAATCAGTCTGACTGAACAAGTTACTTCTGTTTTATCCATTACACTGCAAAAAAACTAAATCTAGTCAAGTTCAGACGACTTGAATTAAGAAAGTTTCATCATGATTTGGGTAATTTTCACTTGACAAATAAAATCTGCCAGTAGAACAAGACTTTTTGTACTTAAAATATGAAAATACATTTAAATACACTTAAAATAAGAAAAACAGCAACTATTTACACTTAAAATAAGAAACTAAATCTAATGTTGCTTGAATTAAGAAAAACACTCTTAATCCATTGGTAGATAATTTTACTTGTCAAGCTGAATTGACTCAAATAAAGTCAAATGTTCTTAATTAAAGTCATTTTCATTTAGCTAGATGTTTGTTTGTTTGTTTTCCCTTCAGTGTACCATAACTTTACTTTTGTTCAGTGTGTCACTGATGCGTCGTCGTTGTTTCCTTTAAGTTTTCGTCTTTCTAACCTTGATAGTCGTGGATAAATTCTTGTTGGTTGAAGATTTGGTGATGGGGCAGATTATGAAGCTGCTGGAGAACACGACACACATTTAGGCTACGTCCACAGTAAATATTCACGTCCAGACAACAACGGAGCACTGAGTGAAAACGATGTAATACACCTGCCACACCTGTATGTGGCGCTGTGAACAGTAATAATAATATTTAATCATGCAAATCTCATCACTGTTTTTTTAAACTTTAAGGTAATTTAGTCTATTTTAGATTAATCCCAGAAATATCGCTGTTTTGTTTTGCAAAATTAAACATATGTTGTTGTTTTTTTTCAATTTGGATTAGAATTATTAGAAGGACTTGGTCTCAGAATCCAACTGTTTAATTACTCGTGTGGGATCTTTGGCCATCAGCAGAACACCCCTCTGTCTGTCACAGAAAGAACCCATATATTCCATTGCATCGTGTCCTTTAGTCCGACAGAAGCTGAGCCGCATCAGCGCACAAGGAGTGAACTGTTTTTTTAAGCGCTCAGGTTATGCAAATGAGTCATGTGGTTTTAAGTTTTGTTTCTGTAAAACGTAAACAAATGTGCTCAAAGCTGTGTGGACAGGGAAGACTTGCGGATACAGAAATGACGTGTCTGTGCACTAGGGATGGGCATGATTAATCGATGAATCGATAATTGATCATTAAGAATTTCATCGATTACATTAATTTTAATCGACAAACCGAATGTAGGTTGTTGTGTGTATCGTGACCAAACAGGTGTGTACATGTGTCTCTGCATCAGAAGGAGCGAGACACAAACAGTGGGTCAGTCTGTAACGAACCGAAGCACAAATGTGGATTTAACGATGATTTGTACAAGAAAATCCACACTTTCCGTTGCGTTCGAGACAAGTGTGAGTCCATGTGCACAGTGTATAAAGCAGCACATATGTTTCTGTGTCCAGTGGGAAAAAGTTTTACCAGGTGAGAGTCGCACAATGTGGATGACGAGTCCCCACCTCCCTCCCCCCGTACGGTGTCCTGGTTTTGACACAAATCTGGTCACACTAACCTGTGTTCACCTGAGTCACAAGAGCTGTAGTTTTATCTTCGCTGAGTTTATGCAAATTAACGATGCAGTTTTAAGTTTTGTTTCTGTGAGAGTTGCGCAAAACTGAATTAAACACATTATAATGTCAAACGGGCTGATGTGGCTCTAGAGTCGTTACGGTTTATTTGTTGTAAAGTTGAATTTATTTATGCAGATTAGCAGTGCAGATAGTAATAATAATGATGATCATTTTGATATAAAAACGTTAACGATTAATCGATAATCGATCGTTAATTCTTCCGACGATCGATTAAGTAAATTTCATCGAATGCCCGTCCCTACTGTACACAGATCGTTTCTGATACGGTGATACGCGGATTCGTTTCAGTGTAAACGTAGTCTGTGTTATTAATCCGTCTGCGTAATCTGTGGTGCGTTTTGTTAGTACTGGCGTTAGCAGCATGGCGCCGTGGTCTACACCTGTCACATTTTGGCATGTCTTGCGTCCGCGGAGGTCAGTTCAAGGGCCTCGGGCTTCGCTGCATCGGAGGACCCTGGCGATGACGGGATCGCGCCGTCATCGTTTTCCAAATGCTGCGGTTTGTTTGTCCACACGACGACGTGACGCCACCGTTCTCAGATTTCTCCACTCTGGCACCCGTTCTCAAAAAACTCGCCGACACAAAGCACCGGCTCCGTGTGGACGAAAGGCCAAAACGAATACAAACTTCATCGTTTTGACCAAAAAAACGTTGTCGTGTGGACAGGCCCTTACACACACATTTTGCCACAGAAAACCAGTAACAGGAAGTGACGTTTACCCGACATCGCGACACTTCTGGCCGTTGTGAAAAAGCTCTACTGTAGTCTTTTGTATTTGACTAAGTAGCTTTATCCAGTCTAGAAACAACGATAAACCTCACACACTCTTATATATTCTTATAATTTTATATGTTTTACCTTTTTATTTAGCGCTTGTCGCCCTCTGTTCCCGTCGCAAACGCCCGTAATGCGGATCAGGCCTCGCGCGGGCAGATCTGTGCGGCGATAAGACGAGAAAAGCAGCTCTAATATGTCCGAGGCGAAGGGGAAGGCCGCAATTAAAACAAGCCGGCGTATAGATTAGAGAATGATAACCTCCCAGAGCCGCTAATATATCGGTAACAGCCCCTCCATTAAGAATTCATGTGAGAGGAAAAGCCCCCGCTCCGGCCAAAGTCAATGAGGGGTTTAAAGATTATCCCGCCGAGGCAGAGACAGAAACCACACCGAGGCTGGAGAAGAAACGCAAGCTAAAAAGACTTTGATTTAGAACGATCTGCGAACATTTGAGTTGATTTTTTTAAGAGCATTGACCCAGTTTACCAATATTCAGACTGTTTTTTTTACGTTTTTCAAGAAAAATCTGGACAAAATGAGGAATTTACTTCTGAAATCACGAAAGCTAAATTCAAAAAGGCAATTAGTTTGAGTTAGAAAATAGTTTTAATTAACAAAAATGTATTAAAACAGTTTGAAAGGAAGATTATTAAAGGTGCACGGTGTAACTTTTCGATGGTTTGTTGTTTATTTGCTTGGAGTTTTACATTTGGCTCCGACTCTTTTTCAAAATTTCAAAACTTTTCCAACTTTTTCATGAGCTAAAGTGAGTTTTCCATGACTTTACGGCTCCTCCACGTGTAGAACTGATCAGACTTTTAGGGTTAAATGTGAAATGTGAACTCTTTCCACTCACCTTATGGTTTGGGATTATAGTATTTTTTTTAAATTCAGTGTATTTATTGTCGTCTCTTTTAAGAAAACCGTGTAAAATGTGCATTCATAATGTAAGTGGCTGGCTTCTCCACAGATCTTAACTTGGCCCGATAGCCTAAATTTTTTATTTTATTTGCCAAATTGTTGTTTAAATATATTAAAAAAAGGTTCTGGACATCGTTATCTGAGTGTGCTATGCATTTTTTCACTTTTAAATTACTGCTGCTTTCATTTGCACCTCTACAAAAACTTTGATAAGAGTTTTTGTCTTATTTGGCCTCAGTTTTTTTTTTTTTTCCCCATAAAATCTCTAAACTAACAAATGTTCACTTTTTGGCCCTGGATTTTTCACAATCAGGTCAAGTGTTAGGAACAGTTAATCTGGTTATGTTTAGTGCGTTGAGACAGACCAGCTACACGAGTATGAAATGGTATCAGGTGACCAGATTTTCAAAATAAAAAACTGGAATATCCATGTTTTTTTTTTGGTGGTTTGTGATAATAAAACTGTGAAATGAGTGCGTAATTCAAGAAAATTATTCTGCAGAGATGAATATGTGAGTCAGTATAGTCAGATTTTCTTTGTGTTTTGGTTGTTTTTAAGCAGCTTCTCTGTATTTTACCTCAACAAATGACAGTTTATGCCTCTCTTTACTGTTGGCAGGGATCAGATTTGTCCAAAATAGGGAAACCTGGGACATTTTTTGTATAAAATTGAGACAAATCACTAGTTTTGGATAAATCTGCTGGGACAGGGGACACAGGACTCAAAACTGGGACTGTCTTGGGTAAATACGGACGTCTGACAGCTCCACTTGAATGGCGATAGCTACATTTAAAGCCCAGGGTTCCACGGTCATGGAAATCCTGGAAAAAGTCATGGAATTTTAGTATCTCTTTCACACAACTCCAGTGTTTGGTTAAATTCTCATGAGACTGTTATGATTAAGTTGTGAACGTCTGCGACTTTTGTTTAAGCAAAAGAAACGCGAGTTTAATGCCATACTGTAAAACATTCCTCGCAAAGAAATAACGTTGCCATAGCGACAAGCAGGTACTATACCCTCGGCAACAAAAGGTACATAGTGAATCTTTAAAATAAAATTGTTTACTTGATTTTCAGCTTTTCAATTTCAGTTAATTCAGGAGTGACAGTTACATCTCCATGGAAACAAGCACAGCGTATCCTTATCACAAAAGTTCCACAGTGCACACCTCTAAACTCTAAACTGTTACAGGCATCGCAGTGACATCGCCATGGAAACGAGCAGTTCCACAGTGCACCTTTAAAATTAAATGGTTAAAGTGACGTAAACTTCTCAATTCTACTCAAATCTAAATCGTTACTGGCAAAGCAATGACCGTTATATAATATTTATGGAGACAAGCAGGTAGAGTTGACCCTTGACAACAAAAGTTACATGGTGTGTCTTTAAAAAGTAGATTTAAATTGGCGTAAACTCAAATCAGAATCTTACATCCACAGTTTTTAAGTCATAGTTTGGAGATATGTTTTTGCAGTGTGTGGTACTACTTTTCTCGGTGGACTGATATGCACCATCACAGCCTCATCACAAACACAGATCTTTAAAATAATTGTGTAAAATTATTTAACATTTTGTAAAATAGTCAAAGCAAAATTGTTGTTCCCTTGACGTAAACTCAAATTAAAATCTTTAAATCCTCATTTTTTAAGTCAGAGTTTGGAGATATCTTTTTGCAATGTGTGGTACTACTTTTCCTGGTGGACTGATATGCACCATCACAGCCTCATCACAAACACAGATCTTTAAAATAAAATTCTATAAAATTGTAAAAGTTAAATAGTTAAAGTAAAATTGTTGTCTCCTTGACATTAACTCAAATGAAAATCTTTAAATCCACATTTTTAAGTCATAGTTTGGAGATATGTTTTTGCAGTGTGTGGTACTACTTTTTTCCCCGGTGGACTGATACACATCATCACAGCCTCATCACAAACACGCATCTGTAACATAAAATTGTAAAAAATGTTAAAATTATTGTTGACAAGTTAAAAATGGATTTAAACGGATGTAAACTCAAATCAAAATCTCAAATCTACATTTTTTAAGCCATAATTTGGTCATATCTTTTTGCAGTGTGTCGTACTACTTTTCCTGGTGGATTGATATTCACCGTCACAGCCTCATCACAGACACAGATCTTTAAAAATAATTGTGTAAAATTAATTAGCATTGTGTAAAATAGTCAAAGCAAAAATGCTGTTCCCTCGAAGTAAACTCAAATCTTCAAATCTGCGTTGTTTTAAAGTCATAGTCTCATCTTTTTTGCAGTGTGCGGTTCTACTTTCTTTCCCCGGTGGACTGATATGCACCGTCACAGCCTCATCACACACAGACGCACACACACACACACACAGACGCACACACAGATTGTTTACTCTCATAATGGGGTCCAGAGCGGAGCCGGTGCCAAAGCAAACAGGACCTAATTACACTGTGGTCTATGAGGAGTGCACTTTCCTCTGGGCTTTATTAGCATATTTAAAAGTGTTTGTGTGTTTACTCGCGCTATAGAACGCCGCGCCGTTTATTATGAACCGCGCCCGTACGTTTACCATGCCCCCCGTGTGTGCGCACATGTGTGTGAACGTCAATAATTGTACGAAAAGTGTTAAAAAACGTGTATAAATCCTGATACTGTGCGTTTAAACTGCGTATTTATGTTACGTTTTGATGTTTTTCTCGTTATTTCTTTGTTGGAATAGCACCTGTAGTCAATATTTATTATCATTTTACATCATTTAAAGGTGTATTGTGTAAGTTTTTGGTTGGGAATGTTCCACAGTGTGACTTTAAACAGCTTTACGTTACATTTATTCAATTACAAGTGGTTTTAAAGCTCCAAAATACCTCAAAAAACAGAATTTCTGACTGGGAGCAGGGGTCGCCTCTCCGCAGATCTGACTTGTAACCTAGACCTTGCACCAGGAAAGTTACGCAATGCACCTTTAAGTGTTGAAGCGTTTGTGGGGGAAAAAGTTGAAGAAAAGTACAAAAATACAGGAAATGGCGCCAAGTTCAACACAAAAAAACTAAATTTACGCAAAATAAAGGCATTTTTCTGACACTTTAAACCTCCATTTAACAAAATAAAAGTGTTATAATTTATTTGTATTTGTCTAATCATAAATATTAATAATTTTGACAAGTTTCAGCTCTTGTTTACATTATGGTTGCTAGGTAACGGTTACAAAATTACCTCTACGTGTAAGGGATGTGCCAAAATATTGAAATTTCTATATATCGTATTGTTTAATGTGATGATACAGTATCGATATCGTGGGCTGCTGTATCGATATATATCTCCAAGAGTGTTTTTAGGTGTATTTTACGAAATTATTTTGTGTAAGAGCTACAGTTGTGTTGACATTGTCACTGTTTTGAGTAAAATTGGTGTTTTTCATTTTAACTTTGTGGTTGAACAAAGACTTTTAGTATCAGAGCCATGATTGACGCTTTGTTTTTTGACTGAACAGTATTGAATCGGTTTGAAATATATATCGTATCTAATCGTATTGAATCGAAAGCTCACTGTATTGAAAAAAAAACAAAAAACTATCGTATCGTGGCCTATGTATCGAGGTATGTATCGTATTGACACCCAGCCCTGTCTACGTACCCAGTCTGTCGTCACCTAGTGCCTTCGCTCAATTTAATTTCTCTCCAGCGACTAGGTCAGGAATCAGAATACACTAGACAGTTTGCAAAATCCCCGGAAGTTTTAGACCGCGCACTGACCAATCAGAGAAGAGCTGACGTCAAACTCGTCGCGTCTCTCTGTGTCCCTTTTGTGGAACAGTAAACAAAGCGTCGAGATGGATGTAGACGAAGACAGACGTTCTGTGTTGGCGACGATTCCCGAGATCGAGGATTTAAAGCCGGAACAAAGAGAATGTTTGGTGAATTTCATTAAGGGGAAAGACGTTATTGGAATTTGGAGCATTACATACGTCATGACCAAATAGCAGCGATTGGTTAAATACAAAAAGTACCCACCTACCGTCGAGCGAACGAATCCTAATACTGCGAGGTCAGACTGTTTCCACAAAGTGAAACCGGTTGATGAATCAGGCTCCACGACATGTGTCATTTTTAGATTTTAATTTACTATACTTGTACCAGTTTTTACAAAGCCTGGCTTGAGCATGACACTTCACCAACTTTTTCACTATGTCTTTCATATACATACCCCAGATACATACCTCGATACACAGGCCAAGGTACGATGCATATTTCGATACATAGGCCATGTTTTGATACATACCTCAAAACATAAGCCATGAAATGATACATACCTCGATACATAGGTCATGATGCAGTACATACTTCAATTTGTTACATACCTTGATACATACTTTGATACATAAGCCACGACACGATGAATACTTCGATACGCAGGTCACATGTTACGATGCATACCACGATACATAGTCCATGATACAGTACATACCTCGATACATAAGTGTCGATACGATAAATACCTCGATACATAAACGTTGATACGATACGTACCTCAATACATAAGTGTCGATATGATACATACCTCAATACATAAGCTACGACACGGTACATACCTCGATACGTAAGCCACGGTACAATGCATATTTTGATACATAGGCCATGTTATGATACATACCTCAAAACATAAGCCATGAAATGATACATACCTCGATACATAGGTCATGATGCAGTACATACCTCGATATGATACATACCTCGATACATACTTTGATACATAAGCCACAACACGATGAATACTTCGATACACAGACCACATGTTACGATACATACATAGGCTACAATATGATGCATATTTCGATACATAAGTCACGGTACGATGCATATTTCGATACATAGGCCATATTATGATACATACCTCGAAACATAAGCCACGAAACGATACATGCCTCGATACATAGGCCACAATACGATGCATATTTCGATACATAAGTCACGGTACGATGCATATTTCGATACATAGGCCATGTTATGCTACATACCTCGAAACATAAGCCACAAAACGATACATGCCTCGATACATAGGTCACGATACATACCTCGATACAATACATACCTCAATACATAGGCAACAAAATTATGCATACCTTGATACATAAGTCACGGTACGATGCATATTTCGATACATAGGCCATATTATGATACATACCTCGAAACATAAGCCACGAAACGATACATGCCTCGATACATAGGCCACAATACGATGCATATTTCGATACATAAGTCACGGTACGATGCATATTTCGATACATAGGCCATGTTATGCTACATACCTCGAAACATGAGCCACAAAACGATACATGCCTTGATACATAGGCCACGATACGATACATAACTCGAAACATAAGCAATGATACAATACATACCCCGATACATTGTGCTTACGATTCAGTACGATTCAGTACAATACATTTCAAATCGATACGGTTATGGTTCGATACTTTTCAATAAAAATAAAGTCTAAATCATGTCTGTGATACTAAAAGTCTTTGTTAAATCACTTCTTCTTGTGCAAAGTTCAAATGAAACACAAACATTTTAATCATCAAAACAATGAAAATGTCAAACGTGTCGCACAAATGAGTTTCCTTCCTCTGAACAAACAACAAAACTGTAGCTGTGTAACAAATAATTTAGTAAAATGCACCAAAAAAAATACTCTTGGCGATATATCGATCCAGCAGCCCACGATATCGATACTGTATCATCACAATAAATGAAACGATTTGTCGATATTTAGATATTTTTCAATTTACGACATGAAAAATTTGCTTCACTTCTTTTAATATCACTTAAAAAAAGAATCTAGAACCTTAAATCTGTAATGTTGTGTTATTTTTTGTGATACGTCGTGGCTGATTGTCGTGTTTATTTGTGCGTTCGTTTGTGCGTTTTGTTTCCAGGTGTGGTTTCAGAACAGGAGGTCTAAAGAGCGGAGGATGAAGCAGCTCAGCGCGTTAGGGGCCCGGAGACACGCCTTCTTCAGGAGCCCCAGACGAATGAGGACCCTGGTGGACCGTCTGGAGCCCGGAGAACTCATCCCCAACGGGCCCTTCTCCTACTACGGAGGTGAGAACGCCGGGAACGCTGGGAACGCTGCGAACGCCGTGTGTGTGTTAGCTGAGTTTAGTTGATTATTTATTTGTTAGGAACCTTGTACAAATTAATTAATCGTACAGAAGAAATTTACTGTTCAATAAAGTCGCGTCATGCACAGTTACGCACTCGGAGGATGTTATGTTTTAGTCAACTTAAAGGCGCTGTACCTGATTTTTACGTCTTAAAAAACGTGAACTAGTCAATTTTAAACAGTTTGCAGTCGTCTAAAGTTATTCCTCTCTTACGTTTTCGCTGTGAAGAAGTATAAATATAAAAAAAATAATAATAATAATGAATAAAAAGTGATACCAGTGGAACATTTCACCTGAGGTATGGGTTGGAAATTGGAAATGTTGGAAACAAATATTTTACGATTATTACGAATTCATTTTACTGATTTAGCAAGAAAAACTTTTTAGAGTCTAAAATAAACTGGTACTAAACCAGGACTAAAACAAGATTAGGCCAGGTCCAGACCAGGACTAAACCAGAAAGAGACCTGGACTAAACCAGGACCAAACAGGACTAAACCAGGACTAAACCAGGAATAAACCAGGACTAAACCAGGATTAAACCAGGTCTACACCAGGACAAGACCAGGACAAGACCAGGACAAGACCAGGACTAAACCAGAACTAAACCACTATTAAACCAGGACCAAACCAGGACTAAACCAGGTCTACACCAGGACAAGACCAGGACAAGACCAGGACTAGACCAGGACTAAACCAGGACTAGACCAGGACTAACCAGGACTAAACCAGGACTAAACCACTATTAAACCAGGACCAAACCAGGACTAAACCAGGTCTACACCAGGACTAGACCAGGACTAAACCATGATTTAACCAGGACAAAACCAGGACTAGACCAGGACTAAACTAGGACCAAACCAGGACAAATCCATGATTAAACGAGGACTATACCAGGACAAAACCAGGATTAGACCAGGACTAGACCATCACTAAACCATGATTAAATCTTGATTAAATCAGGACTAAATGAGGATTACAGCAGGATTTGACCAGTACCAAACCAGTACCAAACCAGGACTAAACTATGGTTAAACCAGGACTAGACCAGGTCTAAACCACAATTAAATTAAATCGGAACTGAACCAGGACTAAACCAGGACTAAATCAGGATTACACCAGCACCAAACTAGTACCAAACCAGGACTAAACCAGGACTAAAGCAGAACCAAACCAAAGTCTACCTCAGAACAAAACTGGGCCAATAGAAAGACAGAAAAAAACACAAAAAAAGCAGTAGAAATAACTGATAAAGTGAATTTCTTGCTACCAACATTTAGAACAATATTTTTGAACATATTTAACCGAGACTCCATTTTGTCCCACACTTTCCCCGTCACTCATCTTCTTCTCGATAACGCATTAATGATTTTCTTAAGATATATGCTTTTATTAAATCACAAACCGTCCGTAGTTTAAACCGAACCCCCTTTTGTCGTCGCCGCCGCCGCCGTCGTTATAAATCATGCAAACGTTCCGACGCGGCGACCTCCGGCGACCTTTCCGCGCCTACGATTTTTAACTGAGTTTGCTCGGACATTATTGCTCGTACATTTTTAAAATCCAATTAAAAGAAGGCCGTCTTGTGTTGACCTCGTTTGCGCGCCCGTGTGTGTGCGTGTGTGTGCGTGCGTTTCTTACACACACGTTTGCACACGTCACGCTGGAGTTAGTTTACATTTCAATGATTGCACTGGTTCAAGAAAGGCTTTGAAAATTCTCATCGTTTTCAGACAAATTGCATCGGCGCCGGGCTGCTTTTGTCCTCGGCGCTCGGGCTAAAAAAAGACGAGAAACTGTTGTAATTTTGTGCTGAGTTGAAAAAAAAAAAAAAAAAAAAGGAGAAAAAAAGGACGTCTCAGTAGGTGGAATAGCTGATGAAATGGGGCTATTTTAATTAATTTTGTGGGCGCGTTGTTCCTCCCACCCAAGCGCGGTTTTGATTTAAGTGCAGCGTGTGTGTGTGTGTGTGTGTGTGTGTAGGGGTGTGTGTGTGTGTGCGTTTAGGCGAGGGGATCAGACAAATCGTTCTACGTCGCTCCGTCGATGCTGGTAAAAAAGATGCACTGTGGAACTTTTCTGGTGGAGTTACTTGGACTGAACCAGGACTAAATCACGACTGAACAAGGACTAAACCAGAGCTAAAACAGGACTAAACCAGGACTAGACCACAATTAAACTAGGACTGAACCAGGACTGAATCAGGACTAAACCGCAATTAAATCAGGACTGAACTTGGACTAAACCAGGACTAAATCGCAAGTAAATCAGGATTAAACCAGAGCTAAACCAGGACTAAACCAGGACTAAACCAGGACAAGACCAGGACTGACTCAGGACTAGACCAGGACTGAACCAGGACTAAACCAGGACTGAATCAGGACTAGACCAGGACTGAACCAGGACTAAACCAGGACAAGACCAGGACTGAATCAGGACTAGACCAGGACAAGACCAGGACTGAATCAGGACTAGACCAGGACTGAACCAGGACTAAACCAGGACAAGACCAGGACTGAACTTGGACTAAACCAGGACTAAACTTGGTCTAAGCCAGGACTAAATCATAAGTAAACCAGAACTAAACCAGATCTGTGGTAACTGTATATGTACAAGTCAAAATAAAATAGAAAAATAAGTAATAAAATATGAAATAACAGCTGTAAATAAGAGGTTATAAGGAGAAACATGATGACTGACAGGACATGGGGTTATCTGTTACATAAGGCTGAGTTGTTGTACAGTTGTAGGGAGTATTATCTGTTACATAAGGCGAGTTGTTGTACAGTTGTAGGGAGTATTATCTGTTACATAAGGCTGAGTTGTTGTACAGTTGTAGGGAGTATTATCTGTTACATAATCTGTTACATGTACAGCATGTTAGCGTTGGAGTTTTTAGGACACTCAGAAGCACTACTGTTGTAAAACTATGGAGCTGAACCTGATTTTTATTGTCTTAGAGACCAGTAACATCAGACAAACATCAGACTTTCCAGCAGAAATGTTACACCTTTTAAAATGACCAGAACACAAAATGAGTTTGCTTAATGTGAGAAAAGCAATCACAAATACTTTGAAACTGGTCCCAAAGACGTATTAAGAATTCCAGACTAGTTAAAGCTCAGGTGTCAAACATACGGCCCGGGGGCCAGATCCGGCCCTCCAAGACCTTTAATGTGGCCCTCGGCTTATTTTCTACTAAAATATTTTAATGATATTTTCTATTAAAATACTGGTAATTTTCTGCGTCTCTTAGCACAGCAGCGTCTCTGTACGTGGCCCCTCCCACCAGAGCAGCACAAATGAAGACTTGTCTCTTTCCAAACGCTCTTAAAGGACGATCGTTTTGACTGTTGACCGTGACACCCTCATCAGAAAAATGTCCAACATGAGAAAAGTGGAGCCGAGTGCAGGATTTTACAACAAATATTGACTTATTCCTATTTGCAAACAAGTTCATGTTAAAACATTGTGTTGAAATTGTATTTTTCTTAAAGTTTCATGTTGTTCATAATAATATAATATTTTGTAAAAGAAAGAGTTCATCAATTAAAAAAGATTCCTGTAATAGATTTGTGTTTTTCTGCACAAATATTTGAATTTATTGATATTTTTGGGGTTTATATGACATGAGTTTTCTGAGCCCTTTGGGACCAAAATGAGTTTGACGCCCCTGAGTTAAAGGCTTCTTAAAAACATGTCTTAAAAATACAAAAAAACAGAGTTAATTTGAAACAGTTTGCAGTGATCCAAAGTGAGTCCTCACTTCACTTTCAGAGACCACATCGGACTTTTGCTTCACTGTCAAGCCACTAGCATGCCAACGCACTTCCTGATCAAACAATAAATCACTTCTAAATTTGATCTAATACAGCAGGCGGTGGATTTATTTGGATTTAAACAGCTGCTTATAGATGTGTGTATCTGTACTGCTCAATACATGCGTTAAAAATCACGTACAGGACCTTTAAACTCATGGATAACATAAGATTTTTTGTTTTATCAGAACTTTTTTTGAACAATAGTTGCTTTTTATCATTCTTGTAGTGTCCTTTCATAGAACAATTCAATTCAAAACAAACTATAGTAATTAAAATTGAAAAGAAAAGGTAAAGCAAACTAAATTACAACAAGATTTTGATTTTATTTTGCGTTTAATGTCAAGTTCAGTTATGTTTTATTATTATTTTATTTTCTTTTAGGTTTTGAGCAGTGTGAGTTTTAAATATACCATGTTTGCGTGTTGTGCTTGGCCTGACCCACTTGTGTGGATCATGTCATCTGTTCGGACGATCAATGAGCTCTGATCGATGAAACGCTTCGTCTGATTGGCTCTAACTCGGCTTGGTTTTGCTTTGGAAAATGTTCTATATTATATTTATTTTTGTACAATTTCCTTTTAAAATCTCAAACTCAAACTTGTGAAATATCAACACGACCAGACAAAAGTTTAGGCACAATAATTTCACAATTGTTTGTTTGTTTTTTAATGGCCATTTTCACATTTTGGAATCTCCTGAAAACTAGATCAGGACTAAACCAGGACTAAACAAGGACTAAAACAAGAACTAGACCAGGAATAAACCAGGACTAAACAAAGACTAAAACAAGGACTAAACCAGGACTAATCCAGGAATAAACCTGGACTAAACCTGGACTAAACCGGGACTAAATACGGACTAAAGCAAGAATAGGCCAGGACAAGAAAATAAGTAGACCAGGATTAGACCAGGACTAAACAAGGACTAAAACAAGAACTAGACCAGGAATAAACCAGGACTAAACCAGGACTAAACTAGGACTAGACCAGGACTAAACAAGGATAAGACCAGGACTAAACAAAGACTAAATCTAGGACTAGACCAGGACTAAATAATGACTAAACTAGGACTAAACCAGGACTAAACAAGGACTAAAACAGGACTAGAGAAGGATTAGACCAGGACTAAACCAGAACTTAACAAGGACTAAAACAAGACTAGACTAGGACTAAAGCACGACGAAACCAGAACTAAACCAGGACTAAATCAGGAATAAACCAGGACTAGACCAGGACTAAACAAGGACTAAGACGAGGGCTAGAGCAGGACTAAAACAGGACTAAATCAGGATTAAACCAGGATGAAACAAGTGCTAGACTAGGACTAGACCAGGATTTAACAATGACTAAAACGAGGGCTAGAAAAGGACTAAAACAAAGACTAGACCAGGACAAAACAAGGACTAAAATAAGGGCTGGACCAGGACTAAACAAGGATTAAACTAGGACTAAACAAAGACTAAAACAAAGACAAGACCAGGACTAAACCAGGACTAAAACAAAGACTAAAACAAAGACAAGACCAGGACTAAACCAGGACTAAAACAAAGACTAAAACAAAGACAAGACCAGGACTAAACCAGGACTAAAACAAAGACTAAAACAAACAAAGACAAGACCAGGACTAAACCAGGACTAAAACAAAGACTAAAACAAAGACAAGACCAGGACTAAACCAGGACTAAACCAGGACTAAAACAAGGACTAAAATAAGAATAAACCAGAACTGAACCAGGACTAGAAAAGGAGTAGATCAAGACTAAACAAGGACTAAAAACCAGGGCTGGACCAGGACTAAACCATGATTAACCAGGTTGCTGAAAATTCCTCCATAGACATCCATGTCCTACCCTCCAGCACTATGTCATTTTCGCTGACGTGTGGTCTTTCCTCTCTCTGCAGACTACCAGAGCGAATACTACGGTCCGGGAGGGAACTACGACTTCTTCCCGCAGGGGCCCCCCTCGTCCCAGGCTCAGACCCCCGTGGACCTGCCCTTCGTGCCCTCCTCGGGCCCCACCGGGACCCCGCTGGGAGGCATGGACCACCCGCTCCCCGGCCACCACCCGTCCAGCGAGGTCCAGCGCTTCTCCGAGATCATGTCCCACCATCCCGGAGACTCCCCCAGCCCGGAGCCGGGCATCCCGGGGCCGCTCCACAGTATCCCGTCGGAAGTGTTCGGCCCCAGCCCCCCCTTTACCTCACTGTCCCTGAACGGCAGCGGATACAACAGCCACCTTTCCCACCCGCCTTCGGAAATGAGCGAGGGCACCGTGTGGTAGCCGGGAGACGCCAAGGATTCGAACTTCTGAATATGAGGAGGAGGAAGAGGAGGAAGAAAAGGAGGGATGGGCAGACTTTGGGAGGAGGGGGTCCAGGCAGGGAAAGGGAACGGCCCCGGGAAACGTGCACGAGGAGAGATTTATAAACACACTGGAATTCTCCCACACCGATTACAATGCCACTTTTTTTGGTAATAGAATCTAACTTTCAACAAAAATAATAATACAAAATTTATCTAAGCATGAGATCTTATACTCCACACCTGCTCAAATGAATATCTACTTTTGATATTTGTTTTAGTATCTGATTTTTGATATTTTTGACGAGCCTACACTGAAATGAACATTGTGAAAGTTGAAGGGTGTTTATTTCTTAATCATCTCCTCGGGCTCCTGGCGTTAAACGTGGGGCCCGAGGAAATATTTATTTATATATAGACTAGATTTTATTATAAATTCAAGTTTGCTTCTTTAAACTTGCCAATAATGATTCACACGGTGTTCGCTGTTACAAATCTGACGACATCGTTCACATGAAAATCTCTTCTACTAATTTAATCTCTGAGCTGTGAAAACCAAAATCTGACTTGTAGTGTTTCTTTCTTCTGTTCTATTTCCCATCAGAATTAGACTTTACTGAGTTTTCCTGCATGAGCAGAGTTTCCCAAATGTCTAAACAGTGTCTCTTTATAAACTCTCCTTGTACCGGCCCCGGGGCCCAAACTGAGCTTTACTTTGGGTGACCTCATATTTATTATTTATTTATTTTTGCTTTGGCGTTCTGTGCGAGAACTGAATATTTCTCTTGTGTTTTGGTGTTTTGAGTGCAACGTTTCAAACGCCCGACCTGAGAGACTGGATTTAAACAGGGCACAGACTGATCTGCTGAGGGACCCCCCCTCTGGGACCCCCGTTTCGAGGACCCCCGCCCTCTGGGACCCCCCCGCCCTCTGGGACCCCTCCACTGTTTGTTTTGTATGATTTTTGTCCTGGGGCTGTGACCAAACGGCCCCTGCGCTGTGGCTCCGGCCGCGGGGCTCACACTGTCACAGTTCTTGGGGAGCTACTGTCAAAGACTGGTTTAGCTTTACACAGACGCCGCGCTGGATCTGTCGAGTCCTCGGACTAAACAGGAAGTTCCTCAAACCTCTCTGCCATACTGACCTTTGACCTTTTGGACAAGCCAGAGGAGGCGGCCATTTTTCCTCCGCTGGGAGCGTCTCAGATGGCTCTTGTCTCCTCAGTCCTTCGCCGAGTTTGGACTGTAAATTGTACCTGTGCAGTTTTGCACGGCGCCCCCTTGAGGAGGCTTCAGTCAGGACATAAGTGTCCCATAGAGTCTTTTATGATGTGAATGAGGATTTGATTTGCACTACACTATGTGTACGCTCTGAAACACACGATTGGTCTAAACAGTGTTGTCAGATATTTAGCATGAGGAGAGGGTCTGGAACCCCCCTCCCCCAAACCCCAGAGTGAACCCGACCCTAGACTACGACGTCTATCTCCCGTAGATCAGACACGTAACAGTTTTGTGTCTCTGATTGGCTGTTGTTGTGATAACTGCTCATTTTGCTCCTGAATTTGGATTCACTGTAAGTTGGTCTGAAGGGCCTGGCCAGGCCGGGCCCCTGTACATTTTATATTGTTTGTAATATTTATTGTTTGAGGCTAAGTTATAATAGCCCCAGTCCACTGTTTGTGCAGATTGTCTAAATAAAGAGGAGGAATGAACCTGCATGTGTTAGTTTGAGTTTGTGACGTTTGTGAAGAACAATCAGGTCAAACATGTAACTTTACGACGAGCTGAAGGAGGCTCCTCGTCTCCTCTGTGGGCGGGACTAGGACACGAGGAGAGGATGCAAGTGAAGGAAACGAGGAGGCAAAACAAAGTATTTGAGACGCTCCCAGAGAAATCTTCTTTTGTTTCCTCTGAGCTGGTGTTTGAGAATCCAGCCACACTGGAGCAGAGCGCCTTCTAAAGGCCGGCCCTGGGACTGCGATCCCTTTATTCTGATGAATGAAGTCTACCTTCTAAAAGTGCTGGGTTCTACTGGGACTGGAACAGTCAACTGTTTACGCACTACTTCTTCAGGAGTCCGAGTCTGAACCGAGTTTTAGAACCTCGCAATTCACATGAAAATGTTCCAAGCAACCAACCAAACTTTTGTATGATTCATTTCTATGGTACGAGAACATTTGGGGTTGTGGTTCACTGTGCTAGTTTGTACACAATGTTGTTTACAAAAACATTTGAAAAACAATAAAAACATGTAGACAGTTGCCAAATGAAAAAAAAAAAAAAAGAACAGCACAAATATTGTTGACGTGCTTTGCACCATCACCTGCAGAGGGAGCTCACGAGAGCTGGTTCATTCATAAAGTGTTCCTATAACATACTTAGACAGCTTTTATTTTTGTGTCTTCGGAGCAAATCCAAACTATTAAAGTCGATGGTGAAAGATGCAGTTTGAGCCGTGTCTCTTTGTCCTCAAAATCAGTCGACAGGCCAGAGTCTAGAGGCAGAGCATCAGGCTTTAGGCCGACGTTACTTTAGACAGACTTTGTTTCACTGTAGTTTACTCCTCTTTTAGTCCTGGTTCAGTTCTGGTTCAGTTCTGGTTCAGTCCTGGTTCAGTTCTGGTTCAGTTCTGGTTCAGTTCCTGGTTCAGTTCTGGTTCAGTTCTGGTTCAGTTCTGGTTAACTCCTGGTTTCGTCTTTGTTATTGAAGTTTGGTTTGGTTTAGTTTCAGTCGTGGTTCAGTCGAGCTCATCACAAATCCCGGTTTAGACCTGCTCCTATTTCCTGGTTCTTTCCCGTCTTCTCATTCTGCTGTTTTGAATTATGTATCTCGTCTTTATTCCTGTCATAAAATCTCTCTCTCTTCCTCGCTCCCCTTCTCCCTCCCCTCCTCCTCTTCCTTCTCTTTCCTTCTCTCTCTCTCCTGCTCTTTCTCTTCCTCTCTGTTGCACCTCACTACCTCCTTTCTTTCTCTCTTTCCCTTCTCTTGTCTACGGCACATCTCTCCCTCCTCCTCTCTGCCGCATGTCGCTCTCTCTCTTTCTCCTCCTCCTGTATGCAGCACGTCTCTCTCTCTCTGTCCCCTCTCTCTTTCGCCCTGTCTTCTACATGTCTCTCTCCCTCTCTTTCCTCCTGTCTTTTGCGTCTCCCTCTCTCTCCTCTCCCCCTTCTTCTCTCTCCGCTCCTCCTGTCATCTGCACATCTCTCCTCTCTCTTTCCTCCCGTCTCCTCCTGTCTTCTCTCTCTCTTTTCTGCGAGTATGAGATGATTGTCCTCTCCCCCTCCTCTCTCTCTCTCCTTTCCTCCTGTCTTCTGCACATCTCTTTCTCTCTCTCTTTTTCCTCTGCGAGTGAGGGATGATTGTCCTCTCCCGGGCGCTGACAGGTAAACATTTGTTAATTCTGATTAATGCAGCTCAGAGACACTGGGGGAAACTGACACCGACGTGATGGAGGGAGAGCGGAAGGACGACAGGAGAGAGGGAGGAGGGAGGAGGGAGAGATGACGAGACAATAATACAAAGGAAGATATGAGCGAGGGAGAGGAGAAAACAGACAGCATGAAAGAGAGGGGTGGGCAAGAGGAAACGAAAGATGACAAGAGGAGAAAGCTGGAGAAAGAGAGAGAGAGAGAGCGCAGAGAGAAAAAAGAGAAAGAGAAAGAGGGATGCAGGTATTAGAGACAGAGAGAGAGAGAGAAAGGTTCATGGAGGATTAGTCTCGTCACAAACAAAAGCAGTTTTCACGAGAGCGACGGTGATACAACCAAAATTATTCAAACAACAAAAGGTTTTATTTATTATTATGACAAACCTCCGTTCAACACGATACGGGACGTTCCAGGCAACGCAGCAGAATCTCCATGGAGACGAGCAGGCGGCAGACGAACCACCAGAAAAGTTACATAATGCATCTTTAACATTGTTGATTTTTTTATATATATTTTTTTAACTGTATTGCTTTTTTGCGATATACAAAATTTATATAACATTGTCTTCAGTAACACATTTCACAGTTTTGCACATTTGAATTATTCAGAAAAAAAAAAAAAAAATAAAAATAAAATAATAATAAATAATAATAATAATAATAATAATAATATAATAATAATAAATATTTTAAATTAGAAATAAAATAAAAAACAAACAGAACAAATCACCTGCACAAAAAAATAATAATAATAAAAAATTAAAAATATATAATAAAAATAAATAAATAAAAAAGCAGAAATGACAACAACAAATTTGAACAAAAACCAGTGGGGAAAAAGAAAATGTATTTAATCCCCAGTCCTCTAGTCTAACACAATGAGCTTTCTTTCACATTTTACAGGCGTTTAAATTTATTAAACTATATGAAGTATTTACAAGTGCAGAAAAACAGTTAGATATATTCATAAATAAATATATATTACAGGGCTGTCTCAGTATTTACCTAAAATAGTCAGTAAATGGTTGCTGGATCACATAAAAGAGCTCTTGTTTGTTTCTCAGTGATTTTTTATTTATTTATTCATTTATTTATTTTTATTTATTTTTTTTCTTGCATTATATCTCTCAGACAATTCTGGTGGGTTGGGGAGTTTTTGCTTTTCCAACTGAGTAAAATCTGGCCAACAGTGTAACATAACTCAGGACTCTTTTGCTCACGGTTAAAATACTCATCAACATTTGTCACTCCAAAAAGTGACATCATAGGATTGATTGTTATTTTTAGGTATTTGGGATTTTATATTTTAGTTCGTAATGGTTTTATCAATGTACACTTACTTTATCTGGGGGCTGGAAGCTGGGAGCTGGAATCACACCAGGCAACCTGTGGGTCAGTGGATATAACGGCTAAAACAATCATCCATCCATTTTCTTCCGCTTATCTAAGGTCGGGTCGTGGGGGCAGCAGTCTAAGCAGGGACTCCCAGACTTCCTTCACCCCAGACACGTCCTCCAGCTCCTCCAGGGGGACCCCGAGGCGTTCCCAGGCCAGTCCAGAGACATAGTCCCTCCAGCGTGTCCTGGGTCTTCCCCGGGGTCTCCTCCCGGTGGGACATGCCCGGAACACCTCCCGAGGGAGGCGCCCAGGAGGCATCAGAACAGATGCCCGAGCCTCAACTGCTCCTCTCGACGTGGAGGAGCAGCGGCTCTACTCCGAGCTCCTCCCGTGTGACTGAGCTCCTCACCCTGTCTCTAAGGGAGCGCCCAGCCACCCTGCGGAGGAAACTCATTTCGAGCGCTTGTATCCGCGATCTCGTCCTTTCGGTCACTACCCAGAGCTCATGACCAGAGGTGAGAGTAGGAACGAAGACTGACCGGTAAATCGAGAGCTTCACCTTTCGACTCAGCTCCTCTTCACCACTATGGTCCGATACAGAAACCGCATCACTGCAGACGCCGCACCGATCCGCCTGTCAATCTCATGCTCCATCCTCCCCTCACTCGTGAACAAGACCCCGAGATACTTGAACTCCTCCACTTGAGGCAGGGACTCTCCACCCGCCCGGAGACGACAAGACGCCTTTTTACCAGTCGAGAACCATGGCCTCGGAGCCTAAACCAATCATGTTTATGTCAAAAGTGGATTCAAAAAGTGCCAACCTTCAGATTAGTGGACAAACACTGAACCAACTGAGCTACTGTCTATGTTAATATCCACACCATGAAATCTATTTTTTATTTTTATTTGTAGAATGAGTCTGAGTGAACAAGTTACTTCTGTTTAATTCACGACCATGACGTTAGTTTTGTTCAGTGTGTCACTAATGCGTCGTCGTTGTTCTCCTTTAAATTTTCGTCTTTCTTAAATCGATAGTCGTGGATAAATTCTTCTTGTTGGTTGAAGATTTGGTGATGGAGCAGATTTATGAAGCACTTCCGGTTCTTCCCGTGTCTTGACTTTTCTCCACATCAAACCATAACTTCCTAACTCTGGCTTGGTCCTCCTGAACATGCTCACGTTTTCTTGCTGACATAATAAAACGTGACCCTAAGACGTTGTGGTGGGGAAGGAGGAAATAATTTTTAATCCGAAATACCCGTGAATCCAGGATAAACCTTAATCTCGCCGCGTCTCATCCGAACTCTCCGACTCTCGACTCGTAATCCAGGGTTTTTAAAAGTTCACCAGGTTTTGGGGAGGTTCTCTGAGATGTTGCTTCACGGAAAAAGCGCGGAAGATACACGGAGACTTGAAGGTAAGAGTTTATTTAGTCTTTGTTTGTTTCTTTTTTATTCATTCTTCAGTTCCAGTCAGTTCAAATTTGGCCGGAGACTTCGTGACGATGTCGTTTTTTGAGACTAAACCCACGGCTACGATCTGCAAAAACTTCAATAAAACAGAAATAATGTAAAGGTTTGTTCCTCGATCAAACAGAAATTTTTAAACTTTAACGCTTTTATTTGAGCAATTACGATAAATCCGACAGTTTTAAGATTATAAATAAAACAGGAGACAAAGTGCGGCCGTGTCGTGGTCCAACGCACGCGGAGAAAAATGACAAATGTCGATTTCTTCCTCTG